>NW_004955510.1:24124-57349 GCF_000276665.1 Chinchilla lanigera
ATAAATCAAACATACATGTGCAAGCACTGCATTGTTTCACCAGTGTAAATCTTGAAAGAGTTAATTTAAACTCGCAGGTTTGATAGACATTGTGAAATGATAGGAAACCGCTCAAGGGTAAAGGTCAACTGGGATGTGGGAAAAAAGAAGGGAAAGAAGGAGGAATTTTGTATACATGTATATACAGGATACTTAACATGGTTGTTCTACTGTCTTCTATTTCTTTGCTGAAAGAAACTGTCAATGCGTCCTTGATTGAACAGTATTGCATGTCTATATCTCTTTTCATGAGAAGCGACTTTGAAGATATCAACACGTAATCCAACAAGCATTGTTAATTCCCTACCACTTTGTTTGCAACTCCGTATTGTCTGTACTGTTCTTTTGTTATTTTGTAAAATGTTGTCTGTCTGTTAATATTTTCCTCCTTTTATTTTTAAAATTAAAAATAATACTATTCCAGGAAAACTACCCTACCCCTCCCTTAACTGTATGTATTCATCATCATGCAGATAATACTATTATATATACATTTGTGTTTGTATGAATGATTATTATGAAGTATTTAACATACACAGTGACACAATTAACACTTTTATGTAGGCCATCCAATTTTGGCCATCCTGAGTCACTGACCTGCGAGCTCCCCTTTTGTGCATTACTAAATTTATTTTTGTTCTCTTTTTTTATCTTTCATTGTACCCCTCATATAGGCACCTGGGGAACTTGGCCAGCTCCTTGGCAATTCCTCAGCAGTCACAGACTGCGGTAACTATCTTACTCCCTATGTATCCCAAATTAAAATTTTTTAGATTCCACATATGAGTTCTTAGCATGAAGTAATGGATAGGTATTGTGACATGGTTCAGTTATTTTAAAGTCTTGCATATTTGCCTGTGCTGCATCAATTGACAAGATTTTCTGTTTTTATGTATGAATAATAATTCTATGTATGTATACCATATATTCTATCTTCCTTCATTCATCAAATGCACTTAAATTCCATATCATGGTTATTGTGAATAATCCTCCATTTGACAGTGGAGATATGTCTTCATCATATTGGGCATGTTAGGAGTATGCTGTAAAACAGACCTAGATTTACAAGCCTGATGTTTAAAGTTGAACGACTTTGATACTGTTTTTCATAATAACTGCTAACATACAGCCAGTTGGTTTCTAAATGGATGAATCTTACCCAATGATAATTTGACATAACAATCAAAAAGGAACACACATGGCTAATAAAAGAAACAATATACAGTAACAAAAATTACCTAGGAAGAAAAGTAGACTTATGAAGTACCTCAGAATTTTTTTGGTCTTTTTTCTGTTTTGGTACCAGAAATTGAATGCAGGGCCTCATGATTGCCAGACAGGCACTGTGCCATTGAGCTATATCACCGTCCTGAGTACCTCAAAACTTAAAAGAAACATTTGAATAATTTTGAAAGAGCTAAAGAACAGAGAATACTGAATGAAATTAGACAAATGAGATCAACAAACAGCTAAAAAAACTTAGTAGAATTAAGCAGTAATGTTGTAGCTGAGGATTTCAGTAAGTAACAATGCCTGAGATAGTTACAAATATGAGGCAGGAAAGAGACATAAAAATCAAAGAGCTCAATTATTTTCAACTATGACAAACACAGATATACTAAATGAACACATTAACATTGAAATCTCAAAAGTCACAGACAAAACTGGCCAATGACAAGTTAAAGTGAGTGCTATATAAAAATTTACTGTACATGATGGTCAGTGCATTTCTTTGCACAAATCTGGAAATATATAAAGGAGCTAGGAATTCTAGACAGTGTGCTGATAAACACAATAACTGCCAAGAATATTGAATCTAACAAAAGTGTACTTTAGTATAAAAGCAAATTGCACAATTCCCAAGCCATGAGTTTGAGGCCAGCCTAGGCTACCTAGTGAGTTTCATGCCACCCTGAACTACATAGTGAGACTCTGCCTCAAAAAAAAAAAAAAAAAATTCAAAAACTGTTTAAATATAAAGAGGGGACAACTCAGACCATTTTAATTTTTTTCTGTTGGTTACTAAAAAGGTAGGGACCTGGAGGGTAAAGAAACCTAATTCCTCCCACTGTGTAAGAGTGGGGAGGGGAAGCATGTGGTCTTTGCTTTTTTTCAATATGTGACCTATATAGTTAAATCAAAAGCTGATTTTACCTCCAAAGGTAAATTAGAAAATAAAAACACAAAGCTTCAAAGCTCTTTCCGCAGCTTCCTGACTTTTCCTGCTTATAAGTCTGTAGTAAGAGATTTTCCCTCTCACCTCTTTACCACTGTTAGTTTCTTGCAAGGAATGACTATGCTAATTGGTCACCCCTCTAAAAAAAGTTCTGAGTAGTCAGTTTATCAGTAACATATTACTATAGATATGGTTCAATTTGGCCAGTATTTCTAAGAGTGCACTCGGATCTAAAAGTAATTTTATGTGTTCTTTCTCCGAGTTTAAGGTACATAGAGCTGTTTTGTTAAAATATTTTTTAGCTCATGACAATTTTATTGTTACATTTTAAAACTTCTTTGGCTCTTTTGGCCCTCCACATAAAAACCAGTGATCTATGTTTTTAGAAATATCTAAGTCCACTTAAAATGTTACAGGATGAGGTTTAAGAGACTTCAAACTTACATGAGACTTATAAATAAAAGCCTTAAAGAGTTTGAGAGCATAAAGGTTATATATGATTTAAACTGTATGCTTCTATATATAAGTATATGTTCTATTTTAGGTTGCCTTCTAGATAAGTAGACACTCATGATATCAGCACAAATCCTTGTGTTTTACATCGCTTAACAGCAGACTAATTCAGTTGACCAAAATAAAGACTGATGATGTGCTTCCACCCATGTTGTTAGATAATCTAGATAACCAAGATAATGTTCAAATTTATTTTTACAAATGCAATGTTCATTACTGTCTGTGTAAAATAATTTAAGAATTTTTCATTGGTTAATAATATATATATAGTTTAAATTATTAACTGTTATGAGTCATCTAAAACAATTGTTAAGATAACTAAGCAGAAACCCCTTAGACTTGGGGAACTGTTGAACAAGACTCCTCTCTGGTTAAAAAAGAAGCTGTCTGGACCAAAATCCATCCAGTTTCTCCACTCCTGGGTGCTTTGTTTAGCTTTCCCATGGTTTTATGATGCCACACTCACATAGTTATTAAATAAATTATTATAATATACTTTAGTGATCTATCTAAAGCACTAAGATTTTCTGATTAGGGTGCATTTGGTTAAATTTACAAAATTAAATTTAAGAAGAACAAAGATTCTTTTTTATTATTAAGCTTATTGGTACAATTTAGATATACATAAGGATCAGTTCTTCTTAGGGATCTTGTACCTGTACATGGTATTGTCCCAGCCTGCGGGTACAGTCAACGAGGACCCTAGAAGGGGAGTGGGGATTATAAAGGGAGAAGAGACACGAAGAACGGAGGCAAGACAAGATTCTGATCAAGCCTCGTTTATTAGCGGGAAGTGCCGTGCTTATATACGGCACGGAGAAACACGGAAATTCTAAGGCGGGAATAACCAAATAACCCGACAAAGGCGGGAGTAACTAGGTAACGGTGGGTAGTCCTAGTTCTTGAGGCGGGAGTAGCTAGGCAACGGTAGACAGTCCTGACTTAAAGGGAAAGGCGCGTAAGACGGCTACTAATATACAATGGAGGTCAGTCTCGGTCTCCTACATGGTATGTCTTAGTTCTTCTTTTATTCTCATTTTCCTTTCCCTCCTTATTTACAAAGCTTTGTTACCATTTTATCCTTCTATTTTTCTTTTTTCTTTTCCCTTCCTTCCTCCATCTATATTTTACCAAGATAATTTATTGTGTCTTTCATTGTTAGGTTTTGGTTACAAAAATTTTGTTCTAAGAATAAAAGATCATTTAAGTGTTGGTTTGTAAATTGTTTTCAATAATCAGTTTATCAGTGGTTAAATTTCATTTAGTTATTATAGTACTTTATGACTATGTATATGGCATTAAATACATAAAGAGACACAAGATCCTGGGTGTAAGCTTTAAAATTTATAGAGAGTTAAGACTACACAAATTTAGTATATACAAAATAACAAATAGGTGGTCTCTTTTACATATGTCTATAAATTAAAAGTGGTCAAATATTTTGACATCTAAATTTGGTCCTGCCATTTAAAGCTTTACCTACATCCACTGGCTTTGATTAAATGAGCATTTTGTTATAGTATAAATGAGACACATTTATGTGGAGAAGGATATTCTATAGTTTACCTTTCAATTTATAACCTGAATGGGACTTTGAGCCTGACCAGGACATATGATTGTTCTTGAGGAATCCTAGCAAAAGCATTAGTGTAAAGTGAAATGAAAACAGGACCTTAGTCCCAGTGGAATGCTAATGGGACAGGCTGAGATGTTGTGCTAAGATATGTCTGAAGGAATGAGAACATGATAACTAGGTAAGCCAAAGTACTGTTCCTGGGATAGTTAAACTCTAATGTCTTCACTAATCTTGTTAATTATTCTTCCCATTTCCTCTATTCCTGCTTTATATTAAAGAATCTTAATAAAAGGCTGGAAAAAATTGCAATTGAGGTTTTAGTCCTAGAGGCTGCAGCCCCCAGGTCCCATAATTTTGTCTTTCTTGTTTTCTTTTCATCCTCTGCACCTCTTTTTCAGGACCCGTTACCTCACAGAAACCAACACACTCAAATGCGATAATAAGTCGTGGTCATTAGCATTGTTTCTTACATTTATAAGAATTCTAAACGTGCCCTTTAATTCTTGACAGTGCAGAATTGACAAGGTTGGGTGGGGAAAGATAATTAAGCTAGCCTGCATGGCATAGCTAAACTAGTTTCCAAAAATACTGCATAACCTGAACACAAAATGACATTTGAATGTGAATAATACTGGATTTTGCTTAGTTTTTAAGCAAAAACTATGATGTAGAAGACCAAACAAGATGCTCACCTATTGCAAAACTAAGACTTGTGAAGGAGGAGGATCACAATTTCAACTCCAGGATGGGCAAAATAGCTTAATGAGATCCTGTCTCAAAATATAGTCTGGGGATGTAGCCAAGGACTCAGAACTGTTGGATTTCAGTAATACCTTTTCTATGTACATAAACATGAGAAAACTGCCAGTCAACTTCTTATCAGGAAGATAAGAAGATAAGATCTTTCCGTGATCCATAGTCCTCTACACAAGAGAACTTACTCACTTTCAGGGCTGTAACTATGCCATGTTGCCCAGTCTCCCATTTTCCAAAATGACTGTATTTCCTTCCAGAGTTAAGGCCAAGAGGGAGGAGTAGTTTTTAGCGATTCTATTTATTCTTCCAACTTGTTCTTGAAATTACAGATTATATCCACTGTCCCTCTCCCATGTTTTTGCAAATTAATTTTTCATTATTCATGAACATTTCTGCTTAGAACTGACATAGTGTGGAAATCATACTCCTTCTATAGTTTTCTCATAAATTAAATAAGATTATTTACCTTAACAAGCAATGTAACAATAACAAAGTTATTAATCCTTTGAACATTTAGCTGTAGCTCCTGAAAGATGACAAATGAATAAATATAAAACAATACTGTCTAGATAAAGAATTTCTGAAGCTGACTGGCTAGGCACCTATATTAAGGAAAGATTGCATATATTTGGTCTATTTCTAATAAAATATATGCTTGAGAATAGTGTGTTAATGTCAAAGAATGTGTCTTATTTTAAGTGACCCTCTGTACAGCAACTCCCACTTAAGTTCTTGTATTTTCATTTCTTTACAATTACTCTCTGCAAACTTCAAACACCTGATGTTGTACTTCTCGACTATCACTGTCATTGCTTTCTCTTTGGAATGTATTTCCTAAGTTTATTTCCTCATGTGCTTTCCTGTCTCAGACACACCATCTATCTACAATATATTCAGGTGGTAAAAAAGGTTAAATAAAAGATGCTAGTTTTTAATTATAGAGGGCTATGTTAAGCCAGCTTTAATGGGGTTATCTTTAGAATATTTTAAAACCCACCAGGAATGGCATAAAACATTTAAGTTCTGTAGAGATGTAATGTTACGTGAACAGATAATTGTTACAAATACACCAGGTGTGTATTTTATTCAAAATAGTTTACTAGTTTTTAAAAATATAAACATTGGGATAAACACTTTTAAACTTTAACTTATTTCAAAATAAAACTGAAATTAATATTCAAATATCCTAGCTTGAAACTCCATTAACAACTTTCTTTTGAAGTGGTAGATTGCAGTCTTTCATATGCAACTACACATTATGTGTCTTATTCTGCAGCATTTTTATTTTCATGTTGTTTTGTTTTTGTCTTTGTTATTGTTATTATGTTTTTGTTCTTTTCTCTTTAAAATGAAAATTAGCAATAAAAAACAGTGGAATCTATAGCACAAGGTTGTGTGAGGCACTGCTATACTGTGGGAAAGTAGTTGTAGTCTAGAAGGGCTTTGTTATAGGCAAGATTCCCAGGATTATATTTGAGTAAAGAAATAGATTTCACACAAGAGCACTAATATTTAATGTTTCAAACTTAAGTGACACTGTAAATCTCCTAAAATTACTTAATACTATCATTTAAAACTTTGAGTAATGTTCCTAAGGTTTGGGTAAATTCCCTCTTAAGTGGAAGGAAATGAAATGGGGTACCTAAAACCAGATTAACTTGTAGGATAGACTTTTAAAAAAATTTGTATCATTTGCCACTATTGGGTCCAATTCCTTTCTACTACATATGAATTAACACTGCTCTTAATAATCTTTCTTCACCATATCTAGAGAAAAGTAATTTAGTTGACCAAAGCAGATAGTGCATAGTCCTCAAAAGGATTATTTAAAGACAGGAGAGAAATTCTTTGGCAGTACAAACCATCCCAAAAATCAGTGTAGTTTTAAGCTTTGATCCTAGCAGAAGTACAAAATCTAAAATGTTATAAATTATTATTTAAAAGTTTTAATTTTGTAAATGTGTAATATTATTTTAATTTTTGTTTCAGTTCCTCTTTCTTCTATTACCTGTAAGAGAGACTAGAGGGGACCAGCAGCATGGTAGCAGGGAAAATTCTGAAGCAACAGTGAGGATATGACACATTTTCCTGAGGAGCCAAACAGAAACAGTGGTTGGTGAGTGAGGTGAACTGATGCTGTGCTCCAGCACACAGATATGAAAAATGGAAGCAGATGGGGCTACCAATTAATTTCAAAGGGCTTAGAGTGAACTTCAGTGGCAGAACAGTCTCAGGGCCAATGTCCTGCAGTGGAATGAGAAAAGAGCCATCTAATCATAGTAGAATGCCATCAGGTGGAAAACAGACTGGGGGAATTCTGATAGGATGTAGGCGCTAGGACCATCCAGACTCCACTCCAGTAGCCACCAAAAGCCAGTTTTATCCCTAACTATAAAGGAGTAGAAGCAATCTCCTAGCCGGTAACCAGCAGAGAGGCCCTGATCCAGCAGCAAAAGCAGGAAAGCAGCCTTGGCCTGCAGTGGGATAAGGGCATTTCCCCCACCCAATGACCAGTGTTTAAGAGGAGTTGGTGGTGTGGAATAAAAGTAGCTGTGCAAGATCTGGAAAGAGCCAACTGTACAGAGGTCTGGGAGCCAACTGTACAGAGGTTCTCTCTACTAGAGGGTACCACAGTGACTGGGAGAGCACCATAGAGGTAATCACAGTAGGGAGAAGTGGACATCCAGAATGTTGTTAGCTTAAGACTAGTCCCAGTTGCTGCATCCATAGGCCAAGGTCAGCCCCATAGACAGCACAAATCCTACTGCAGACCTGGTGGGATTACACAGCACATTTCTGAGATCAAACTTAGATACTACCACAGAACCCTGGACACCAGAGGAATTTTACTTTTCTTTTCTTTTGACTACTTCCTTTTCCTGTTTGGTTAGGTTTCTTTTTGTGACTATTTGGGTTTCTTACCTTTATTTTTGTTTTCTTCTATTCATCTTCTCTCTATCATCAAATATCTCTCTTGATTTTATTACATCTTTATGTGAGTGAACATTGTCTCTTCTCTTTCTGACTCACTTTAATATTCTTTTCTTTCTCTTTCATTCTTTTTCTCTTGTACTCTTCTCCAGATTTCCAAAACTTGAGTGATCATCCCTTGCCCTCCAGCATTGTTTTTACTATATTTATCCTCATTAATCTCCCTGTTTTGTTCCCTATCTCTCTTAACCCCGCCTCTCAGGGTAAAATCACTGTACTAAGGGGAAACTCATTGCATTACTTGGTGTATGTTGGATTTTGTTAGAACTTGATGCTATTGTGAACTGTACTATGTTAGCCAGGATGTCATATTAGTTGTAGTTAGTTTTTCTCCCTTATAATGTCTGGGGTCATGGTTATCCCCATACTGTAATACCAAAAGACTAGGTGCTGAGCCAAAGAGATAGCAACTTCTCATTTTTAATAAATTGGGAAGGTAAGTACTTGGGATACACACGAAGACCAAGAACCATTTAAACCTAGAAGACATCTCTGAGGAATAAATATTTCCTAAGGAAACTTCAATCTTAGTGATAAAAAGTATACCATAAAAAATCTACAAGCATCAACACATGAAATAAAAAAATAGAAAATAGACAATGACAAGTCACAGAAGCAAAATGCAACCCCAGACCTCCAGCCCACCAAGGACAAGTCCAGAATACAATGAGATACAGGAAATTGGAAGCCAGCCTCTGGATCTTTCTAATATGAAAATAGAGAAAAAAAAAAAAAAAAGAAATGATGATCAAAATGAAAGACATTAAAGCAAACACAGATAAAATCTATAGAGAAACTTAGGAAAATAATGGAAACGATTAATGCCCAACAAAGGAAGGAAATGGAATTCATGAAACAGATCCAAACAGATATATAAGAGATAAAACTTCTATTGCAAGAGACTAGAAAAAAGAAAGCTTAGTATTCCAAATTTACAGAATTAAAACATTCAAATGTTGTTTTGTAAAAGTTTACAGCTCTTACACCTACTGCAGTATGCTGGGAAGAACAAACCCAGGAGCATAAGGCTTAAAACTACCCTAAAACTTTTGGGACACTTTATTCTTTACTGGACCACCATGTTGGTTCATATTTTGAAAATATCTTCTAATATGTTTACTTAACAAGAGGAAATCTATTATAAAATGAGAAGCAAGATTAATACTTCACAAGATGCAGTATGGACCCAATAGAAGTACACAGTCAATAACTGACACTTTCTTTTTATGACCACAAACATGCCACACTGCTACTAAGTAATGCTTCCAAAGAACCTGAGTGGCAAGTATTATCCAGCATCTTTTTTAAATTGACTGACAATAAAGACTTGCAACTCAATGATACATGGGAAAGAAGAAATACTTGAAAATGCCATAGTTTACTTCTTAGTGACCTCATGAGTGTGAATTATTGCATGTTTGGGGCTGAGCAGATGAGACCCTGTCCAGGACATGGCTGGAACCTTGCATTTTATTCTCAGCACAATGCAAGGAAAAAGATCCCCATATATTAATGGTAATACTGTAATTCTAGAGGCATATACAGGAGTAGGGTACAAGAAGAAAAATATGAAATTGTTTTATACGTATAGTAGCTTTAAAGGCTAATATTTAAAGCCAACCCAGGACCCCACTGCCATTGCAGTCTGAGTCTTGGCCCTCCATGCTCCCAGCATGGACTGGAGATCCTCAATCAGAATGCCCAAGAACTGCTCTAATCGTGGCTCATGTGTGGGCCCTCTCTGCACACATCCAGGTCAGAGTCAGGTACTGCACTGGGGGCTCTGGGAGCTGTGGCACTGTGGCTCATGTTTGGGCTTTGCCTGTGCCCCAATATCCTGGGGGTCAAAGACATGGTCAGTCTGTAAGCACTGTTGTTGTGGCCGTGTTTAGCTTCTCTGCTGACTGGAGACACAGAATCAGGTAATCCACAAACTGTCCACCCTGTAGTTCATGTGTGGGTTTGCCTGTACTCTGAACTGCCTGGGGACACTGGTCCATTGGTCCAGGATTGAACCACCAGTGCAACACAATCCTGGGGCATACACGTGCCCAGAACTACAAAAGGACACTGTATCAGATGGACTACCATCAGCTGGAGTCCATGTCTGAGACCTGGGAGAACTAGATACACTTCACCATTTGCTGAGAAACCCCAAAATGAGCAGTGTATCTCAGCAGACACAGAGGGGCAAACTGGACAACCAGGAAAGCTAGGAACCCTAGCAGCCTTTGCTGAGCTGCCAGGGAAGAGGGAGACTGAGTTTTCTGCATCTGATATCAAAAATGACAAGATGAAGGACTAAAACACACTCTCGGAACTCCACCACACTCAGAACAAGTCCAGGAGACAGTAACATAGGAGAACGTGGTAAACACACATCTGAAATTGCAGAAATGTTTGCAATGGAAGAGAAGAAACAACATCAGGCAATAGAACAGAGCAGATCAGAAATAATCTCTCAGGCAAAAAATAAAATAGTAATAATAATGAAAGAACTGCTCAGTAGGTCTAAAGAAGAAACATAATAGAAAATAGAGGAACATAGGCAATGGATAGAAATATTAAATGAAAAACATAGAAATGAATTAGAATGCATGAACCAGATTAAAAGAGACATTCAGGAAATTAAAGCTTCCACTGAAAGCTGCCAAAATTTCTTGAATGAAGCTGAAGATAGAATTTAAGCTTTTGAAAGCAGCATGGCAGCTAGCAATCATGAAAGAAAGGATCTCTTAAAATCAACAAGGAACCAGGAAAAATCAATTCAACAGCTGCAAGACAAGGCAAAGAGGAATAATGTATGACTAATAGGAGTCAAAAAAACAGCAGGAGGCAACACAAATGACATAAAAAGAATATTTGCAGAAATAAGAACAGAAAATTTCCCAAGTATGGAAACAGAACCTGATATACAGTAAAGGAGGCCTGTAGAACTCCAACTAACCATAACCAAAATAAAATTACACTCAGACATATACTAGCCAAGTCCCAGATCTCCAGCAAAAGAACAGAATCTTAAAAGCTGCTAGAGAAAAGAAACAGATTACTTATAAAAGAAAACATATCAGAATCATGGCAGACTTCTCAACACAAACCATCCAAATGAAAAAAGCTTGGAGGGAAGTATTATAGATTCTGAGACAAAACAACTTCCAACCAAGACTGATGTACCCTGCAAACTATTCTTCAAATTCAACAGAGAAAAAAAATACATCCACGACAAAGAACAAATGATGAACTTCATGAGGGACAAACCACCACTGCTAAGAGTACTAAAAGATATCCTAGACAGAGAAAAAAATAGAAAGGAACTGTCAAGAACAGCAAGCAAATAAACAGGTAAGAAAAGTAGGAAATCAACAAAAGTAAATAACATGACAATGATAAGCCTCCACATATCAGTTATAACCATAAATGTAAACAATCTCAATTGACTAGTCAAAAGAAACAGACTGGAAGACTGGATTAAGAAATAAAATCAAACAATATGCTCTGTACAGGAAGCAAATTTTACTCAAAAGAAAATCCATAGGCTGAAAGTCAAACGATAGAAAATAGTCCTCCATGCAACAGAATCCCAGACAAAAGCAGGTGTAGCTATCATGTTTGCAATGTAAACTTCAAACCTAGAACAATCAAAAGAGGTAAGGAAAGTCACGATATACTTTTAGGGGAAAAGTGCAAGAGGAAGAGACAACAATTCTAAACATGCGTGCACCAAATATTGGAGCACCAAACTATAAAAGACAAATCGTGACAGACATGAAAACTCATATAATTAAAACCCCTATTGTAATAGGGTACCTCAACACTCCACTGACAGAAAGAGATAGGTCAACTGGACAAAAAATCATCAAGGAAATAACAGATCTGAGCCAAATCTCTTAACAAATGAACTTAGTAGATGTATACAGAGTGTTCCACCCCACCACATTAGAATACACATTTTTCTCAGCTGCACATGGGACTTTCTCTAAAATAGACAACATTCTATCCCATAGAGAATACTTACCTAAATGCAAAAGAATTGAAATTATCCCAGGCATATTATCACACTACAATGCAATGAAAGTGGAAATGAATGACAAAAGGAACTCCAAAAACTCCATAAATACTTGGAAATTAAACAACAACCAACTGAACAACCAATAGGTCACAGAAGAAATTAAAGAACAAATTAAAAAATACCTACAAATAAATGAAAATGTAAATACAACTTACTGAACTCTGTAGGATGCAATGAAAGCAGTCCTCAGCGGGAAGTTTATAGTTGTGAATTCACACATAAGGAAAACAGAAATAGAACGGATAAATAACCTAATGCTGCCTCTTGAACTTTTTTTTTAAAAAAAAGTCAAGCCCAAAGTGCAAAGAAAGGAGGAGATTATAAACATTAGGGCAGAAATTAATGTAATTGAGACAAAGAAAACCCTTCAAAAAATAAATGAAATGAGTTGGTTCCTTGAAAGAATAAATAAAATTAATAAACCCCTAGCCAACTTTATCAAAAAGGAAGAAAAGCACTCAGATTCATGCAATAAGGAATGAAAAGGATGAAATTGCTAGATTCCACAGAAATTCAGATCATTAATATCTACTTTGAAAATCTTTACTCCCATAGGATAGAAAACTCAGAAGAAATGGACAGATTCCTAGATACGTAGGAATTACCAGGGTTGAGTCAAGAAGATATCAAATTCCTGAACAACCCAATATCAATTAATGAGATTGACAGCATGATTAAAAATCTACCGACAAAGAAAAGCCCAGGCCCTGATGGATTCACAGCAGAATTTTACAAGAAATTCAGAGAAGATTTAATACCAACACTCCTCAAATTCTTCAAGAAAAGGAAGCAATTTTCCCTCACTCATTTCTGGAGGCAAGTATTATACTGATACCAAATCCAGAGAAAGACCCAACCCAGAGAGAGAACTACAGACTAATCTCCCTAATGAATATAGATGCAAAGATACTCAATAAAGTACTAGAGAATAGAATGCAGCAAATTATCAAGAAAATCATACACCATGATCAAGTTGGATTCATTCCTGAAGTGCAGAGATGGTTCAATATTTGCAAATCAATGTGTTATACACCATATCAATAAAACCAAAAACAAACATCATATGATCATCTCAATACATACAGAAAAAGCCTTTGACAAAGTCTAACATGTATTTATGATAAAAACTCTACAGAAAATAGAAATAGATTGTCTTTACCTCAACCTGAAAAAAGCTATATATGACAAACCAACAACCAATATCACACTAAATGAACAAAAACTGAAAGCTTTAATTTAAAATCAGGGACAAGACAAGAATGTCTGCTGTCACCACTCCTGTTCAACATAATCCTGGAACCATTAGCCAGAGAAATTAGACAAGAGAGAGAAATAAAAAGAATAAGGATAGGAGAGGAAGAAGTGAAACTATCACTCTTTGCAGATGACATAATACTTTACATGAAGACCCGAAAAGCTCCACAAGAAGACTCCTTCAATTAGTCAACAAATACAGCATCAGAGCTGGATACAAAGTAAACACCCAAAAATCAATAGCATTCCTATACACATACAACAAACAGGCTGAGAGAGAAATTAAAGAAACCATACTTTTCACAATAGCATCCAAGAAACTGAAATATTTGGAATCAATCTAAGAAAAGAAGTAAACCACAGTACTTTGAAAAAAGAGATCAAAGAGGATCTCAATAAATGGAAAAATATTCCTTGTTCAGGACAGGAAGAACCAACATTGTGAAAAAGGCATACTACCAAAACTGTTGTACAGATTCAATACAGTTCCCATTAAAGTACCATCAGCATACCTCACAGATCTAGAGAAAACAATGCTTAAATTCTTCTAGAATTTAAGAGACTCAGAATAGCAAAAGCAATCCTTGGCAACAAGGACAAGTCAGGTGGAATTACAATCCCTGATCTGAAACTATACTGCAAAGCTAATGTAATAAAATCAACCTTGTACTGGCTAAAAACCAGACCAGTGGAGTGGACTGGAGACACAACCACAAAGACACTCAGCCACCTAATCTTTGGTGAAGGGGCCAAACAACCTTACTGGAAGAACAATAGCCTCTTTAATAAATCATGCTGGAAATATTGGCTTGCGACCTGCAAAAGACTGAAAATACACCCAAGTCTATCATCATGCACTAAATTCAAGTCAAAATGGTTCACATTTCTCAGTATTAAAACAGAAGCACTAAACCTATTGGAAGAGAAAGTAGGTAAAAACCTTGAAGACATAGGGGTAGGCAGAGAGTTCATGAACAAAAACCAAACTGCATGAGAAATACTTCAAAGAATCAACTGAGATCCCATCCTACTGAAAAATTTATGCACATCTAGAGAAATCACCAGCAGAATAAAAAGAAATCCCATAAATTTGGAAAAAAATTTTAGCTGATTGTCTCTCAGACAAAAGGCTTCTATCTGGAACATATAAAGAATTTTAAAACATCAGCCCCCCAAATTCAAAGACCTAATCAAAAAATGGGAAGCTGAGTTGAACACACACTTGTCAGATAATGATATACAAATGGCAAATAAATACATGAGAATATGTTCAACATCATTAGTCATTCGAGAAATGCAAATTAAAACAACATTGAGATTCCACCTCACCCCATTAAGAACTGCTAGCATTAAGAAATCAACCAATAACAAATGTTGGCGAGGCTGTGGAGAAGTAGGAACCCTTCTCCACTGCAGGTGGGAATGCAGACTGGTGAAACCACTGTGTAAATCAGTTTGGAGATTCCACAGTAAACTAGGTCTAGAGGTCCCATTCAACCCAGCTATTCCACTTCTGGGTATTTTCCCAGATCTGACAACATCATATCACAGCGATATATGTGCACCCATGTGTAATTGCTAATCTGTGGATGCAATGCAAATGTCCATCCAGTGATGATTGGATAAAAAAATTGTGGTACTTTTATGTAATGGAGTATTACTCAGCTATAAAGAAGGGTAAACTTGAGGCTTTTATAGGTAAATGGTCACAACTAGAGACCATACTCATAAGTGAAATAAATCAGATCTGCATGTGTAAGCATCGTAATATCTCACTAGTGTAAGACCTGAAAGAGTGAATAAAAACTAGAGGTATGATAGACATTGTGAAGTGAAAAGAAACTTCTCAAAAGTAAAGGGCATCTGGGGTGTTGGAAAAGAGAAAGGAAAGAAGGTGAAATTGTATATGTACATATTTGCAGGATAGCTAACAGTTGTACTACTGTCATCTTTTGCTCTACAGAAAGGAACAGTTAATGATTACTTGTTTGATCAAGCTTGTATGTGTCTATTTGTTTTCCTGAGATGCTACTTTGAAGATATCAATAAGTAATACAACAATGATTGTTAATTTCCTACAAATTCGTCTGTAACTCTGTTTGTATTGCTCCTATGCTACTTTGTAAATGGATGTCTGTTCGTTTATATGTTTTCCTCTTTTTATTTTTAAAGTAAAAGAGAAAGGCTAATGTTTAAAATATTAAAATTTAATATTAATTTAAATTTAATCCCTTAATTCAAAAAACTCACATAAGTTGCAGATACAATACTAGCCTACAAAGTAAGCAAATATCTGGCAGTTAGGAGCTTTTGCTTTAGAGGACTTACAATCTGTTTACATTAAAGAGAATAGAAAGTGTTTCATTATTGACAATGTCTTCTTCTTTCCTATGGAGTGCAAATATCACTCTCCAGGAGTCTGTTGAATTCAAAGTCTTATATTTTGGGAAATGTTTACTTTGTAGGGTATTTTTTAACAAGAGAAGCTATTTTTCCAGCTTTTGTAAATGAGGGATTCATGATGTCACAGCCCCCTTTATTCCTTTTATGAGAGGATAGCATTAGACAGCTGAATGCCAGCGAAATTGCCATCACTGGAAAATCTTCTCATGGCCGCTCCACACAAGTCTGCATCTTCACATAATCTTGACATGGCCTAGGACAGTTAATACAATAAAGGTACAGTTCTTTTAAACTGGAAAGACAAAAATGCCACTGATGTTCAATAATGCTTCAGACTCCTTTAGCTACTTCATGATCACCTCTGCTTTGGCTGTCTGAGGCCTGCACTGTCATGAAGATGCTACCTCTGGCCAATTTGCTAATATCCTTTAAGGTCAACGATTAGATTACGAGGAAAAAGAAACTTTGTTCAACAGCTTTAAAAACTAAGTTTCCAAAGATGTCAAATGTTTTGTGATATGATAGACCCAAAAAGGAATATCTTTTATCTTTGCAACTGTTTATTAAAGTGATAAAACTACACCTGTGCAAAATAATCAGTAAACACTGTTGCAGCTATTGCAACTATAGCTGATCTTCATTACTTATTACAAACCATAAGAAATGCCTGTGGAGGCATGGAGGGAGGTTTGTACTTTAGGTCAGAATAGGTCTAAGGACTAAAATATTAAAATGTGCTCCTTCAAATGCACATGAGTTGCGGGAGAAACATAAATTATTCCAAAATACTACCAAGGCACTACAGAAAGTGCTATTTGAACACATGCATCCATTTCAACTCTGAATTATTTTGGTGTACACTCACCAAAAATCAAAAGCCACATTATATTATCTTGCTTTATGTAAGCTATAACTTCCATTTACAACCTATGTCCTTCCAACTTCCAGTATTTGAAACATACCCAGCACACATCACACATCCTCAGTATAGGACTCTCACATTAGATACAAAGGATCTCACTAATGAACTCATGGGTTTGGACTGTGATAGCTGTATACTGACTTGAACTTGCAAACTGAGTGAAAGACAGTGAAGTATATAGTTAAGGGAATGCTGCATTTGTAGACATAAGGTATACAACCTCAAGGAATTAATCATGAGTTGCTATGGAGAAAGAAGTTGGAAAAGCATTATAACCAGATAAATTTTCATTAAAATATTGTGAATTATGGTCAAAGAGGATGAAATATCTACTTTTAAAAAATAGTGTGCAACTTTATACAAACCATAAAAGAGCAGAGAAATATGATTGACACCAAAGGGTTAGTAAGCTCTTGATTGTGTTAATTTGAATGCTTTCCATTTGCCTAATTACTACTTAATATGATATAGTCACAGATGCTGGCTTTGGTGGGTCACAGAAAACCACACTTAGTAAAAGTACAAACTTACCTCCAGGTTCTGTGCTCTTTCTTTGGTGAGAGGTGCAAACAAAAAACACACATCGCTGTCATCTGCTAAAGAGCGAAGGTCAAAGTAGTATTTGGCATAAACACTCGGAGATACATTAACATTAAACTCAAGCAGGTCCAAGTAATACCTTTCCAACTCATTCCTAGGGAAGAATCAGGAAAACAAACACAGAAAAATTTTACTCAAGTGGGCTATATTTAAAAAATTTCATTTAGAGCTTCTAGGACTGCTGTGAAATCTGTTTTGAGACCTATGAAGGCTGCACAACTGGAAGAAAACACTCATGTTCCAATAAGGTACAGCTATATTTGGTCCTTTCTGTAGCCCAATAAAGCAGAAATCCTGACCTAACAGCAGACATTTTGTTCAACAAAGCTGCAGCCATTCTGTTCCCTGCCTCTGAACTGAGCTAAATCAGGTGATTTGTCATCAAACTGAAACTTCTGTGAATGCACTAAAAACAACCTTGCTACATACAGCTATGCTCACAAGATACCCATTGTACAAGGCCTTCAGCTAAAGTTTATCTAGTTTAGCTTCTATTTGCCACTCTGTAAAAAAGACAAACTCTGTAATCAGTGCCTCAGACTTTGGAGTTTACTCACTGGGGTCCTCCAGTGTTAAAATATTTTTCTTCTGAGCTACTGGCTACTGTTGATTCAAATTTCATACAACACAGGCACTACTATTTGAGGGGAGGAGCAAGGTTATGGCCTACTCATTCCTGCCTGCTGCTGGTTCATGGTCTTTCTTCAGAGTCCATCAATGCATCTGTGTGACTCACTTCACACACACGCATGTGGCTTGTCTACAGAAAGCAGATGAAAGAAGTGTTCTATGCTGCTTGTTAGCTCTGAAGAACTTGCAAACATCTTCAGTGACTTATAAGCGGAAGGGATTACCAGATTAGAGAGGCACCAACAAAAGATCCAATGAAAAATTGACAGAGACAGAGAGAGGGAGAGAGAGAGGGAAACTACACTGGATGGGAAAGGAAATCCCTCCTCCCATCCGAGCTATGTCAAAAGATATGTCAAAGAGCACCTTAGTATGACTAAGGTGACAAACTGTGAACATGACAGTAAAGATACTCATTTTAAACTTTAGAAGGCAGGAAGACCAAAGATAGGAGTTTTGGCTAGATTAAATCCAATTTGAAATATGACCTCCGGCAGAACACTGGACACACACACATACACACACACTTGTTTCTGTGCTTGAAAACCCCAGGATGATCAGTATCTGTGTCCCCTCACCAGAAAAGAATGTATACACACACACATACACACATACACACACACACACACACACACACACACACACACACAAGGGCCAGTTCAGTACAGTAGAAAAAGAAATGCTAGAAGCAATCCTGTGCTATATAACTACGCAGCTGCCTGTTCACACTCAATATGCACAAAATCAGAGCCCATTAGACCAATTTCTATACACAAGCAATTCCTCTAATCTAGAGAAGACAGACGCAGGGATCTGTAACTTTTCTTGTATGTTCTGGTTATTCTAACAACACATGTTCAGATAAAAATATGAAAAAGATCAGGAAAAGCAAACATATGTGACTAAGGTTGAAGCTGTAATTTAGTAAATAGACCAAATGTTCTGTTGAAGAATTTGAGAGAAACCAACCAAAGCAAACATACAATATGTAACTCAGGCTGAAGCTGTAACTCAGCCTGAGTTGTAGCCCTAAAAGCAAGACATTACTCAAACATTTATTTCAAATGCCAAACATACAACCCTTAGAAAAGGGACTTGAACTTGCAGGTATTAAAAAGCCATAAAGATATGCACGATAACCATTGTTAATTTCCTATCATCTTGTTTTCAAATTCTGATTCATTTTGATTTTTTTATCTCTCTTTTTTGTTTCTTTCAAATAAAAAGTGTGTTTTTCTTGGCTAAGCTTATAAGATGTTTGGCAAAAACCAGAAAATATTTCAACTCATCAAGCATATCACTACAATAACCCATAAAAACCTACCAGTTATTGATGGGCAGTATGAATTTGTATACTATAGCTGAAGAAAAAGTAATAGTTTTATGCCTATTTCTATTTTCTGTGTTATGTACTCTTTAAATATATTTCTTAAAATACATACATTATTAGATGAAATGAACTAAAAAGCCATTAGAAAATTCAGTAAAGCCTTTCAAACTCACATGTCCTCAAGTGTAATGTCCTTGAGGATTTGGCAGAAGTCAATATTCCATATAGCTTCATCGTGCCAAGCCTTGCAGGCAAGAAGAATGGCTCCCAAGACAATCCTTCTCCAGTTAGTAGGACAGATGTCCATTTCAGCATAAGATAAAAGCCTTTCTAAGTAAATCTGCAAAGAGTAGAGTACTGTTCTGTGATTTTAGTTCTGTTTATGTACTTTGTTCAGAATTTAACAGTTGTAAATAACAGTTTCGGCCAGAAAGAGAAGTGCCTTTTACTTTTGAGTGTTATAGAGATTTTTTTTTTCAGCTAAAGGAAGAGGTTAGGTTACAGCAGGAAATTAGACACCTCTGCTGCCCATGTAAATTTCTTGTCTGATTTTGGTGACAGGAATACCTGGACATCTCAGCAAAGGTCATCCAGAAGAGAGGCACTATTATCACCATCACACCTATGAAGGGCCTAGACAGACATAGTCTTGCTGTCAAGTTGTTCAATAAATACTGAGTGCCTCCAATATGCAATGTGGAATACCCAGCTGGCAGTTTTAGAATGACTTTAGATATGATATGGTCAAATATAATACCCAACTCACTGCACATTTTTATCTTCTTTGCTCAGTATTTACCCTTCTGAGTCACTAGCTGGAGGACTTGTGGACAAGATTGTCTTCCAGTGGCTGCTGGGCAGAGGAGTATGACAGGCACAGAAGTTTTCTCCAAACTCAGTGCCTTTATAAGGAACCCATCTGTATAATAGAATTGTCCTTCTTATAGTGATTGTTGATCCCATTGTTCATCAAAATCAGTTCTCTCTCTTGACATAATCTGCAACTTAGTTGATTTTGTTGGTTTTAGGGTTGGAAGAACAGAGCTGCCTATCTGTATTCCTGAGAGGCCTAAACTTCCAGGCCCTTTGTGAGACAATCTCACATACTCTTTTTACATATATCAAACACCTACTCTACAAAGAAATGGGTGAAACTAACAGTTGACTAAAGATTACAGAGGAAGCTATAATTTGTTGTTACTTTAAAGGGTGCCCTGCAAAGGAATGTACAATCACCCCTGGAGAATAGTGAAAGCTTGATTCCTGGGACAAAGCTGATGCCAAAGTCTGCAAATGTCCAAGTCTCTCATATAAAATGGTATAGTATTTTCGTATAATCTATGTACATTCTCCCATATATTTTAAATCATTCCTAGGTAATTTACAATACAAAATTCAATGTAAATACCACATACATGTATTTATACTATATTGGTAAGCATTATTGACAAAGGAAGAAAGACATACTTTTTCACCAAAAAATTTCAATCTACTATTGGTAGAAATTATAGATGCAGAACTCACAGACATGGAGGGGAGATAATTTTTGTTGTTTGAACTCTTTGTATCAAGACAAAAGGAAAAAGAGCCACTTTCAAGAGAAAGTTGTTAGAGCAGCAGTTCCAATTGGGTAATGTTCCCCAAATGCAACTATTTTCATTCCCCAAAACTTACCCCTTCAAATATCTTGAAAATGATCCTCTCTCATAGACCCAACTATTTTCTGCATAAAAGTGATTCAACAGCAGTGAATAAATACTACTAATCCCTCAACCTCTGTGTTATGGCTGTGTTTAGATATTCCCCTAAATCTTCATGCAGTTGTAAGTAGGGCTTTTTCAGAGGTAGCTATATCTAGAGTGTGTTAAGCTGAAATTGATTCATGGTGCAATGTTAGGATCAAGGGCGATCGAATTAAGGATATGAGTGCTACACACACTAAGTAGCCTGGATAAGATATAAGGGATAGAAAGAGCTGTGGTAAATTCTTGCTTGTTTTGCTACCTCTTATCCATAGCTATAAACTGTGACTCCTTTATGATGCCCCTCTGGCATGCCTCCCTGCCTTGTAGCCAGCCAATTATGGGCTGAAGCTTTGTGAAATGTGAACCAAATAAATTTTGTCTCCTTTAACTTTGGGTGTTGAGTATTTTGTCTCAGCAATGAGAAAAGTAACTAAGAATTTGGACCAGGGAAATGAGGTTCTTGCTCTGATGCTACATGCCCAAGTGGCTCAGGAGTCTTTAGGAATGGCTTATGTGAAGAGATTAGAAATGATCAGGCTTATGGGAAGAAAGTAGAAAGGATCAGAGATGTAAGCTAAAAAGTAGAGCTGGAATGCTTTAGGTTGTACTTGATAGAAGACTGTGCTCAGAACTCAAAAGACCAGAAAGCTGATAGAAATCCTATTGGTAAAGACCAGGCTGAGGAGGTCTCTGCAGGGAAAAAGTACTGCATTCGCTATGGGACTCCAGACAAGGTGTGTTATACCTTGGCATAAAGTTTGTCTGTATTTTGCTCATGTCCAGGAACTTTGCCTGAGACAGAGATTAGGGCATTGGATTAATTAATCTGACAGCAGAAATGTCAAGGCAGTCCAATGATGAGGTGGTGGCATGGTTACTGGTAGGGGCTTTTAGCCAGATTTATACTGAGAATCAAGAGCAAATAGGCCAGCAGAATAATTTAAAACATTTTGAGTTTGGCCAGAAAGGAAACTCCAGGAAAGGTGTGGACTGCAAAAACAGATCAGAGGAGATCTTGACTGCTCAGAAAGAACAAGAGAATAGAAAAGATGGCCGAATGGCATCACAGAAGGAGCAGGACTCTACCATTCACAGCTTCAAAACTGCAAAAGTGAAAGGCTTTGCTTTGAGAAGAGAGCCCCAGAGCACAATGTTCCAGAATGCCAGTGGCCTACAGAAGGTGTTCCTTGGGATTTGGTTGATAGGCACTTGACCCCCAACAACCAGAAGAGACAGAAGCCTGGCTACTGTTCCATCTGGCAGACCTTTGCATCATCCATATGGTGCTAATTTTAGGTGCATGTGTAATGCAAGAGTTGTTGGGTCAGGAAGACTTACACCTAGATTTCAGAAGGCCTGGAAGACCAGGCAATGTGTCCCTGGGGGGCAGTGTGTGAAGCAATGAGTGTGAAGCCAAAGGTGCAGTGGAGAACCCAGATGGTTGGAGAAGCCAGGAACATGGATTAACCAAGGAAAACTGCAAGGGGTAAAGCCAGTGAAAGAGTTACGGAAGCTGCAAACACCAGTAGTGCTATAGGGATGGAGGCACCACTGAGGGGTCTCTATTCAAGCACAAGGTACAACTGTCTTCACCCAACTCTCACTAGATGCTGTAAGACTCATTACTGATCTAAGTGCTCTTTCACTACAGGGCATGTAGATGACTTTCCACTACGCATAAACTAAAACAATCCCAGCCACTTAAACAGCATTTATTATGATAAAATCATACCTTCTGAATTCTGTATAGATAACATAAATAGCTCAGCAGGCTAACAAGGGCTTTCTAAGAATCTCTGGTACTGTCAACCATCCTGGCCAACGTCATGAGCAGACACAAATGGCCAGCAGGGATGGGCTGATATCCATAACCCAAGGAACAGAGAACTGAAGGCCGTGAATTACTTGCAGAACACAGCTTGGGACCTAGCTTGAACTACATGGAACCAGTCTCTGTGGCTCATATGGTCTTATTGTTGCTATCCTTCCCACCCACAGCATGTGTAAGTGTTCAAAGTGTTAAGTGTGTATATGTATGTGTGTGTGTATGTGTGTGTGTACTGAGGTGAGGGGGAAAATGTCTCCTACCTTTAATCACAACTGTTTTGTGACAAGAAAACACATGTGTGATGTGATTGATTTTAATCAATAATGATTATGGAACTCAAGTATGTTAATTTACTGTCCTTTGATCGGTTTCTTTTAATAAAGTTCACATGATAATTGCAGGACTGCAGTTTAAATTAAAAAAAAAAAAAAAAACCTTATCCTGTTTTCAAGATGTCTAAGCATGCTTGATAAATAAGAAACCTCTTACCAAAGTTACTATTGCACATTCAGCTGGTAACCATGCAGCATTAAAAATAGAAGAAACAAATCTATAAATACATTTCTGTTCAGGATCATGCTCAAAATATTCCCATGGAAACTTCTCTCGCTGAAAGAAGAAAAGGTGCAGTGTAAGTATCCACTGAAGAAAACTCTTAAGTACTCTTAATATAGTAGTCTTCACCTTAAGCTCACATGTTCCTTAAAATAATTTCAATTGTGTGGTATATTTTTTATTTTACTTTTTTTAAAATTAAGTATATTGGTATGTTTTAGATATAAATAATAATAGCATTCATCATAGGGAATTTGTACACGTGTATGATATATCTTGATTCTTTTATTCCCATTCCCTTACCTTCCCTTCCAACTCTCTTTTCCTCCTTATTTATAAAAGCTTTGTTTCCAGTTTTCCTTCTTTTTTAAATTTCCTTTCCTTCCTTTCCCCCTCTTCCTCCCTAGTTCTTCTTCCAATCTGAATATTTTCGTCTCATCTCACAATGTCTATTGCACATTTTGGTCCTTATTTACATTTTTGGTTTCTTATACCAGAGAAAGAATGCAGTATTTGCACGTTTGTCTGACTTATTTCACTTAAAAGTATGGTCTCTAGGTGCAACCATTTACCTAGAAATCGTTCAAGCTTATCCTTTTTATGGCTGAGTAGTACTCCATTGTAAAAAAGAAACACACCTTTTTTCCACTTGTTGCTTGATGGGCATTTGAGCTGTTTCTAAGATTTAGCTACTACAAATTATGCTGCTATAAACATGGGTGTGCATATATCACTGTGGTATGATGCTTTTAATTTTTTGAGAAGATACTGAGAAGGGGAAGAGCTGGATCAAATGGAATCTCTAGCTTTAGTTTTAGTCTTCAACTAGAAACACTGGGATCTTTTACTGCCCCTAATGACACTTTGGTCAGTGATGACCATATATATAATTGTGGCTTCATAAGCTACCACCTAGTGCACCACAAACATTTTCATTATGTAAGTGCACTCTGAGGTTTGCACAAAGATGGAATCACTTATCAACACATCTTTCAGAATGTATTCCACTGGTAGGCCACACAGAAGTACTCAAGCTCAGATAACTGATATTCCTTTCCATTTTGTCTCCACAGAATTCTCAAATTCATTTTTAGATTGTAAATCTTCTTAAGTATATGCTATATTTTCCTATAATAAATATCCAGAAAACATATTTAGTGTCCTGCAACCACAGCCTCCAGGGATGCACTGGCACATAGAAGAGCAGCCACATGACTGTTAAGCACGCCAAAATCCTAATATGCCTGAGGCAATGACTTTAAATTTTTACCTCATTTTAACTGATTTAAAGTTTTCTAGGGCCAGGGATATAGCTCAGTGGCATAGCACCTGCCTGGCAAGTGCAAGGTCCTGAGTTCAATTGCTGGTACCAAAAATAAATACGTTTTCTAATTCTTTTCCTAGAGATTTCACAAGTTTGGGGGTTTATTTGCATATATTTATATTGTTGAATGATACTAAAAATAATCTTTCAAAAAGAAACAATCTTTCTGCCATTTGGGTAGTACATTTATTCAGCTTAGTTCAATAACAAAGCTACAAGTCAGTTCTTACTCTATGATGGCCCTGAAAAACCCTCCTTCTCTATGAAGACTAAATGCAACATGCGGTGTGAATGCAGGTGATTCAAATTCAAATGGGGTTTACTTCTGGGAACTAATGTCAAAGTAAAATAGCATGAAAGAAGCACAAATACATGAAAGAAAAGAAGGACCCTTACTGTGAGTGGATGCAGTCTCTCATCAAAAATATCCAGGGATCTATTTGCATCTCTAAAAGGAAGAATGCACATTTAAATTTTTTTCAGAAATATCTTATAGCTTTGTAAAATGTTTGGTAGGGGTAGGGGAGGATGGAGGGGGAGGTCTAACCTTCAATACACCAAAACCTTTTACAAAGTCTCCTGGATTTGAGGTTTAAAACTTCCTTATACTCAATGCATCAAGTACTGGGAAGCCTTTTCTAAGACGATCGGCTAAAGGTAACTATAAGTAATGATTCTTCCACACAGGCAATGCTAGTAAATCAATACAGGGGCTGGGGGTTTAGCTCAGCGGCAAAAGCGCCTGCCTGGCACGCGCAAGGTCGTGAGTTCGGTTCCCGGTACCGGAGAAAAACCAATAAATAAATAAATAAATACATTTTTGCTTATAATTTTATCATGTATTTCTTGGTTTTGTTAGTTAAAAATTTAGCTGCCTTTTTGTAAGAGACCAATCTTTTCATCAAACTGATACATTCTGCTCACATAGACATTGGTCTGTGGATCTCTGAATATTGTCCAGGCTCTTTTTCAGAAGGCTCCTGAGATCAAACTGTTCTTACCAATGCATGAAGACATTACTTGCTTTTCCACTCTTTGACAATTTAATGTACTTGTAATACTTCTTCCACAGTAAGTAAAACTGCTGATTTCTCAGCATGAATCAAGACTGTGGTGCCAAATTACAACAGCAGTTGTTCTATTTTTCACTGTCACTTGCATTTTTAAATAAAACCTGTTTTGTTTCAATGTCTGTGATGGAGCAGTGAAGATTAATGTTAAAAAATGTTAGCTCTTCTTTTTAATATACTGAAAGTGAAAAGTTCACATAAAGCATTTCTGCACAGTAAAGTATGTTTGTATTTGAAAAAAGCACTTGTAATTTAGTTGTGAGCTGAAGAGGCTACTTATCATAGAAAATCACTTTTATATGAAACTACAAATACCACAAATGTACAAGTGAACCTACAAGGAAAATGAACAAGTATTTGTTGCCAATGACAAAATTCAAGCTTCTAAGTTAAAAATCAAAATTTTGAAAAGCTTGTACCTTCTTGTACCTTTGAAAAGCTTGTGACAGCTTCTCAGTATTTGAAGACGTTTTGGTAAGACTGGTGGTGATATTAACAAAAGCATTTTGGATGTTATAAAGAAATGTGAATCAGTATTTCCAAACTAACCACTGCATATTATAAATCACATACTGCTAAAGGAACTACTCATTGTGCAATATGCAACAATGAGTATTAATGCAACAATTTGAAATGTCATAAAAAAACTAATTATACCTAATTCATGAAATTAATGCTTGTGGCATTTAATGATATGTTAGAGACTATCCACAATTATCTGAAATGTTTAAAAATCCTCTTTTGTCCAACTATATATCTCCATTAGATTAGGCTATCTTATTATTTCTTCAAAAGTAGAGTAATTGCAAGGAAAATGTGAGAATCTACTTGAGTCCTATTGAGTCAAATGAAGAGATGTGCAAAATTACTATTAGAGACACACTTTTCATCCAACAAAAAGGAAACAAAAACTTAAAAGAGTTACGGAAGATAAGTTATTTTTCTGGTATTTATACTAACAGGATAGTTCAAAATCAGGTGTGATCTTGTACAGCAGCAGACATTTTTGGGGCTAATGTTTTCTACTAGGCAGAAAACAGTGATCCTGTTAAACATCCTACAATGCATAGGACAACCCACAACAAAGAATTATCTGCCTCAGAATATCAACAATTTCAAGATTGAGAAACCCTGTGTTAACAACTCCCTGGGCAAATGCACACGTGTGCGCAAACAAACACATATATACATTAAATTCTCAATTTTAATTTCTAGAAGAGCAAATATCAGTATATGCCACAGAAGAAAATATTCTCTGAGATCTTGAAGATCCCAGAGAATACTTTCAGCTATTTTAATTACAACAACAAGAAACACCAAATAATTTACTTCCATATTTTTCTAAAAGAACATTACAAGTTATGTCTACAGATATGACCTAATACTATACATAGTATAGTGCAATTTAACTGGAATATTAGTTTAAGGCTAGCCTGAACTGTATAGTGAAACCATGTCTCAGAAAGGCAAAAAAGAAAGCTCACCTGTACTTTATGTGGTAATATATTGCTAAGGTTACACTGTGGAAGAAAAAAAATTATTTGTAAGGACTGATTTTATCATTTGTTGAAACTGAAGACAATTTTTCTGATAGGGGAGCCCCAGAAGTGTTAGAGTCCTCCAGTTTGAGAACAGCACCATATGAGCACTTTCCATTGTTTTAGTATTTTGGCCTTTAGCAAACATAGAGTCCAAATGTTAGGCACTGTGCTATTAGAACACCTTTTCCTTGATCATACATTATTACATATTTCCCTATCATTTACTTTTTACCCATAAAAATCCACACTCTGGGAAAGTTCTACATATTTGTCCACATGCTTAAGTTTAAACCACACCATCATTTTCAAAAGATGGAAGGCTATATATTTCTTTCTGTTTATTTACTTCATGATTCACCTCATTTTTTCATTATTTCTATAAAAGTAAATAATAAAAGTGCTCTATACCAAATAAAATAAATCATTTTTCCAAGATTAGAAAACTCATGACTAAGTAGATGTGCCCATGAAACTTATCATACCTTTAGCCATCCTGACCTATTCAGTGATGACAATAATACAGAATACATAGTATGTTCATGGCCAATATTTCCAATTTAGTGTAAATATTAACAGCAGACACAACTGTTCAGATAATATATTGGTGTATTTCTAAATTATGCAGATATACTGTATATTAGGGAACAAAGGGGTTCCCTTAGGTGAGTTGTATGCTTCTACTTGCACTCACTGGCTAAAATGATGTTTAACACCAACAAAGGAAAGCAATTCTCGATTTTCAAAGAAATCTAGGTCTTATTTTAAATTTGAAACAGTCTAGTCTTATAGGCATCAAATACAAACATATCTATAGTGTTTCAAAGAGTTTTATCTCCAAATTGAGTTTAATTGTAGGCTGACATCATACAATGAGAAAATGTGCAAAGTCTTACTTGAAATTTCATTTGACAGCCCATTATTACAGATAAGAGGACCCAGGCTTGCCCAGAGTCCTACCAAATAGTCAGAAGCAATTCTTCTCTGTTCTTATTAAGTACTGATTCCCAAACATTCCTGCACACTGGAATCACTCTAGGAGCCTGAAAATGATCCTGAATTCTACCTTAGAACATTCTGATTAAGTGGTACAGGGTACAGTTTGGTATAAAGAGCATTTTAAATGTTCCTCCAGGTGATTATAATGTGCACCAGAGTTTGGGAAAGACTTAACAGGGTCAGAATCACCGGGAATGCTTTTGTCTATATAACTATATTAATTACATGTCATCCCTGACTACCTAATATGCTCATGGAGCCTATAGGTGAAAGAGAAAGGGGAGGTGGGCAAATTCCTGTGTTTGCAGACATGTATTCTGAAAAAGTTGCATAAGTGATTCTAACAAGGTTTACTCATCTTATTGAGAATAATGTGCTATTGCTCCATGATAAACATTTAAAAAAATTTTCCTGAATGCCTACTTGTCCTCTTACTAAACTTTTATTTGAAAACTAGTGATTATTTAAAAACATGGAATGGGCCATTGCAGTGTATGTCTCCACCCTCTGTGCACCTGGGGCACACAGGAGACATTTTCAAGAATCCCATGAACCCAATAGCACTGGGGTTTGCATGGGGCACCTTTGCGTGTGCCCAGGGACATATGAAGCCCCAGAGCAGGTGGTCCAAAAAACTACTGAAACAGCGATTCACATCTGAATTCCAGGGTTTGCATTTGGGCAGGCATGCAGAAACTGCCAGTCCTTGATCACCACCAGCAGAGCCCAAGGCTGCCTCCTGTGCATGCCTCAGCTGGCAGGCAGACACAGAAACAGGAGGCCCATGATCTGCTCACACCATGAGTCACAGTTGAAAGCCATGAGAACTAGGTAGCTCCCCATCAACTTCCCAGGAACAGAACAAGCATCAACCCAGATCGCTGCTGCCATTGAAGTCTTTGTCTCTGCCCTCTGTGCACTTGGGTTACACAGAAGACTGTCTCAAGGGACCCACAAACCCACTAACACTGGAGTTTGCATAGGGACACCCTTGTGCATGCCCAGGGACATGTGAAGCCCAAGAGCAGGCAGTCCATGAACTGCTGAAACTGCTATTCAAGCCTGGGCCAGGCATGCAGAAATAGGCACTCTGTGATCACTTCCAGTACAGCCCACCTCTGGCTCCTGTGCTTGTGGTGAGAGGCCTATAGACACAGAAAAAGTCAGTCCATAAACTGCAGACACTGCTGTCTGGGTCCGGGCTCTACCTTTGCCCTGAACTCCCTGGAGTCACAGGAACAAGTGGTCTGTGATCACACCACCAGTGCAGACCAGTTCTGATTCGTACTCTTGCCCTGAACTGTCAGGGGATACTGGATTAAATTGTCTGTAACCTGACAGCATCATGGTTGCCATCTGAGGTCTGGAAAACCTATGTAAACTTCACCAACTGCTGGAAGAATGCAGACTAAGCAGGACACCTCAGTGGTCACTGAGAGGAAAGTTTGACCACCAGGAAAATTAGGAAGGTTAGTGACCTTTGCTGAGCTGACAGGGAGGAAAGACACTGAATGCTCTACCACCAACATCAAACATGACAAGATGAAAGACTGAAACACAACCTCAGAACTGCAGCCCTTTCAGAACAAGTCCAGGAGACACTGACGTAGGAGATCTTGGTAAACACACTCCTGAAATTGCTGAAATGATTGCAAAGGAAGTAAAAAAACAACTCCAACAGGCCTTAGAAGAGATCAGATTAGAAATAATCTCTAAGGCAAAAAAATGGAATGACAATAATAATAAAAGAACTGCTCAGCACATTTAAAGAAGAAATATATTTTAAAAAATAGAAGAACAGAGCTTATGATTGGAAATGCTAAATGAAAAATATACAAATGAACAGAAATGCATGAACCAAATTCAAAGAAATATCCAGGAAATCAAAGCTTCCATTGAAAGATGCCAAAACCGCTTGAATGAAGCCGAAGATACAATTTAAAATTTAGAAGACAGCATGGCAGCTAGAGACAAAATGATCTCTTAAAATCAAAAAGGAACCAAGAAAAATCAATTCAACAGCTGCAAGATGAGGTAAACAGAAATAATGTACAATTACTAGGAGTCAATGAAACAGCAGGAGGCAACACAAACAACATAAAAAGAATATTTGCAGAAATAAGAGCAGAAAATTTCCCAAGTATGGAAACAGAACCTGATATACAGATAAAAGAGGCCTATAAACTCCAACTAACCATAACCAAAATAAAATTACACCCAGACAAATAACAGTCAAGTTCCCCAATCTCCATGAAAAGAACAGAATCTTAAAAGCTGCTAGAGAAAAGAAAAAGATCAACTATAAAGGAAAGTCTATCAAAAACACGACAGACTTCTCAACACAATCCTTCCATTCTAGAAGAGCTTGGAGTGAAGTATTGCAGGGCCTGAGAAAAAAGAGCTTCCAACCAAGACTGATGTACCCTGACAAACTATCCCTCAAATTCAATGGAGAAATAAAATATGTCCATGACAAAGTACAATTGAAGAACTTTATGAGTGCCAAACCAGCATTGCAAAGAGTACTGAAAAATATTCTAGGCAGAGAAAAATCTGACTGCAATTTCAAGAACAACAGTTGAAAGGAACCGTCAAGAAGAGCAAGCAATTAAACAGGTACAAATAAGAGGAAACCAATGAAAGTAAAAAACATGACAATGATAAATCAACACATATCAGTTATAATTATAAATGTAAATGGTCTCAATTCACTAGTCAAAAGAAACAGACTGGTAGAGTGGATTAAGAACCAAAATCCAACAATATGCTCTATACAGGAAACATATTTTACTCAAAAGAAAATCCATAGAAAGTCAAAGGATGGAAAACAATCCTCCAGGCAACAGGAACCCAGAAGAAAGCAGGTATAGCTATTATGTTTACAGACAATGTAAACTTCAAACCGAGCACAATCAAAAGTGATAAGGAAGGTCACTTCATACCTGTTAGGGGAAAACTGCAAGAGGATGAGATAACAATCATAAGCATGTATGCCCGAAATAGTAGAGTACCACACTATATAAGACAAATCTTCACAGACATGAAAACCCATGTAATTAAAAACCCTATTGCAATAGGGGACCTCAACACCCCTTTGACACAAAGAGATAGGTCTACTGAACAAAAACTCTTCAAAGAAATAACAGATCTGAACCAAATCTTCAAACAAATGGACTTAGTAGATATATACGGAGTGTTCCACCCAACAACCTCAGAATATACATTTTTCTCAGCTGCACATGGGTCTTTCTCTAAAATAGACCACATTCTATCCCACAGAGCATACCTACCTAAATGCAAAAGAATTGAAATTATTCCATGCATATTATCTGACCATAGTGCAATGAAATTGGAAATTACTGACAAAAGGAACTCCAAAAACTCCATGAATATTGGAAATTAAACAACAACCTCCTGAACAACCAATGGATCACAGAAGAAATTAAAGAACAAATTAAAAAATGCCTTCAAATAAATGAAAAAAAGTACAGCTTACTAGAATCTGTAGGATGCAATGAAAGCAGTCCTCAGAGAGAAATTGATAGCAATGAACTCACACATAAACAAACAGAAAGAGAGTAAATGAATAGCCTAATGCTGCACCGCAAACTTTTAGAAAGCAAAAACCACAAGTCAAGCCTAAAGTCGAAAGAAGTGAGGAGATTATAGAGATTACGGGAGAAATTAATGCAGTTGAGATGAGGAAAATCCTCCAAAAAATAAATGAATAGAAGAGTTGGTTCATTAAAAGAATAAATAAAATTGCTAAACCCCTAGCCAGCCTTATAAAAAAGAGAAAGGAAAAAACTAAAGTTCATGCAATAAGGAATGAAAAGGGTGACATTACAGATTCCACAGAAACTCAGATCATAAATACCTACTTGAAAATCTTTACTCTCACAGCATAGAACTCAGAAGAAATGTACAGATTCCTAGATATATATGAAATACCAACGTTTAGTAAAGAAGATAAAAAAATCCTGAACAACCCAATATCAATTACTGAGATTGAAAACGTGATTAAAAACTTACTGACAAAGAAAATCCCAGGCCATGCTGGATTCACAGCAGAATTTTACAAGAAATTCAGAGAAGATTTAATACCAACACTCCTCCAACAATTCAATGAAATTGAAAAGGAAGCAATTCTCCATCACTCATTTCTGGAGGCAAGCATCAGACTGATACTAAAACCAGAGAAAGACCCAACCAAGAAAGAACTACAGACCAATCTCCCTAATGAATATAGATGCAAAGATACTCAATAAAATACTAGCAAATAGAATGCAGCAAATCATCAAGAAAATCATACATCAATACCAAGTTGGATTAATTCCAAGAATGCAAGCTTGGTTCAATATTTGCAAATCTATAAATGTTATACACCATATCAATAGAACCAATCACAAATACCACATGATCATCTCAATAGATGCAGAAATATCTTTTGACAAAGTGCAATATGAATTTATGATAGAAACTCCACAGAAAAAGGGACTAGATAGTCTTTACCTCAACCTGACCAAAGCCATATATAACAAACCAACAGCCAAAATCATACTAAATGGGCAATTTTTTCCCAATTGCACTTTACCCTTGAGTGTTTTCCTATCATTTAAAAATGTCAATCATACCTCCTAGTTTAAATTAACTCTTTCAGGATTTATGCTAGTGAAACAATGTGGTGCTTGCACATGTATGTCTGATTTATTTCACTAATGACTGTGGTCTCTAGTTGTGACCATTTACCTATAAAAGCCTCGAATTTATCTTCCTTTATATTTGAGTAATATTCCATTATGTAAAAGTACAACAATTTTCTTATCCAATCCTCAGTGGATGGACATTTGGGTTGCTTCCACATCTTAGCAATTACAAATTGTGCTGGTATAAACATAGGTGCACAT
>NW_004955510.1:59564-64449 GCF_000276665.1 Chinchilla lanigera
ACTTTGAAAAAAGAGATCAAAGAAGATTTCAGTAAATGGAAAAACATTCCTTGTTCATGGATAGGAAGAACCAACATTGGGAAAATGGCCATACTCCCAAAACTGCTGTACAGATTCAATGCAGTTTCCATTCAACTACCATTAGCATAACTCACAGATCTCAAGAAAACATGCCTTAAATTCATCTGGAACCAGAAGACATCCAGAATAGCAAAACCAATCCTGGGCAACAAGGACAAGTCAGGTGGAATTACAATCCCTGACCTGATATTATACTACAATCTTAATTCAAAAGAAGCTGGCAATTTTAATAAAAGTGGAGCATTTTTTATTCATAAAGTTAAGACGTTGCCTGAATACAAACATTCAGTAGTTACTTGATGGATACCAAATTCGAAAGCTTTAGAAATAGTCAGTGCTTAGTTGTTGAAACACAATTTTATCTCAACTACTATTCTGTGAGAGAAAAGTTACATTACCATGACAGTGACCATGCAGCTTTTAATAGAAGTAGAAGTTACTAGTAATTAAGTGAATATGAAAAACTGGCATATTAGAAATAAAATCATATATGTATGCTAGGCACATGTTTCCATTGGTAAAGGTATTGGTATTCTAATGAAATATCAACCATCTCCTAAAAATCAAAACTCATAACTCAAGGAGACATTAACAATCTTCCCTGAACAACACTAATATAGTGGGGAAGCCCTGCACCTGGTATTTGTTGTTGGCATTTTAATAAGCTTGTAAGATTCATGTCAGGGTATTCTCATATGCATCTCTGGTTGTAACTCATAAGGTTGCTCACACATGATGGACAATGTTCAAAAGCTGAGGCACTGTGTTGCCAATAGAAAAAGTCCTGTTCCTTCCAAGAGTAATTTCTAAAGTAATGAACACTGCTTGTGGCTTATGAGTCATACAGAACCACATTTTTTCTAGAAGTAGCCAATAAAAGCACCTATTCTCCTTAGTTTTAATAGTGTCTTAAAGCATAAATGCAAGAAATACAGAGGTACACTTTTCCTGAGATTTCTTATTTGCTAGCTGCTGTTCGCTTGTACTGCACCATCTGAGATTAAAACAAAAATTGAAAGATTACATTTTCAAATCAAATATGTAGTTAGCCCTAATATTATAAAATAAACAAGGGGAAGGATAACTGCATGGCTGAAAACACTAAGCACAACTGGAATGCTTTAGCAGTAGGAAATCTGTCACCCAAATCTGCTACATCCCTGTACTCACCATTGCACCATGTTTCTACGATTAGGCTGGCTGAGTGTACTGTCATCTAGAAATATCGTTGAGCATGAGCTAAACTTTCTAGTAAGCTGCCCTGGAAATACCTGAAGAGAAAGGAAAGTATATGAAAAATGTCACAGTAAGATAAACCCTTAAAGGCTGGAGGTTTTCCCTCAGTTAAAATATAAAATGACAAAGCATCAAGATATTTCTTATACTTCTAAACTGTTGGAGAACAGTATCATGCTGGAGAACAGTATCATGTATATAGCTCCTCAGAAAATCTCACTGTAGAAGGCTGTTTATTTGCAGGGCTGTTTAAGGAATGGATTATAAAATACTGCCCTTGTTTTGGTACCTATCATCAACCCTGACAAGCATTTAGTTTGAATCCCTTTATAAATATCATAATAACTGTAAAGTAAGATTTTAGTGATTTTTCTTAAGCATTAAAACACAGCTGAGATTGTCTATTTCTACTATTCAGTAACCAGAATAAAATGCAATGCCTTAAATAATACTGGCACAATATTAGCAGTTTACTACAGCAAAGAAAAGTCTAACTTTCAACTAACTAGTTAACTGATATTTAGTGTGTTAGTGTGATGAAATAAATATTTCAGAATCAATGGATTTAATCACTAATAAGTCAGGACCATAGGTCTCTGTGCCTGATCCCTTACAAAGAGTGTAGCATCATTATTTTAATATTCCCTGACATCTAAAACAGATGACAAAAATTACTTTGGGGATTTAACATTCAGTTCAATTTAGGGAATTTTCCATTGCATTACTCACATGGGAAACCTCAACCACCCACAGTTTTATTAATTATTCTCTCTAACCCCTTTGATATACATCAGGACACAATTCTGTCTCATCCATGCTGTTGTCTGCCTATAATACATTTTTCTTCACCGTGTCCCAAAGATTTGACCCCATTTCCATTCTGGAACACCTGTGCCAGAAGCTGCATCATAAATCTTTCCCTGAAAAACATTTCTCTTTTTTTACCCTCATCCTCAAATTCACCAGCTGTCACAGTAGTCAAGTACTTGCACAGCATCACCAAGAAATTAAGGTTCACCAGAGAAGGAATGGCTCTTACTGCTTATACCTCTGGAAGAAAAGCATGGAATTTAGAAAAAATTAGAGAGTTCAATCAGTCTTTAAGAAATTTTTATTTGGAAGTCCACTGCAGTTCAGGAGTCAAATATTACTAGAAATACAAGTCACTGAAAACTCCTCTGCAATAGTACTAGAAAAGGGACAATGCACTTTTTGATGCCTCTAAAGAATACACTATGTTTAAAGCACTATTTTTAAACTGGTGGTGTACAGTTTTACTAAATGCTCTGCATACTATAAGCATGATATAGTCAGATCTATATACTACTCCACAGAATTCAAACCATTAGACAGAACCAGGAAGGCTCTGTGAATGTCGAGCGAAGAGAAACATTTTAAGGTTTTGACAACCAGAACAACATGAATTCACATTCAGTCAACATGGTCTGGTAACTGGGAACAAGATATAACACATCCTTATGAATAAATCTGGTCCAACATGGAATTGACATTAAGAATTTAAGAAATAATCAAAGAAAAAAGACAGAGAAAGAAAGAGTCACCCACATGCTTAGTGTCACTGCAGGTACTGGGCTGAACACTGGACATCTTCAGGAATCTGGGTGAGCCACCGTTGTACCTCCCCAATGAGCATGCAAGGCAGGGGGAGGCATAGTCACCTTCTTGGGCATTGGTGGCCACTCCCTGCACTCCTGGATCCCCATAGGAGCTGGGCTAAATTCTGGACATCTTCAGGAACCCCAGTGAGGCACCCTCACACCTTCCCCACCAGGGTGTGAGGCAGGTGGAGCCCTGGACATATTCAGGGGATTCAGTAGTCACTCCCAACATGAAGCACACCCCTGTGGGAACCCAGCTGAAACCCAAACAATGTCAGTGGGCTTGGGGATTCCACCCTTACCCCTCCCCTGACAGCATGGGAACTAGGCTGGGCCCTGGGCAACATCTGAAGCCTCGGTGACCACGACTTGCATCCCCCCACCCTTGTGGAAGCTGGGTGGAACCCCAGATAGCTTCAAGAACTCCAGTGAGCTTCCTCTGCCCTTCTCACACTGGCCTGGGAGCCAACTGAAGGCAATAAATTTTCCTGAACATCTGGGACCCCACCTTGCCAACACACATCAGCACAGAAGCCACACTGAGCACTGGGAATGCTTCAACACTCACCCTTGCATTCCCACACAATCAAGAGAATGAGACTGAATTGCAGAAAACCTATGAATCTTCAAAGCTGACAAAACCAAGGAGCAAAATGCAGTCTCAGATCTCTACAACTCCCAGAACAAGTCCAGAAGACATCAAAACAGAAGGCCCTGGAAGTCATACACCTGTAATTTCTGAAATGATAGCAATAGAAATAAAGAAACAACTCCATCAGGCCATAGAAGACATCAGATCAAAAATAACCTTCCAGGTAAAAAAAAGAAATGACAACAATAATGAAAGAACTGTTCAGCATATCAAAAGAAGACACTGATAAGAAAATAGATCAGCAAAGTCATGGAAACCTGGAGTGATCAATAAAGAAAAGAACTAGAATGTATGAAACAGGTTCAAGCAGATATCCAGGAAATTAAAAATTCCATCAAGCTGGCAAAACTGCCTAAACAAAGCTGAAGATAAACATTCAGACCTTGAAGACAGCATTACCACTAAGGAACGTGAAAGGAAGAGAGACTTAAAAAACAGCAAGGAACAAGGAACAAGAAAATACCAATTCAACAACTGCAAGACAAAGCAAAGAAAAACAATGTAAGATTAATAGGTATCAGTGAAACAGCAAGAGTCAACACAAGTGATATAAAAAGACTATTCGCAGAAATAATAGCAGAAAATTTCCCAGGCATGGAAAAAGAATGTGACATACAGATAAGTGAAGCATAGAACTCCAACTAACCATAACCAAAATAAATCTATACCCAGACATATAGTGATCAAGATTCAGAAACTCAACAAAAGTTCAGAATATTAAAAGCAGTTAGAGAAAAGAAACAGATCACCTATAAAGGAAAGTCCATGAGAATCACTGCACATTTCTCAACACAAACCATCAAGTGAAAAAGAGCTTAGAGTGAAATATTTCAGGAACTAAAAGAAAACAACTTCCAACCCAGACTGATGTACCCAGCAAAACTATCTTTCAAATTTAATGGAGAAATAAAACATTTTCATGGTAAAGAGTAACTGAAGAAATTCATGAGTGCCAAACCATTCCTACAATGAGTACTAAAAAATATTCTGGAAAGAGATAAAACAGACTACAACTTCAAGAAAAATAACAAAAAGGAATCACCAAGCAGAACAAGCAAATATACAGAGGGAACAGGGAGGATCCAACAGCAGGAAAATAACATGACATAGATAAGCCACTACAAATCAGTTATAGCCAGCAATGTAAATGGTCTCATTGCACCAAACAAAAGAAGCAGACTGGCAGAGTGGATCAAGAAACAAAATTCAGGGGCTGGGGATTTAGCTCAGTGGCAAAGCGCCTGCCTGGCAAGTGCAAGGTCGTGAGTTCGGTTCCCGGTACCGGAGAAAAACCAAA
>NW_004955510.1:71319-72485 GCF_000276665.1 Chinchilla lanigera
TCATGAAAACTCAGTAAACACATGGAAATTAAATAACAACCTTCTGAACAACCAATGGGTCACAGATGATATCAAAGAAGAAATTAAGCACTATTTACAATTAAACAAAAATATAGATACAACTTACAAGAACCTGTGGGATGCAATGAAAACAGGCCTCAGAGGGAAATTTATAGTGGTGAATTCCCACTTCAGAAAAACAGAACAAGCACAAATAAATGTTCTTATGCTGCTCCTGAAGCTGCTAGAAAAAGAAGAACAAATCAACCCACAGTCCAAAGAAGACAGGAAATTATAAAGCTCAGGGCAGAAATTAAGCAAGTGGAGACTAAAAAGTAATACAAAGAATTAATGAATCAAAGAGTTTGTTCTTTGAAAGAATAAATAAAATAGATAACCCCCTAGCCAACCTTATCAAGGAAAGGGAAGAAAAAACTAAAATGTATGTAGTAATGAATGAAAGGGGTGAAATCACTACAGATCCTGAAGGAATTCAGAAGATCATCAATACTTACTTTGAAAATATTTACTCTCATTGGATTGAAAACACAGAGGAAATAGACAGATTTCTAGACACATATGAATTACCAAAGCTGAATGAAGATATAAATAGCCTGAATAACTCAATTTCAGCCACTGAAATGGAGAATGTAATAAAAACTTGTCAATGACGGAAAACCCAAGTCCTGATGGATTAACAGCTGAAATCTACAAGAAATTTAAAGAAGAGTTAACTCTAATTCTTCTCAAACCCTTTACCGAAATTGAAAGGGAAGGAATTCTCCCGAAGTCCTTCCTGGAGGCAAGTTTTCTTTTTTTTTTTTTTTAAATTAAAGCTAGTTTGTCTTCAGGGTAAAAACATGGAGATATAAATAAAGTCAAGATACTATGTACAGTAAATTATTAATGTACACTTCCAAACTTGCACAGTGTGACATTTTAAAGTAAGTGTTCTCACTTTCACTTTTACTTTTAAGCATAACTGACATCTGAATCTTGAATAAAAATTTCACAATATATAAACCCACTGACAATTCTGTACACAAATAAAAGCTATAGAAATCTGATTTCAAATATAAATACATAAATCATCATGACCTTACATTTTACAAGCTTGCTTATTTTGCTATAGTAATTGTTTATAAAAAATCATAGAAAAGGGGCTG
>NW_004955510.1:72585-75309 GCF_000276665.1 Chinchilla lanigera
CAGCGGCAAAAGCGCCTGCCTGGCAAGTGCAAGGTCGTGAGTTCGGTTCCCGGTACCGGAGAAAAACAAAAAAAAAAAAAAAAAAATCATAGAAAAATATTTCATTGCACATTCCACTGCTATGAAAAGGACCATGGCCTGGGAAATATTAGATAGAGCAATTACACAAGAGACAGAAATAAAAGGAATAAAGATAGGAAAGGAAGAAGTGAAGTTATCATTATTTGCAGATGACATGATACTCTACATAGAAGACTCCCAAAACTCCTGAAAAGGCTTCTAGATTTAATAACCAAATTCAGTAGCATAGCTGAATACAAAGTCAACACTCAAAAATCAATAGCATTCCTGTACACAAATAACAAACAGACAGGGAGAGAAATAAGTGAAACCACACCTTTCACAATAGCATCTGAAAAAATGGAATACTTAGGAATCAATCTAATAGAAGTAAAAGATCTATACAGTGAAAATTACAGTCCTCTGAAAAAAGATATCAAAGAGGATTTCAATGAATGGAAATATATTCCTTGCCCATGGGTGGGAAGAACTAACATTGTGAAAATAGCCATACTCCCAAAATTGTTGTACAGATTCAATGCAATCCCAATTAAAGTACAATTAGTATACCTCAAAGATCTAGAGAAAATATTCCCAAAATTCATCTGGAAATTGAAAAAGACTAGAATAGCAAAAGAAATCCTGGGTAATAAAGAAAAGGCAGGGGGCATTCCAATTCCTGACTTGAAATTACACTACTGTGATAAAATCATCATGGTACAGGCACAAAAAGACCTCAAAATCAATGGAACAGATTAGAAGATGCACACACAACTATAAATACACTCAGTAACCTTAACTTTGACAAAGGGGCCAAACATGTTCCCTGAGAAAAAGGATAGCTTCTTCAATAAACAGTGCTGGAAAAACTGATTTTCTACATTCTAAGACTAAAACTACACCCATGTCTTTCACCATGCATTAAACTAAAGTCAAAATGGATCAAAGATCTAAATATTAAAACAGAAACACTAACTCTATTGGAAGAGAAAGTAGGTAACAATTTTGAAGAAGCAGAGAGTCCATGAACAAAAACCAAATGGCACGGGAAATACTCCATAGAATCAGCAATTGAGATTGCATCTTAATGAAAAGTTTTTACATATCCAAAGAAATCACCAATACAGTAAAAGGAAAGCACACGAATTTGGAAAAATTTTGTTCAACTGCCCCTTACACAAAGGACTTCTATCTAAGACATAGTAAGAATTAAAAATATCAGGCCCCCCAAATTCAAAATATCAGGCCACCCAATCCAAAAATGGGCATCTGAGATGAACACACACTTCTCAGATGAATACTAATGGCAAATAAATATATGAAACATGATCAAATCATTAGTTATCCAAGAAACGTAAATTGAAAAAATACTGAGATTCCATCTCACCCCAGAAAGAATGACTATCATCAAGAAATCAACCAATAAAAATGCTGGAGAGACTGTGGGGAAAAAGGAGCACTACTCCACTGCTGGTGGGAGTGTAGATTGGTGAAAACACTGTGGAAATCAATTTGGAGATTCTTCACAAAACTAGGATCAGAAGTCCCATTTAATCCAGCTATTGCCCTTCTGGGTATTTTCCCAGAGGAATTAAAGACATCATACCACAGTGATATATGTGCACCCATGTTTATAACAGCATTATTTGTTATAGCTAAATCTGAGAAACAACCCAAATACCCATCAAATGAGGAATTAATAAAAAATAAAAAAGATGTGTTATTTTTATAGAATGGAGTATTACTTAGCTATAAAAGAGATAAACTCAAGTCTCTTGTAGGTAAATGGGTGCAACTACTGACCATACTCATAAGTGAAATAAATCAGACCTATATGTGTAAACATCATTTTGCCTCCCTGGTGTAGGAACCTGGAAGAGTAAGTCAAACTCAACATGTACAATAGATGATAAGAAAGGGAAAGAAATTGCTTAAAGAGAGAAAAAAAAAAGAAAGAAATGAGGAAAAGTTTTATATGTGTGTATATATATATCTGGGATAACTGTCCTGCTAATGTCTGATGGTATATTGAAAGGAACAGTTAATGCTTAAAGTTTTTTATAGTCTGACCAATTGAGCATGTTTGTATCTGGTAATCTGAGCAACTGATTTGAAGACAACAATATGCAATGAAACAACCATTGGTGAATTCCTACCATCTTGTCTAGTGACACTCTGTATTATCTCTAATGTTTTATTTAATAATTATTGTTTTATTCTTTTTAATGGTTTGAACAACTTTCCATTCTTACATGTGGTAATCTGAGTAATGTAGTTGATGATAACAATATGTAACATAACAACCTGTTCATTGCTATCATTTTGTTTTGAAACCCTGCATCACTTTTAATGTGCTTGCTTAATTTTGTTTATGTTTGTGATTTTGGCATGCTGCTATTGTTGTTTTTTTTTCTTTTACTACTCTCTTTAATATAAAAAAAAGAGTCCATGTGTCTTGGTTACTTTTCTCTCATTGCTGGGACAAAATACCTGACACCCAAAATTAAGGAAGGAAAAGTTTATTTCGCTTACGGTTCGTGGAGGTTTCAGTCCGTACTTGGCAGATTATAAGGCAGAGTGGCACATGGCAGAGGGCTACAGCTCAGGGTGGCAGAACACAGCAAAAGCCACAACCACACACCACCAGGGCAGAATGGGGGAGGA
>NW_004955510.1:76484-101319 GCF_000276665.1 Chinchilla lanigera
AATATAAATCTGGCTAGAAGCCCCCAACCATAGCCATGCCACTGCCCCAACTTTCGACTGCTTTGAAATTTCTTTTACCAGATTAATCAGTCCACTGCTGCCCTTAATCTCAGTCTTAGGCAAAGTCTCTGGACATGAGCAAAATGCAGACAAACTTTCTGCCAAGCCATAACACACATCATCTGGAATCCACCAACCAATGCAGTCCTTCTTACCAGCAGAAACCTCCCAAACTTGGTCTTTACTGGCAAGATTTCTATCAGCTTTCTGATCTTCTGAGCTCTGACCAGAATCTCCCAAACAGAACAGCCAAGGGCATTCTAGCGCTTCTCTTTCAGGCAAAAACTCCAAACCTTTCCAAACACTCCCCACAAGCCATTTCGAAAGGGTCTTGAACCACATGGTCAGATTTAGTCAGAGCAACGACCCCACTCCTCTGGTACCAAATTCTGTCTTGCTTACTTTTCTCTCACTGCTGGGACAAAATACCTGACTCCCAAAATTAAGGAAGGAAAGGTTTATTTTGCTTATGATCCGTGGAAGTTTCAGTCCGTACTTGGCAGATTTAAGGCAGAGTGGCACATGGCAGAGAGCTACAGCTCATGGCAACAGAACACAGCAAAAGCAACCAGCATACACCAGGGCAGAAAGGGGGAGGAATGGCCTCAAGCAGCTTCTTTCTCACCCTTACATATGTAGCCCTCACACCCATCAAACTTGAAAAGCCTGCCCCATGTCCACTTGAGGCTTTGGGGGGTCACACAGATTCAAACTGTAACACCATGCATCATTTCCCATTTTTAAAGAAAGTTAAAATAAAACAATGTTTAACTATAAATTTAAAAGAAAAACTCTAAACTTACTGGCTCTGTATGAGTCTCTCATTCTGCTTTATTATGAAACAAATGTCGATCATTTTCATATATTTTGCAGAATATTTGGAAAACACCATGTTAAGAAAATCATTTTAAAATTTTGCAACAATTTCAGTTCATATACATTAATCCCAATCATTTAAACCTATAAAGAATTTTTACTTATACAGTGTAAAAAAAATCCTTGATCGTGTATGGATAATAATATTCTGTTATCATAAAGCTACAAAGAGATTCATGGTCTTAAAAGCAACATTAGAAAATGATTACACCAGTAAGAGTTACCAAGGCAAAACTGTTTAAAGGGCCTGACTGGTTGACTGCTATCACTAATAGACCAAACAGGGTTTAGTGGTACACACCTGTAATTCCAGCACTTGGGAGACTGAGGCAGGAGAATCACTGAGAGTTTGAGGCCAGCCTGGGCTACATATTAAATTCAAGGCCAGGCTGAACTACATAGCAAGACTCTGTCTCAATAAACCAAAACAAAATAATAAAGGACCAAAATAACATTTCACTTGGAAAAAAATACTCTGAGAGAGTGAAGAATCCCACTTTAAAAACACAATAATATAAATCAGTCATATTTGTTGTCACATTAATGTGACATTTGCAAAGTATATTCATATGTCACTTTTTCCTCTTTCTTTCACTTTATAAGTCTCAGATTGACCCATTTTTGTTAATCTGTTGCCACAATGAAGTGAATATGTTGAGTTATATAGGTTTACCATAATGAACCCAAACGATTAGAACTAGATCCAGCAGCACCAATAACTTTACTTGTAACTAATTCAACTGCTAGAACAAGATCCTTCTATTTTTAATTTGAAGAAGCTTAACTGCATAGAATATCATGGTGTGTATGTGTGTGTCTATGTGTGTGTGTGTGTGTGTGTGTGTGTGTGTGTGTGTATGTACCAGTCTGCCAGAGGATGTTACACCCAGAGCGAGGTAAGACAAAAGCAAACCTACACAGTGGTCTAACTGCTAGAATTTAGAGTCGTGAGACACTGAGTTAGCATCACCTGATGCTAAGCAATAAGGTAATTAGGGGATCTGCCATCACAATGAAAAATCATTGATATGTTAGGAAAATGAAGACGAGAACAGAATGCTTTGGTCCCAGTCACATTGGAGGACACAAAGCAGAAAGTGTCACTGTTCAGCAAGTGATGATGGGTGATTATTTCCTGGGCCTGAAGATCATAGCATTTCCCCAGAGAGCATTTTCAGTGGCCTCTGGCAGTGGCCTTCACTTTACCTAGTGAGAAAGAATCTTAGGGGGGCCAGAGTATGCATCTAGGCTTCCTGGGAAAGTAGTGGTTGTTTAAAGATTTTGGAGCCCATTTATTTGCAAATAGGAAAAGAATACAGTAATAGTCAAATACTAAATCAGCCTAATATATATTACATGAATTTTCTTCCTTAAAAGCTAAGCTGATAAACCCATCAATGAACAATAGAAGATTCACAGAAGCATTCTTTAAAATCACAGAATATTAATAATTTTCAGCTGCTAAAGGAAATACACAAAAAATAACTCAGATGAACCTTCTTTCATCCTACTAATGAAATGGTTTTCATCATGCAGTGATTATCTCCATCTGTACTCCCCATAAACCCAAGAAAGAGGGGGCAGGCAGAAGACCTGGTTGAATGCACACAACATTTAAAAATTGTCAATAATCCACCATCAGAAATAACATATACATACATACTTTAGGTACAGAAAGGTCAGGCTTACTAAAGTAGGAAAATCTAGATGGGCTGCCTTCTGGAGAAAAATAAAACAGGTGTATTTTAGGACATGAAAAATATCTTGTTAAGCATGTGACAAATGTGACAACTTTCTAGGGGCAAAAAGTTGTTAGAAAACAGGCCAAGTGAAGATAGGAAATTAATTCCACAGAGAGGAAAAGAATGTGAAAACAGGAAAACACCAGCTAGGGTTACTTACTGCAGTTAGCTTTGTAAAATAATGTTGGTTAGGAAAAATGGGATCATTCAGAAATCCAGACATGCTCTGATTTTGGAAATATTTAACAGAAAGAACTAAGGTTGTACAAAGACGAAGCATAGCGAGACTATTACATGGCTCAACCAGGAGCAATAGTCATAACGTAAATACCAATTAGTGTTTTAATTTTTAAAATGTGGTACATATCAAGAAAATGGTAACCAGGTGTGGTGGTGCATGCCTGTAATCCCAGCACTCGGAAGGCTGAGGCAGAAGCATAGTTGCAAGTTCAAGACCAGCCTGGGCTACAAAGTGAGCTCAAGGCCAGCCTAAACTTCATAGTGAGACCCTGTCTCAAAAAAAAAAAAAAAAAAAAAAAAAAAAAAAAAAAAAAAAAAAGATGAAGAGGATAAGGTCATGGTGGAAAGAGGAAGCAAAATGTTCAACTGTAATGATAGAAAAACAGCATATACCATTGTTCTAAAAGCTGATGTGTAAAATAGTTAACTCTGATTTTTTTAAAGGACTAAAAAATAAGGCAAAAGATTATACTATGTGGATATTACTGTAATAAAATTTAAATATCAGAAACTATAAAAATAGATATCACTAAGTCAAAGACTTTCCTGAGTAAATTTAGTACACTGGGGGAAAATAGAAGAGATTTACAAAATACAGAAAAAAAGTCCATGGTAAAAGTACTAGATCTTCATTTTATTGTTAAAAATAATGGCAGAAATACTTTGATTTAGATAGACTTCTGGGAAGATGGAGGAGTGGTAAGCAGCATGGTCTCAGCCTCTCTGAGATTCAGAATCTAGACACTGGAAAATAATAACTTGGCAAAGTAAAGGAGGGAAGTGAACCTCGGGACCTAGAAAGGATCTGAAGGGAGAATTGAAGCCAACAGGGAAAATGAAAAGAAGGAACTCAAACCAAAAATGGAAAGTGGCAAGCTGCACTTTCTCCCTGACTTTCAGGTTGCAGTGTGAGGGAGGAACCTCAAATCTCACAGATACATTGAAGGTGGATGACTCTGCAGGCCTCCACTGAGAAATGTACCAGTGTAATGGAGCAGTGGTGAACTACAGCAGCTGGTGAGTGACTCTAGTTTAAGTACACCATGGAGAGGGAGATTAGCCAGACACCATTGTAGGGTAGGGCCAACTGAACCGAGGATTTAGAGCAGGAGTGGGTTGACTCCCTGTCTGGGCTCCCAACAACCAGATGAGGAAGAACCATAGAAGACATCCAGGGTCAGGAAGTCAGTCAGATGGACAAGAGGCACCCAGAGTGTTGTAGTTTGAATAACTCAGGTCCCAAGCACACACCAAAGCCCAGGATCAGCGTGAACTTCTGTGGCGCTGAAAGCACCAGATTAATCATGCTGCATATTCCTACTAAAGGCTCACAGTGACTATCCAGTAACCCACCCCAATCTTACTGCAGCCTTGGTGGGATCATCCAGGATGAATCTGGGCTCAGTCTACCTTCTTTTTCTACAAGACATAGAGAAGACACACCCTGAACTGGACACAACCCCAAAACTCTAGACACTTGAAGATAACCTCAGGTTTGAAATCACAGAGAAGTCTCTTTTCTCTTCTTGTTTTTCTTTTGTTTTTGTTTTTGTTTTTGTTTTTTTTTTCTTGATTATTTTTGTGAGTGTGAGCATTGCTGTTAGTTTTTTTTGGAGGTTTTGTTTAGTTCCTGTTTTTGTCTTTTCCTTCTTTCTTTCACAATTTCCCAAAGCTTGGATAGTCTTCCTTTATCCTTTATATTTCCTTCTAATCTCTTGTTCTTCTTCTCCTCTTATCTCTTTTAAATTTTCTTCCCTACGAGTGAAATTTCTCTACTGACTTGTATATATATACTGTGTACAATTTAGTGGTTTGTTTTAGATTTTGTTATATAACAATGAATCTTGAAAGTGCAAGTAAAGGTAGAAAATTAATATTTACCATAGTTCGTCATTTTCTAAACTGTGCTTGCTACTATTGTTACTATTAATTGTATTATTTTAGCCAAGATTGCATAGTTATTGTGTGACATAGTTATTGTGTACTGCAAAGAAAGAAAGCAGCAAAGAAATGGATGTGAGGCCAAATCAGCAGCAATTTTTCAACATTAAGAAATTGAAAAGGCAAGATCTTGGGATAGATTCAAAAGCCAAAAGCCAACAACACCTAAATTACATGTCTGAAAAGGCACCATTTCCTGAGCAATCTCAATACTAGTACAAAGTTAACTATCATAAGTAAACCACAAGCATCAACATAGAAAACAAATTTTTAAAAATAGTATATGAGAAAACATGGAAACAAGCTACAACCCCAGATGTCCAGTTCACTCAAAAGAAATTCAGGAGGCATTGAAGTGGAAGAAATCAAAAGCCATCTTGATGAACTTTCTAAAATGCTAGGAGCATAGGCAGCAAAGCAGATAAAGCTCCTAGGAAAAAATCTGAAATAATTTCACAGATAACTAAAGAGATTATTACCATAATGAAAGACATGGTTAGTGAATCTAAAGTAAATAAAGATAAACAAAGAGAGGAGTTTAGAAAGACCTGGATTGCATTCAACCAGATAACCAAGAGATTAACATTTTTGTTGAAATTATGTGCACCACAATCAAGCAATGTGAGGACAGCATACAGATCAATTCATGAATGAAAAAGCAGATTGTTAGACTGTATCAAGAAACAAGATCCAAAAATATGTCACATACAAGAAACGTATTTAAGTCAAAAAGAATTTCAGGAAACTGATTTGAGTCTGGGCTTGGCAGTTCATGACTGGGCTGGGCACACAGAAACAAGTGGTCTATGATCACCGCCAGTCAGCCCATGCCTGGATCCTGCACATGCCATGAGCTGCTGACAGACATGGAATCAGGCAGTCCATAATCTGCTGACACCATGGTATGCAGCTGAACACCCAGAGAACCAGATAGTCCCCATCTACTTCTCAGGAGCAGAACAAGTGACATAGGACACTGCTACCATTCCAGTCTGTGTCTTCATCTCCCAAGCACCTGGTAAAGACAGGAGATTCCGTCTCAAGGGGTACATGAACCCACTAACACCTGGGTTTGCATTTGGGATGTGCTTATCTGGGCTGTGTACATGCCCTGACCTCCCAGAGATAACATAAAAAGGAGGTCCATGATCACCACCAGTGCAACCTGAATCTGGCTCCTGCATGTGCACAAAGCTGCCTGGAGAAATGGAATCAGGTGGCCAATGAACTGCAGATCCTGCGGGTTGTGGCTGGGTTTTGCCTTTGTCTCTGCCTGGAGTCACAGGACCAAGTAGTCCATAATCATGCCATGATTTCAGACTGGTTCTGGGTCATACTTGTGCCTGAGCAGTCAGGGGACACTGGATCAGATTGTCTGTGATCTATTGACATTGTGCTTTGCATCTGAGACATGGGAGAACTAGATAAACTTCATCAGCTTCCAGAAGATCCCAGAGTAAGCAATACACCTCAGCGGCAACTGGAGGGCAAGTCTGACCATCAGAAAAACTACGGATACTACCAACCTTTGCTGAGTTGGTAGGGAGGAGGGAGACTGAGTACACTACCCCCAACATCAAACATGAGAAGATGAAGGACTAAAACACAATCTCAGAACTCCACCCAACTCAGAACAAGTCCAGGAGACATCAACATAGAACTTGGTAAACACACTCCTGAATTGATTGCAGTGGAAATAGAGAAACAACTCCATCAGGCGATGCAAGATGTCAGATGAGAAATAATCTCTCAGGCAAAAAAATAAAGTGACAACAAAAATGAAAGAATTGTTCAGCACATCTAAAGAAGACATATATAAAAGAAAGATGAGCATAGGAAATTGATGGAAACATTAAATGAACAATATAGGAAGGAAATAGAGCGCATGCAAAAGATTAAAAGAGATATTCAGAAAATCAAACCTTCCATTGAAAGCTGCAAAAACGGCTTGAATGAAGCTGAAGATAGAATATCAGATCTTGAAGACAGCATGGCGGGTAATGATCGTGAGAGAAAGGATATCCTAAAGTCAACAAGGAACCAGGAAAAATCAATTCAACAGCTGCAAGACGAGGCAAACAGAAATAACATAAGACTAATAGGAGTCAACGAAACAGCAGGAGGAATCACAAATGACATGAAAAGAATATTTGCAGAAATAATAGCAGAAAATTTCCCAAGCATGGAAAAAGATTCTGATGTATAGGTAAATGAGTAATATAGAATTCCCACAAGCCATAACCAAAATAAAACTACACCCAGATATATAATAGTCAAGTTCCCAGATCTCCAGCAAAAGAACAGAATCTTAAAAGTTGCTAGAGAGAAAAAACAGATCACTTATGAAGGAAAGCCCATCAGAATCACAGCAGACTTCTAAAAATAAACTATTAAATTGAGAAGAGCTAGAAGCAAAGTATTATAGGTCTTGAGACAAAAGAGCTTCCAACCCATATTGATGTGTCCTGCAAAACTATCCTTCAAATATAATGGGCAAATAAAATATTCACACAACAAAGAACAACTGAAAAACTTCAACAGTGCAAAACGAACCTTACGAAGAGTGATAAAGGATATTCTAGACAGAGAAAAGAGTGACTATAATCTCAAGAACAATAATACTAGCAAAAGAACAGAATCTTAAAAGCTGCTAGAGACCATACTCATTAGTGGAACAAATCTTTTCATTTTGAATAAATAATAGTCAAGTTCCCAGATCTGTACCACAAAGAATTAAACAAATAGCAAAATTAAGAAACCAACAACAAATAAATAAGATGACAAAGATAAACCAACACATATCAGTTATAACCATTAATATAATATAAATATAAATTATATTATATAAATGGTCGCAGTGCATCAGTCAAAAGAAACAGACCAGCAGAGTAGATTAAGAAACAAAAGCCAACAATATGCTGTATACAAGAAACACATTTTACTCAAAAGGAAATCAGTAAACTGAAAGTCAAAGGATGGAAAACAATCCTTCATGCAAAAGGAGCCCAGAAAAAAAGTATGGGTAGTTTTTATGTTTGCAGACAATATAAACTTCAAACCAAAAATAATCAATACAGATACAGACAGTCACTATATACTTCTAAAGGGAAAACTGCAAGTGGATGAAATAACAATCATAAACATGTATGCACCAAAACTGGGAGCACAAAACTATACAAGACAAATCTTAACAGACATGAAAAACCAAATAATTGATAATGCTATTGTAATAGAGGACCTCAACACCCCTATAACACAAAGAGATAGGTCAACCGGACAAAAAATCAGCAAAGAAATAATAGACCTGAAGGAAATGTGAGAACAAATGATCTTAGTAGATGTATACAGAGTGTTCTACCCCACCACATCAGAATACACATTTTTCTCAGCTGCATATGGGACTTTCTCTAAAATAGACCACATTCTATCCCATAGAATATACCTAACTAAATGCAAAAGAATTGAAATTATCCCATGCATATATATGACCACAGTGCAATAAAATTGGAAATTAATGGCAAAAGGAACTCCAAAAACTTCATAAACATGGAAATTAAATAACATCCTCCTGAAAAATCAATGGGTTACAGAAGAAATTAATGAAGAAATTTAAAAATACCAAAAAAAAAAAAACAGACAAACATATAAGTACAACTTACCAGAATTTGTGGGATGCAAGGAAAGTAGTCCTCAAAAAGAAATATATAGCAGCAACTCACACATAAGAACAACAGAAAGAAAAAATATAAATAGCATAATGCTGGACCTCAAACTTTTAGAAAAAGAAGAGCAAGTCAAGCACAAAGCCCAAAGAAGGGAGGAGGTTATAAAGATCAGGGCAGAAATTAATACAATTGGAGTAAAGAAAACCCTCCAAAAATAAAAGAATCAAAGAGTTGGTTCTTTGAAAGAATAAAGAAAATTGATAAACCCCTAGTCAACCTTATTAAAACAAGAAAGGAGATAACTCAAATTCTTGCAATAAAGAATGAAATTACTACAAGTCCTACAGAAATTCAGATCATTACTGCCTACTTTAAAAATCTTTACTCCCATATGATAGCAAATTCAGAAAATGGACAAATTCCTAGATATGTACAAATTACCAAGGTTGAATAAAGAAGATATAAAAATCATGAACAACCCAACATCAAAACATGATGGAAAACTTACTGAAAAGAAAAGCACAGGCACTGATGTATTCACGGCAGAATTCTACAAAACTTTGGAGCAGTTTTAATGCTAACACTTCTCAAAATCTTCAATGAAATTGAAAAAGAAGCAATTCTCCCGCACTCATTTCTAGAGGCAAGTATTGTACTGATACCAAACCCAGAAAAAGACCCAACAAAGAAAGAGAACTACAGACCAATCTCCCTAATCAACATAGATGCAAAGATACTCAATAAAATACTAGCAAACAGAATGCAGAAAATCATAAAGAAAATAATATACCATGCCCAAGTTGGATTCATTGCAAGAATGCAGAGACTGTTCAATATTCAAATCAATAAATGTCATACACCATATCAATAGAAACAAAATACAGAAATCACGTGATCATCTCAATAGATACAGAAAAATCTTTCACCAAAGCCCAACATGTATTTGGGAAGAAAACCCTTCAGAAAATAAGAATTGATAGTTTTTACTTCAATCTCATCAAAGTCGGCTGCTGGTCCCACAGTTTGAGTCCATGCTATTCTTCCACTGCCACGGTTCCAGGCTGAACCTTGTGGAGAGAGGCAGGCATTTCCCATCTACTTCCTGAGGACAGAGCGAGCAACCTAGTACCCCACCGCCATTACAGACTGAATCTCTGCCCTTTGGCCACCTGCAGCAGACAGGAGGTCCTCAATCAGAAGCCCCAGGGAATGCTTCACCTGGGGGGGACCCATGTAGCCTCTCTCTGCACATGTCCTGTGCCTAGTGAGTGAGTGCTCAAAGAACTGCTGGTCCCTGGGTTCAAATCCATGCTTTACTTGTGGCAGGACCCCCTAGGGAGTCAAAGGCACAGACAGTCTGTGATTGCTGCTGGGCCAGCCTACATTTGGTTCCTGTATGTGTCCTGAACTGACTGGAGAAACAGAATCAGGTGGGTCACAAACTGTAGACCCTGCAGTTTGTGTCTGAATTTTGCCTGTACCCTGAACTGCCTGCGGACATAGGTCCACTGGACCAGGATTGTCACACCAGTGAAACCAGAGTCTGGGCCGTGCACATGCCCTGAACTGCAAGGGGATGCTGGATCAGATGGTCTGCCATCAGCTGACACCAATGTCCATGTCTGAGACCTGCGATAATTAGATACAAATCAACAAGTGCTGGAAAACCTGAGACTAACTAGTGCTTCTCAGAGGTTATTGATGAGCAAACGTGACCAACAGGAGGACTAGGGACATTAGTGGCTGTTGTTGTGCAGCTATAGAAAAGGGAAACAGCTCTCTGCAATTGGTATCAAAAGTGACAAAACAATGGACTAAAACACAATCCCAGAACTCCACCCCAATCAGAACAAGTCCAGGAGACATGGACATAAGGGAAGTTGTTAAACACACAGCAAAAATAGCTGAAATAATTGCAATGGAAGTAAAGAAACAACTCCATAAGGACATAGAAGAGATGAGATCAGAAAGAATCTCTCAGACAAAAAATGAAATGACAATAATAATGAAGGAAATGCTCAAAAAGTCTGAAGAAGAAACATATAAGAAAATAGAAGAACAAAGGCAATGAACAGAAGCATTCAATGAAAAATATAGAAAGGAGTTAGAATGCATGAACCAGATTCAAAGAGACTTCCAGGAAAACAAAGCTGCCACTGAAAGCTAACAAAACCGCTTGAATGAAGCTGAAGATAGAATCTCAGACTTTGAAGACAGCACAGTACCTAGCAACCGTGAAACAAGGATTTCCAAAACTCAACAAGCATCCAGAAAAAGTCAATTTAGCAGTGGCAAGGCAAAGAGGAATAATGTATGACTTATAGGAGTCAATGAAAGAGCAGGAGGCAACACGACTGACCTAAAAAGAATATTTGCAGAAAAAAGAACAGAAAATTTCCCAAGTATGGAAACAGAACTTTATATACAGTAAATGAGGCATATAGAACTCCAACCAACAATAACCAAAATAAAATTACACCCAGACACAATAGTCAAGTTCCCAGATTTCCAGCAAAAGAACAGAACACTAAAAGCTACTAGAGAAAAGAAACAGATTACCTATAAAGGAAAGCCAATCAGAATCATGGCAGATTTCTCAGCAGAAGCCATTCAATTGAGAAGAGCTTGGAGCAAAGAACTACAGGTTCTGACACAGAACATCTTCCAATCAAGATGGATGTACCTTGCCAAACTATCCCTCAAATTCAATGGAGAAATAAAATATTTTCATGACAAAGAACAATTGAAGAACTTCACGAGTGCCAAGAAAGCATTACAAAGAGTACTAAAAGATATTCTACACAGAGAAAAATCTGACCACAATTTCAAAAACAACAGTAGAAAGGAAATGTCAAGAAGAGCAAGTAAGTAAACAGGTAGAAAAAGTAGGACACCAACGCAAGTAAATAACATGACAATGATGAACGAATACATATCAGTTATAATTATAAATGTCAATGGCCTCAATTCTCCAGTCAAAAGAAACAGACTGGCAGAGTGGATAAAAAAAAACAAAATCCAGTGGTATGCTGTATACAGGAAACACATTTTACTCAAAACGCACTCAATAGAGTAAAAGTCAAAGGAAAGAAAACAATCCTCCATGCAAGAGGAACCCAGAAAAAAGCATGTGAAGCTATTCTGTTTACAGACAATGTAAACTTCAAACTGACAACAATCAAAGGAGATCAAGAAGGTCACTACATACTAGTCAGGGGAAAACTGCAAGAGGATGACATAAAAATCATAAAAATGTATGCACCAAATATTGGAGCTTCAAATTATATAAGACAAATCTTAACAGGCATGAAAACCTATATAACTGATAACACTATTGTAACAGGAGACATTAACACCCCACTGACACAAAGAGATAAGTCACCTGGACAAAAAATCAACACAGAAATAACAGATCTGAACCAAAGCTGTGAACAAATGGACTTAGTGGATGTATACAAAGTGTTCCACCCCACAACATCACAGTGCACATTTTCTCAGCAACACATGGGTCTTTCTCTAAAATAGGCCACATCCTAGCCCATAGAGCATACCTTCTGAAATGCAAAAGAATTCAAATTATCCCATACATTTTATCTCACCACAGTACAATAAAATTGGAAATTAATGACAAAAGGAACTCAAAAAAATCTGTAAACATTGGAAATTAAACAAAAACTTCCTAAACAACCAATGGGTCACAGAAGAAATTAAAGATGAAATTAAAAAATACCTACAAATGAAAACGTAAATACAACTTACCAGAATCTATGGGTTGCAATGAAAGCAGTCCTCAGAAGGAAATTTATAGCACTGAATTCACACATAAGGAAAACAGAAAGAGAACAAATAAGTTGCCATATGCTGCATCTCAAACTTTTAGAAAAAGAAGAATTCAGGCCCAAATCCAGAGAAGAGAGGAGATTGTAAAGATTAGGGCAGAAATTAATGAAATTGAGACAAAGGAAACCCTCCAATAAATAAATTAATCAAAGAGTTGGTTCTTTGAAAGCATAAATAAAATTGATGAACTCCTAGCCAACCTTATCAAGAAAAGAAAGCAAAGAACTCAGATTCATGCAATAAGGAATGAAAGGGATAAAATTCCTACAGATTCCACAGACATTTAGAAGATCATTAATACCTACTCTGAAAATCTTTTCTCCCATAGGATAGAAAACTCAGAAGAAATGGACAGATTTTGAGATATGTACGAATTACCAAGATTGACTCAAAAAGATATAAAATTCCTGAACAACCCAATATCAATCAGTGAGATTAAAAACATGATTAACTACCTACCAACAAAGAAAAGCCCAGGCCCTGATGGATTCACGGCAGAATTTTACAAGAAATTCAGAGAAGATTTAATACCAACACTCTTCAAACTATTCAATGAAAATGAAAAGGAAGCAATTCTCCCTAACTCATTTCTGGAGGCAAGCATCATACTGATATCAAAACCAGAGAAAGACTCAAGCAAGAGAGAGAACTTCAGATCAATCTCTCTAATGAATATAGATGCAAAGATACTCAATAAAATACTAGCAAATAAAATGCAACAAATTATGAAGGAAATCATACATCATGACCAAGTTGGATTCATTCCAGGAATGCAAGGTTGGTTCAATATTGACAAGTCTACAAATGTTAAACACCATATAAATGGAGTCAAAGATAAACCGACATGATCATCTCAATAGATGCAGAAAAAGCTTTCACCAAGGTCAAACATATATTCAATATAAAATCTCCACAAAAAATACAAATAGATGTTGTTTACCTTAACCTGATGAAAGCCATCTATGACAATCCAACAGCCAACATCATGCTTTAGTTTTTTTTTGTTTTTTTTTGTTTTGTTTTTCTCCGGTACCAGGAACCGAACTCATGACCTTGCGCTTGCCAGGCAGGCGCTTTTGCCGCTGAGCTAAATTCCCAGCCCCCCAACATCATGCTAAATGGTCAAAAACTGAAACCTTTTACTTTACAATCAGGAACAAGACAAGGATGTTCATTGTCACCACTCCTGTTCAACATAGTTCTGGGACCTCTAGCCAGAGCAATTAGACAAGAGAGAGAAATAAAAGGAAAAAGGATAGGAAAAGAAGAAGTAAAACTATCAGTATTTGCAGATGACATGATACTTTACATGGAAGACCCCACAAACTCCCCCAGAAGACAACTTGAATTAATCAACAAATTTAACAGTGTAGGTGGATACAAAGTCAACACTCAAAACCCAAAAGCATTCCTATACACAAACAACAAACAGACTGAGAGAGAAATTATTAAAGAAACCATACCTTTCACAATAACATCCAAGAAATTGAAATATTTAGGAATCAATCTAACAAAAGAAGTAAAGCATCTATTCATTGAAAGCTCAGTACTCTGAAAAAAGAGATCAAAGAAGATTTCAATAAATGGCTAATATTCATTGCTTATGGATAGGAAGAACCAACATTGGGAAAATGGCCATACTCTCAAAACTGCTATACACATTCAATGCAATTTCCATTAAACTACCATTAGCATTCCTCACAGATTTCGAGAAAACATGGCTTAAATTCATCTGGAACCAGAAGAGACCCAAAATAACAAAAGCAATCCTGGGCAACAAGGACAGTTCAGGTGGAATCACAATCCCCTGTCCCCAAATTAGACTAAAAATCTGCTCTAATAAAATCAACCCTGTACTGGCTAAAAAACAGACCCGAAGATCACTGGAACAGACTGGAAGAAACAGCCAAAATCAAAAACACATTCAGCCACCTAATCTTTGATAAAGGGCCCAAACAAACTCACTGGGAGAATGATAGCCTCTTTAATAAATGGTGCTGGAAAAACTGGCTTTCCTCCTGACAAAGACTGAAAATAGACACGTGTATCACCATGCACCAAACTCAAGTCGAAATGGTTCACAGATCTCAATATTAAACCAGAAACACTAAATCTATTGGAAGAGAAAGTAGGTAAAAACTTTGAAGACATATGGGTAGGCAGAGAGATCATGAACAAAAGCCAACCTGCAGGTGAAATATTTGAAAGAATCAACAACTGGGATCTCATCCTACTGAAAAGTTTCTGCACATCTAAAGAAATCACCAGCAGAGTCAAAAGAAAACCCACAAACCTTGGAAAAAATTTTAGCTGATTGTCCCTCAGGCAAAGGGCTTCTATCTAGAACATATAAAGAATTACAAACTATCAGCCCCCCCAAATTCAAATACCCAGTTCAAAAATGGGCAGCTGAGATGAGTACACGCTTCTCACATAACGAAATACAAATGGCAAATAAATACATGAAAAAATGTTCAACATCATTAGTCATTTGAGAAATGCAAATTAAAGCAACATTGAGATTGCACCTTACCTCAGTAAGAATGGCTAGCATTAAGAAATCAACCAGTAACAAATGCTGGTGAGGCTCTGGAGAAATAGGAACCTTTCTTCACTGCTGGTGGGAATGCAGACTGGTGAAACCCTTGTTGAAATCAGTTTGGAGATTCCTCAGAAAACTAGGTCTAGAAGTCCCATTCAACCCAGTTATTCCCCTTTTGAGTATTTTCCCAGAAGATCTAAAAACATCATATCACAGCGATATATGTGCACCTATGTTCATATCAGCACAATTTGTAGTTGCTAAATTGTGGAAGCAACCCAAATGTCCATCCACTGAGCACTGGATAAGAAAATTGTGGTACTTTTATATAATGGAATACTACTCAGCTATAAAGAAAGATAAACTCAAAACCTTTACATGTAAATGGTCACAACTAGAGACCATACTCATAAGTGGAACAAATCTTTTCATTTTAAGTAGAAAAAAACAAAATATCGACAAAGACAAAAATGAAACAACATAAAAACAATAAAAATGATAGAGGATTTCAAAACAATATGATAGGGATTAACAAAGGTTATTATATTATATATTGTTTTCTTCAACAAGTTTGGTCAGGTTAGCAGATGTGTGAATGCAAGATTGATCAAATAGTTAAAGAGAATAAAATTAATAAAAAAACATTCGAAATGATACAGAGCTTCATTCAACAAGATGATAGGAATTCAATAATGGTTGTTATATTGCATACTGTTGTTTTTAATTAGTTGTTCTGATTACCAGGTCTAAGCATGCAAAATTGGTCAAGAAAAAAATTTAAAGTTTAACTGTTCCTTTCAATCAACCATTCAATATTAGCAGTACAATTATCCCAGCTATCCTTCTATATACTTATATATTTTTCCCTTCCTTCTTTCATTTTTCCCTTCCTTCTTTCTTTTTTCCTAATGTGTGAGTTGCTCACTATACTTTTCTCTCATAGAACTGCTTTTATTGCATCCCATAAGTTTTGTTATGTTGTACTAGTATTATTAGTTAATTTTACATAGTGTTTAGTTTCCTTTTTAATTTCCTCTATGACCACTTGTTCTTCAGAGGGTGCCGTTTAATTTCCATGTATTAATGTATTTTGGGGGATTTCCTTTATTTTTGATCTCCAGTTTCATTGTGCTGTGATCAGATAGTATGCATGGGATGATTTCAGTTCCTCTACATTTACTTAATCATGGTTTGTCAGGTAATATATTTTCTATTTTGGAAAATGTCCCATGTGCAGCTAAGAATGTGTATTCTGTTGTTTTGTGAAAGAACACTGTGTAGATCTCTATGAAGTCTTTTTGTTTACAGGCTTGGTTTAATTATAATATCTTTTTTAAAAAATATTTTTGTCTAGTTGATTTATCCATTTGTGAGAGTGGGGTATTAAGGTCCATCACCACAAATATGTTAGTGCTTATTTAGTTTTTCATGTCAGTTAAGATTTGTTTTATGTAGTTTGGTGAACCTGTTCCTTTCAATAAACATTTAACATCAGCAGTTGAATGATTGCTGCATAGATATCTATGATTGTTATCTCTTAGAATTTTTGCTGAATGAGTATGTAGCTAACTTCTTTGTGTCTTTTGATCAGTTTTGGTTTAAAGTGTGCACTGTTTCCAAATACAATGGCTATTTCTGCTTTTTTCTGGGTACCTATGGCATGAAAAATTGTTTTCTATCCTTTAACATTTCGTCTATGAATTTCTTTTGGGGTTAAATATGTTTCTTGAATGCAGCATATTGTTGGATCTTGTTTCTTGACCCATTTTGTCAGCCTGTTTCTTTTGATTGGTAAGTTGAGACCTTTTACATTGACAGTCAAAACTGGCATACATTGGGTTTTATTTTTCATGTTGCTACCCTGTTGTTTGTTCCCTGTTTTTGTGCAGTTTAATAGCTTGGTTTCTGTCTATTGGTGTTCTTATGTATGTGGTTTTCTTTATCTGTTTCTAATATGTGTTTCACAGAATTCTATAGAGCTTCCTTGATGGTCTTGAATTTCTTCAATTTCTCCTTGTCATGGAAGCATCTTATTTCTCTATCAGTTTTGAAAGATAGTTTTGCTAGATACCTCAGTCTGGGTTGAAGATTGTTTTCCTTTAGGACTTGAAATACTCCACACCAAGCTCCCCTTGACTTGAGGGTTTGTGTTGAGAAGACTTCTGTGATTCTGATGGGCTTTCCTATATAGGTGATATGTTTCTTTTCTCTAGCATCTTTTAACATTTTGTTCTTGTCCTGAATTTCTGGAATCTTGATTATTATATACCTTGGTGTAGTTTTTTTGTCATGAATATTTAGATTTCTATATGCTTCATTTATTTGTATGTCAAATTCATTATCCATGTTTGGGAAGTTTTCTGCCAGTATTTCTTTTTTTTTTTTTTTTTGGTTTTTCTCCGGTACTGGGAACCGAACTCACGACCTTGCCAGTATTTCTGTGAAGAGGTTTTTAATGATTTTTGTGCTGCCCCAGCTTTCTCACTGATTCCAGTCAGTCTTATGTTGTTCTTCTTAGCTTCATCCTGCAGCCATTGGATTGATTTTTCATGATCTCTTTCAACTTTTAAGATATCTTTCTTTTCCCTGGTCACTAGCTGAATTCCTTTCTTCTAGATACAATATTGTATCCGCCTTCATTCAATCTGTTGTGTATACTTTCAGTGGAGTTTCTCATCTCCTGCCTTTGGATAGGTTTGTCTTTGGATATGTTTCACTGATTGCATTTTTTGTCTATGTTTTTCATTCATGGTTTCCATCATTTTCCTGAGCTCCTCTATTTGTTTATCTTTGTTTGGTTTAATCACTTTTATTTTGATAGTGATTTCTTTTTTCATCTTAGAGATTATTTTTTCTATGACCTCTTCCATTTGTTTTTTTCACTTCTGCTGCTATCACTTCAGAGAGTTCTATCTGTTGGTTTCTGACTTCCTCTGTGTCCTTGTGTTCTGGACTTGTCCTGGGTGGGCTGCACATTTGTAATTGTATTTTGGTTCTTCATCTCGTCATTTTCTATTTTTTATTTAATTTGTTTTCTGTGATGATGCTTTTAGCTTTCTAATATTAGATAGCATTAAGCACTGATGTCATGGCTTCCCTATAAGGTTTCTATTCCTCCAGATGTCTCCTCTTGCTGGCTCCATAGTCCCAGAGCAATGGAGGAAGGAAGCAGTGCAAATTTACAACCCTCTCATGGGCATTTCCATACTTGGGCAATGGAGGCAGCACTGGGCATGGATTTATGCTCCTCTCACTGATACCACCCCCACTGTTCTCATTGCCTTCACTTTTCCTGCTGGAACTGCCATTGCAGGGAGAACAGAGGAGGCAGAGGGTGCAGTTCTAATCTCTTCCAGGTGGCATTGCAATCCTGAACAACGAGTGAGTCACAAATAAAATTAAAGAAGTATTAGACAGTTACAATAATTTAATACAACATACTCAAATGCAGTGCATATGGGATCAATGACCCCATATGAAATGAAAGAAATCATATGAGGTAGATTTGTAGCTGTGAATTCTCATATCAGAAAAGCAGAGTGAGCTCAAATAAGCTAATGTTGAATCTCAAGCTTCTAGAGCAAAGTGAAAATCAAGCTCAAATCTCATATGAAGGAGAAAATTATAAAGCTCAGAGCAGCAATTTATGCACTGAAGACTAATAAAACAATGCAAAGAATAAATGGATTGAAGAGGTGATTCTTTGAAACATTAAATTAAATTGACAAACCCTTAACTAGCTTTATCAAAAAAAGGAAATAAAAGACTCAAATCTATGCAGCTATGAATAAAGAGAGTGAATTCACAACAGATGTTGAAGAAATCCACAAGATCATCAAAACCTACATGGAGAACTGGTACTCCAGTAAGATGGTAACTCAGAAGAAATGGGCACATTCTTAGATACATATGTTTTTACCAAAGCCGAATCAAGAGGATATAAAATTCTAAATAAACCAATATCAGTTAATGAAAATGAAGATGTAATTAAAACCCTACCAACAAAGAAAATCCAAGGTCCTGGTAGATTCACTGTTAAATTCTACAAGAGCTTTAGAGAAGACTTAATGACACTACCCCTTAAACTCTTTAATGAAATTGAAATGGAAGCAAAAGCTCCTAAACTCATTTCCGAAAGCAAGCATTGCACTGATACCAAAACCAGAGAAGGATTCAAAAGAAAGAGAGAATTATAGGTCAAATTCCCTAATGAACATAGGCATAAAAATCTGTAAAAGATACTGGCAAAGAGAAGGAGTAAAGTCTCAAAAAGATTATACTCCATTACCAAGTAGGATTCATCCCAGGGATGCAGAGATGTTTCAACATATGCAAATCAATACATATAATACATCACACTAACAGAAATAAGGACAAAAACCACATGAACATCTAAATAGATGCAAACAAAGCATGTGACAAAGTCCAACACCTATCCATGATAAAAAAAAAACCCTTACAGAAACCTGGAATAGTTCTTTATTGCAATTGGATTAAATCAATCTATGACTATCCAACAGCCAACATCATACTAAATGACCCAAAATTGAAGGTTTTCACTCTGAAATCAGGAAAAAAACAAAGATTTCCACTACCACCATTCCTATTTATTATAGTTCTGGCAATATTAATCAGAGCAGTTAGATAAGAGAGAGAAAAGAAATAAGGATAAGAAAGAAAGAAGTTAAATTATCATTATTTTTGGATGGCATGATACCCTACATAAAAGACTCCAAAAACCACCAAAAAACTCCTAGGTTTAATAATCAAATTCAGTAATGTAACAGGATACAAAGTCAACACTCAAAAATCAGTAGTGTTTCTGTACACAAACAACAAACTTACCAAGGGAGAAATTAGGGATACAACAACTTTCACAATAGCATCAAGGAAAATGAAATAGAAATCATTCTAAAAAAGGAGCTAAAGAACCTTTACACTGAAAACTACAGTGCTCAAAAAAGATCAAAGAGTATATAAAAAGTGGAAAGGTATCACATATGCTTGGATAAGCAGGACCAGTATAGGAAAAATGGCCATACTTCCAAAACTATTCACAGATTTAATGCAATCCTGATTAAAATACCAATACCATACCCTCACAGAACTATAGAAAAGTATCCTGAAATTCATGTGGAGGTAGAAGAAATTTAGAATAGCAAAAACAATCCTGCACATCAAAAGCAAGGCAGGGGTATCACAGTCCCTGACCTAAAATTATAGTACAAAGCTGCTGTAATAAAAACAGAATGGTAAGGGCAAAAAACAGACCCAGGATCAATGGAACAGAGTAGAAGATACAAAAACAATTTCAAACATACTCATGTAAATATCTTTGTCAAAGGGGCCAAACTTCTTCAGTGGAAGAAAAAAAAGCCTCTTTAGTAAACAGTGCTGGGAAAACTGGCTGTCCACATGCTGAAGATTAAACATAGACCTATAGTTCTCACCAAACACTAAACTAAAATCAAAATGGATCAAAGATCTAAATATTAAAACAGAAGCAATCTTCTAGAAGATAAAATAAATAAAACTCTTGCAAATATGGTTGTATGCAAAGACTATGAACAAAATCCCAATCACACAGGAAATATCCAAAAAAATCTGCATATGAACACATTAAAAAGCTTTTGCACAGCAAAAGAAACCACAGAATAAAGATACAACCCATAGAAGGTGAAAAAATTTATTAGTTATTCCTCAGACAAAGGAATAATATTTAGAATATATGAAGAACTAAAAATATTTAGACCTCCATATTTAAAGACCCTATCTAAAATGGGCATCTGATATGAATAAATACTTCCCAGATCAAGAAGTACAAATACCAAATAAGTATATAAAAATGTTTAACATCACTGGTCATTTGAGAAATGCAGGTTAAAACAGCACTGAGATTCCATCTTGCTCCAGAAAATATGGCTAGCATCAAGAAATCAGCCAATAACAAAAGTTGACAAGACTGTGGGGAAAAAGGAACATTTATCTACAGTTTGTGGGTTAGGAGAGTGTAAATTTATGCAACCAATATGGAAATCAGTATGGAGATACCTCAAAAAACTTAAACTACAGGTTCCACCTGACCCAGGTATTCCTTTCTTGGTATCTTCCAGAAGGAATGAAAAGTATCAAAATACAGCAATATATGAACACCCATGCTTATAGCAGCACAATATGTAGTAGCTAAATCTTTGAAGCAGCCCAGATACTTGAGGAATGGATAAAGAAAATGTGATTTTTATATATAATTGAGTACTACTCAGCCATAAAGAAAGATAAACTTGAGACATTTTTAGGTTAATGGATGTACCTTGAGACCATACTTTTAAGTGAAATAAATTGGACACACATATTTAAATATTGTATTGTTTCTCTTGTGTGAGAAACCAAAACTGAAAATAAGGACAAAAATGGGTGATAAATATTGGGAAGTAGGAAGAAAATGTTCACCTGGGACAGGGAATAGGGCAGGAGGGAAGAGAAAGAGAAGGAAGGGAAAAAGACAAAAGAATAGAAGAAAAAATAGAAATACAGCTTTGATAAATAAGAAGATAAGGGTTGAACAGAGAGAAGAGGAATGGGAATAAGAAAAGAATCAAAATATACTATGTACAGGTACAATGCCCTACAATCAATGGGATCATCATGTATCAAAAATGTACAAATAAATTTAATTTAGAAAAAGAATTCTTCTGATTCAAACTCATTTTCTTATCTTTCTATTTACTTACCTGGTTGGAATACTTCTTCTTCCTCTTATCATGCACTAAGAATAAAAACAAAACACTAACTAATCAATTCTGATACAAATGCTATAGAGGAGTAAAAGTGGCTACTAATTATCTGGTGGATTACCAATATACAAAATGATATAAAATTCTGTTTTACTTTCTTTTAAAAGATAAAAGAATGAACACATATTAACATACACAGACATAAAACAACACAAAAACAATAAAAGCAATACAGAATTTCAGACAATGTGATAGGAAATTAACAATGGTTGTTGTATTACATCTACTAAGATGAACTCCTTAAAGTAAAAGCGAAAAAGTTATACCTTAAAAAAAAAACCTAACAGTTAAGAGACTTTCTTTATATGAAACATTTAAACGAACTGGACTAAGAAAAATCTAGCTATTAAAAATAGTTTTTGCAAATCTGAACCGCTAAACTGAGTGTCCTGAGTAAATAAACACTACTTTATAATTGTACATTACCATACAGCTTAACTATCAGCATCTAGCAGAAAGCACTAAGAACCAGCTTCTGTCTAGGTGCTGACCTCTTGCTGGACTAGAAGTCCTGGAATTTTCTTTAACCACTTACTGGTAATCTATAAAGATACTATATTGGAAATATATTATTATCTTAACTACTTCTAATTGCTGGAATAAAATACTTCATATTCACAAGTTAAAGGAAGAAAGGTTTATTTCAGTGCACAGAGGTTTCAGTCCATCATCAGCTGGTTCCCAGGCCACACACACTCAGGATGGTCCTTCACATTATCAGTACCTGGAACTATGCTAACCAAGTAGTAGACTAATCCAGTTCTCACACATCCCTAATTCATACTCACACACTGTAGATCCAACCATCTCTAAAAAGTCCCACCTATGAGTGCATGAGGTTTTGAAGGGAAATCTAGATATAAGCCATATAGCTACTAAAATAATTAGTGGGTTTTTAGAAAATTGGAAGATAATCTACCTCAAATTTTGAGCTTGAAATGAGGGTGTTAATTCAACTGAACATAGTATGAAAGGCCTTAAAGTAAATGCTCAGAGAGTGACATGGGCCAAAGAGTTTCCCACACTGCCTTCTCCTTTAATGTTAAGCCTGCTGCAGGCACGTTACTGTCCCCTGAAGACAGGAGCATAGAACACCCATGTAGTGCTACCTATACTTCACATATGACAGGCCCACAGCTCTTGAAGAAATGAAGAAACACAATGTTAGCCAGAAATGACCAGCTCAAGAAAGGAAAATTGTGCACAAATGGAAATGCAGATCAAAATTTTTTCAATGTGCTACATTTCTCCAAGTATTACAGACTTCTTTCCTTAAATTCTTACTGTTGCAGTCAACTAAAAGATTTGGTCATATATTGTTTTTCTAACAGCAACACAAAAGATTTGGCCAAATTTAAGAAAAAGATATATGGTAACACAAAATTACTACAGGTCTGATTCTCATCCTAATGTAAGCTAATGAAATATCATTAATGAAATTAATGAAATATCAAAGAAATATCAAAGGAGTATGTTTGCACTGATTTTCATATTAGGATTAAAAAGTTTTGACTAGTTTAAAATTTCTTTTTTAAAAGAAATAAAAGAAAAACATATTAACAGACATCCATTTACAAAATAGCATAAGAACAGTACAAACAGTACAGAGTTACAGACAAAGTTGTAGGAAATTAACAATGTTTGTTGTATTAAGTATTGATATCTTCAAGGTGGTTTCTCAGGAAAACAAACAGAGACATGCAAGACTGATCAAACAAGTAATCATCAACTGTTCCTTTCAGTAAAGCAATAGAAGACAGTAGGACGTCTATGTTAGCTTACACCATAAATCATAAGACTGGTGTGAGCTAGGCTCATGTGGTTAGAACCCTGTAGCAATGAGGTCAAACTGATGATTCTATCTATGATACTTAAATTTTGCCAACATGATAATTTAACTGTAACCTAAGACCTATCATTTCTTTTTAGAGCATAATCTATGGCATAAGAGGAAAGGAATAAAATAGTATTGAAAATAACAACCTGTGACTTCTTAATCATATGGAATACTGTACTGATAAAGAGGTGGCAAAATGTTACCAGAAAGTGCACAAGCTCTCAACTAAAAACTGACATTTAAAAGGAAGTGTATAATCACGCAGTAAAGGTAAAGTGAATATACGGAAAGTTGAAAATTTGAAACAAATGCATAGGTTCTTCTAAATATTTTCTATAACTTATCACATAAAATAGCAATGGTTTTCATCCTTATCCTTGATGGGGAAAAGGATTCTTACCGTATGTTTGAGATTTGCTCAGGAACATTGTTCTTGCCCTTGGATGGTCAGAAGGGTTTGATTCCAAAGCTACATCTACAGAGGAAAAAAGATGTGATGATTTAATTCAGTAGAAAAGTAGATGTTTTTCAAAATAGCTATACATCACCTTTAATCATGTTTTAGAGTGATGGAAAATGTTTTTAGTTATGAATATGAATGAAATAGTGTAAAAGCAACAATATAGGAATTCTACTGGCAAACCATAAAATTATATAATCTCTCCATACTTTTGAAATAAAACAAGCTATGTCTTAGACTTCCACTAAAATTGTACCTAAGTAATCAAAGTAGCATTTAGATGAATTAAATGCACTTTTAGATGAATATATGCCTCCCTTGTCCTACTTATCCAATAGAAATACAAGTACCCCCCTTATGCACTGATATCAGCACATTTCAGGAACAATTTCAAGTAGCAAGCACTGTCATGGCATTGCAGATGCACTGTCAGATACCAGTACAATATAACAAATATTAAAAAACAGCAAACATTCTCTACACATACAATCGCATGTTTAATCCTAGCTGCATTCAACAAGTGAACTCATTCTGTAAGCTGTGCTATTTGGTGGCTATTCACCATGACAGATTTAAGACCACTTTAAGATCTAAATTCCCAGTCTACAAACACTTCTCAGACAGAAATTAATTTTTAAAATTTTTTTCTTAATTTCCAAGGCTTCATACAATTTTGATTCTTGCTACTGCCCAGTAGTCCACCTTACAAGCAAAATGGGGCAATCTTCCACTTAGTCAAGTTTGTAAAACAGATTCTTAAATTTGTAATGCATACTTTGCCATTATATGGGATAATAAAAGTCATCATGGGCCTGGTTACAACCCTCTTCAGTAATCC
>NW_004955510.1:101520-103028 GCF_000276665.1 Chinchilla lanigera
ACATGTTAAAAATTATCGTGCTTTTAAAAAAGGAGTTCAGTGGTCAAACCATAATATACCAAATATCCCTGGCCCTGCCAAAATAAAAATGCACACTGATATCATTAAAACTAATTACTGGAATAAGAATGTCTAACTCAGCATTTCACAAATCATCTATTTAAAATTCTTCTTTTTCTCTCTCTTTATAATATGTTCAGAAAACTGGATACACATGATCTGGAACTTTCAGGTTTAGCATAAATTTCATTCATTTAGCATGAATCATTCATTTTATTGGTATGACCAAATTACTAGAAATTTACTGAAATCCACTCTTTGTTCTTCATGGTTATTCCTTCCTCAGGTTCATTAAAATTATTCTTATGTAAAACATGAAGTCATGGTTTTTTGTAAATGTTTGAGATGATGAGACAGTCTTAGTTATGTGGAAACATAAACTCATATTGTGCACAAGGTACAGATTTTCTTGGCTGTCTCTAACCTACAGCTTCTGAAAGACCACTTCCTACAAAAATCTGAATATATAACCGTTTGAATTATAAAATATAATTTATAAAATCATCAAACTATTGAAAGTAGTTTACAGAAAGAGCCATATTAGGTATTGGCACTTCTGTAATAACAAATTTTCAGTTGAAGTCTGGGAAAACTAGGTATCAAAATGAAAGAAAACACACACTTGCATGTACACTCACTTCCAAATCATGATGTGGTAGTACGTATCTGAAGACAAAATTCAAGGAGACTGGGATTTTTTTAAAAGTGCAGTGACAGAAACCAGGCCAAGGAACATGGCAGCACCCCTCCAAGTTAGGATGGCCAGTGACCTAGGGTTGGTCAATCAATCACCACTCTCTTGAGATCTCCCAAAAACCAGAGGGCAAAGAATGAACTGTCCATAGCCAGTTACTGAGAAGCTAATGGTAACCTCTACCATCATGAGCAGGAAGCCTTTGCAGAACAGGTGAAAAGAGGGGAGGAGAACAAAGATGGGTTATTTTTTTTTTTTTTTGAGACAGGGCCTCAATGTGCAGTGCAGGCTGGCCTTGAGTTCACTTTGAAGCCCAGGCTGGCCTCAACATCATGGAAATCTTCCTGTCTCAGTCTTCCAAATACTGGGATTGCAGGCATGAGAATTTTAATTGCTGAGTCCAGTTGTACCTGATCAACCTTCATTAACTCCCTGGTTATGCTAGGCTTCCTGCAACTTTAACTGTTAAGAGTCCTGCAACTTTAACTCAACATTTAAAGAGCAGATTACCATACTCAAGGTGGGAACACACAAGAGTCACTGGCTCTTTAGATGTGCAGAAACTTTTCAGTAGGATGAGATCCCAGTTGTTGATTCTTTCAAGTGTTTCATGTGCAATTTGGTTTTTGTTCATGAACTCTCTGCCTACCCCTATGTCTTCCAGGTTTTTACCTACCTTCTCTTCCAATAGCTTTAGTGTTTCTGGTTTCATATTGAGGTCTGTGAACCATTTTGACCTGAGTTTGGTGCATGG
>NW_004955510.1:110433-138796 GCF_000276665.1 Chinchilla lanigera
CACTACTTAGTCTCAGGTTTTCCAGCAGTTTTTGATTTGTATCTAGTTATCTCCATTCTCAGACATAGGAACTTGTGTCAGTTGATGGCCGACCATCTGATCCAGCGTCCCCTTGCAGTTCAGGCCACATGCACAACCTGACTAGGGTTGCACTGGTGTGACAATCCCAGTCCGTGGACCTATGTCCCCAGGTAGTTTAGGGTACAGGCATAATTCAGACACAAACTACAAGATCTACAGTTTATGAACCACCTGAATCTATGTCTCCAGTCAGTTCAGGACACATACAGGAACCAGATGCAGCCCAGATGGGTATCAGTCACAGACTTCCCCAGCCTTCGACTCACTAGGGGGTCTGGGCAAAGGCAAAGCTCAGACTCGAACCATGGGTCAGTGGCTCTTGGAGCACTCACTCGGCACAGTTTCTGTGGCATCTAGGAGAGTCTGCTCACCCTGTCTACAGCCAGAGAAGTCCCTGGGGCTTCTGAGTAAAATCCTCCTCTGTGCCTCAGGAGCAGGGAGGCCAGGGCTCCATCTGTAATGTTGGTGGGGTCCTGATTCACAAAGCTCTGCCCTCAGGGAGTAGCTCGGAAATACCTGGCTCTCTCTGCATGTTTCAGCTGGTAACTGTGGCAGTGTGGGGCGAGCACAGACTTGAACCCACGAGTCCAGCAGCTCCCAGATCACTCGCTCTCTCAGCACAGGTCACGCAGGGCTGAGAGTCTGTTCGCCCTGCCTGCAGCCAGAGAAGTCCCTGGGGCTTCTGAGTAAAAACCTCTTCTGTGCTGTGGAGCAGGGAGGCCAGGACTCCATCTGTAATGTCGACAGGGTCCTGATTTGAGCACCAGTATTTTTTTAAAAACAATCTCTTTTGTCTGTTTAGGCAAGATTTTCAAAAGTGCAGTGAATAGACAAAAAGGATTGATTTTATGATTGAGCATACAGTGCTAACTTGCCTTTGAAAGGAAAAAAGGGCACGTTAGGATACAGTGCTACCAATGATACAGTTTTAACTCAAATTCCAGATGTGGGCTTTTAAATTCTACTGATGTGAATGATGAACATCACTGGGCCTGAAATTTCCAAATATCTGCTTATACAATTTGGCCACTCTCCTATGTTTTCTAGTGGTATTTTCACATTGGTAAGTTACATCATTCACATGTAGAGTAGGTACTGTATCCAGTGGAGTCTTAGTTTTCAAGAAATACTAGTTTTGTCTGTAGCCCACCACACTTTTCCATTTAACCTAAACTTTCTACTACTGATTACTATCACATATTGCTATTTTGTATAATGTACATTTAAGTTATTAGGTAGTAAACTCATATACCCTGTATTATTCTTATTTTTCTTTAAAGGACAGATTCCCCAGCCTATAATCCTGTTATGCTTTTCTGTGACAACTAAAGTCCATATTCTTTGTCAAAGACCACCAGGCATACAAAAGGCACCAAATTCCTCCTAGTACAGTATTTCTTTCACTCTGTTGAAACCACCTTTCTGTCCTCCTGTCCTTTACCCAAACCAAGTTTCCTCTTAAGGAAGTACAGATGAAGAGAGCTATCCTTCTGCATGGAAACATCATCCCTCTCACATCGCTTTCACTTTTAGGGCTGCTCAGACATCACCTAAACAGAACAGCCATCTTTCACTGCCCATGTAATACTGGCCACCTGCCCCAGTCACTACCCAATTTCACTTTCTCCCCACACCTCAGTAACTGACTTTCTTATTGTACATATATTGTCTACCCATGCCTCCTCTAGGAAAAAGGGTTGGTGCTAGGGTGTGGGTTGTTTTCATAGCACTGTATGCTCTGCATCTGGAACACTGACTGGCTGCTCAATAAACATTTGTTTCAGTCTACTCAAAACTAGTTAATTTTCTCCCAGTTTTCCAATTTCTTCTAATGCTGTTTGTTGACCCAACATCAGCGTTCTTTGCAGCTCTTTTAGACTGTAGCTAGTCAGAATTAAAGATATGACATATAGAGTATAAAAATGGCAGAATTCTAAAAGAGACATTCTAATATCTGTCATAAAGTGAGAGGTAACTTCAATTTGGCAAAAGTTGTTTTAATACTAAAATACCTTAACTATAAAGTAATTTTTGCTATTAACTTAAATTATATAAGAGCTAATTCTACAGTAGGGAGTCATGATTCATTAGTTACCAAAATATATATGTGTCCCCAGAAACAAACATTTAATGAAATTGTGTATGATTTTATTATAAAAGATATCCAATCATAAAATACAGGTGAATAAATGGTGGCCCAACTGAACTTGCTGAAGTTAAAAAAAAAAGTATTTTTGAGTGTATCTAAAATATATACTAGGTTCTTAGGGATATCACTGAGATGACGTGAAGAAATGTTATTTTGAAATGATTGAGAACAAAAAATGCAGACCATCATTTATGTATCACTTTCCTGTGACAACTAAAGTCTATATACTTTGCCAAAGCTCACTAGGCATACAAAAGCCTTCTAAGAAATTAAAATTCAATTCTTCATTGTAGAAGACATAATTTTTTTCTATTTAAGTAGGCATTTTGCAGTTTCCAGGGAAAGTGATATAAAATTATCTGAGATAAAGAAAAAAGCAAACTTTCAAGGTACCTCTACTGTGTATTTGGTGTCTGGTGCTGTTTCTATGCAAACTTAAGAATAATAACCAAATACTGAAGTTGAGAATTGTTGTCATTTTAATGAATGTCAAAATTTTACTTTCCCTGGAGTGCTGGGGATCCAACTCCCTGCTCTATGAATGTTACAGAAGTGGGCTACATCCAGTGAGCTACATTGCTAGCTCTAAACATTCCATTTACTAAGACAGATGGAAATGAAAATTTAATTCTCATATCCATAAACATGAAACAAAAAACTCTACGCTCACAAAGTATTTTTCAATATCTCAGACTTATCATTCTGCTTATCATTCTCCTCTACCCACTTGCAGGTTTCTCCTCATATTCCACTGTCTATATCATTCTCACTTTTAATTCTGCTCCCAGAATAAATTCATTAACTTCGCTGGGAAATTCATGCCATTTTGTTACATTTACATTTATCCTCATCTATTAAAATAAATGTGCATACATGGGACAGAAAGCTAACTGTTGCCTCTGAACTGTATAAAAACCTAAATGGAACTAAGTAAGGTGGGAGTAAATTCTAAGAGATAGGTCTATGTTATGGATGAAATATAAGATGCATTCTGAAAAGGTTTTGCTCAAGAACTTAAATTGGCATATGTACCCCCTCTGAGTCACTCTGAGCTAGGAGTTAGCCAGATGCTGCCTTACACTCTCATTTCCTACTTTTGTTTCTTAATCACCAATAAATAGAGAATAAATACAGGCTTCCTTTGTATTTGCAAGAGCCAAAGTAATGCACATCATATTAGAACATGCCACAAATCATAAATAATTATATATTTGTGTTTCTCCTTTTTTATTATTACATATACAACATATTACTCCTCTACTAATTTTTTGTAAAAATCAGTCAGAGGTTTACTTTACATCATCAAGCAGAGTAAATTTTCACAGATGCTTACATGCTTTGTATGTAAAGGTATAAGTCATAGATTTTTCATTCTTTAATGAGTTTTGAATATACTGAAGTTAAAAAGGCATGTCCATCACAAGGCTTAATTAGTCTAACAAAGATACCAAGAGCCTAACTAAAGCTAAAATGAAGAATAACTTTAAGACATTTCCTGTGTAGTAATGAAGTAAATATTGCCACTGAAATGAAATAAAAGGGCCAATGGTACTCATACATCTTTCTGATAAATATTTTCTACTCCACCGGACTTAGTATTTATTACTCTATAAACCCAGCTTTTTGGGAAGATGAGGGAAGAGGATTCCAAGTTGAAGCCCAGCCTGAGAAGCTGAGTGGTATAGAGCGACCCTATTTCAAAATAAAATTTTTAACAAAGGGGTAGGGATAGAGCTAGGTGTCAAGCACTTGGGTTCAAACCCCAGCACTACAAAACAGAATAATAACAAAAACGATAGCCTTCATTCAAGAACCAATTTGTTATGCAGATTGGTCGCTTTCCAAAATTATAGAGATAAAAATCAAACCTTTGGTCTTTTCTCTCCAGCAGTTTCGTTGTACTTTAACATTCTTAGCAGGATTAACAATTGGGCAGGATTTTACTGCCAAGAGGGGGGAGAAAGGAGAAGATGGCAATAAACATGCCAGTGTTGGCAGGGCCTGGAACTTGAACTCCCAAAGCTCTACATTCTTAATTAAACTCTAGATTCATGTTTTCTCTTTTGAAGCTTTTAACCAGTATCTCATAAGCTCATGATCTACTTCACCTGTCCATTAGAACAGGCAAGAAAAAATCTGGTAAGTGAGGGAAGCACGGCTGGAAATACATTTGTCAAAATGGAAAACATGAAGTTACCAGAACTCGGTGGGTAAACACTGAGGTAAACAAAATCTTTTCTGCACATCTGACACCTTGCGCAGTTATTTAAAGCTAAATAACTTCCTTCCTCGATCCTCTGTCTTTCTGTGCTCAAATTATTGCAATGAATAAATAAGAGAAGTTAACATCAAGAATACCATATAAGCCAGGGATGGTGGCACATGCCTGTAATCCCAGCACTCAGGAGGCTGAGGCAGGAGAATAACCATGAGTCTAAGGAAAATTTGTGCTATATAGTGAGTTCAAGGCTGGCCTGAACTGCATAGCAAGACCATGTCTCAAAACAATCACCACCACCACTGCTGTATAAACTCCTATGGCACTCTCTACTTGAATTTACATAAGAAATCCTCAAGTCCCTGCCACAGGTTCCCAGCCCCATGAAAGCCAGCTCCTGGCATGAAAGAGCCTAAAGCCACAGAGGACCCTGGAGCTTCAGAAGGTAAGGCCTTCACCTGAGGACAGAAGTTGTCCCTACCTCCTTACCTTGGGGCAGTGCCCAGTCACTGATGTGGTGCAGGTGGTAATCATTCCTGGTTTCCACGAAAAACTCCTCAGTTTTTTGGGAAGCAAGTGCTTCCTCCACCACATCTCCAGTTACTGCCCCACAGATCTCAGATTGGCAATGTGGCTCCACTGGACCCTTGGGCTGGCCCACCTTGATGCTGGAATTACAGGCCCTGCAACAGGTTGCACTGTTCCCCATGGGGTACCACTATGCCTTCACTCAACTCTACTCAGTGAGATCAGCAATACAGAGGCAGGCTCACCTGCTCTTTGTCCTGCTGCCCCTGACCAGCAGACAGGCCCTCTCACTTGGCCACCCTTTCCTCAACCTCTCAAAGCTGATTAGTCTTCTGAGAGACTATAATATGGTTTTTTAAAATTGTAGAGCTCTCACAAGTGTTGAAAGGCAGCCACTATCAAGAGATCAGGTCAGAGCTCTTCCTTTTTCAGCCACTTCCTACCAACTGAAAACACTAGGCCAGCATCTGCCAACTGGAGTGCATTCTGTGGTCACCAGGTTACCAGGAGCCAATCATGACCAGAGTTTCACGCACATGCCCACCCAACTGGCACCCAAGTACTTGATTCAAAATATCTCATCCCACTTGGGGCTGCCCAACCCCTCACACACAGGATCTAGGATTTCTGTTTCCATTCTTCAGCTGCTACCTGGAGCTTCTCTGGCTTTTGTAACTCTACAGATGCTTTTGGTCAACAGACTTTATAGAAAGCCCCAGGTAGTAAGGAGCTGGTTCCATGGGAACTCGGCTTCTCTGAGTCTTACAGCTTTCATTTTCTGATGGAACTTAGTTGTATCAAAATTGTTGACTATTTCTGTACCTTAATGTTTCTTTACTGTCTTTCAATCAAGTGTTCATTTTTACCTACAATTTGGGACTCTGGTCATACCCTCAATAAAGAATTCTGGCTGTTTGTCTTGAATGAGACTCAGGACTCCTCAAACTGCCACTTAAAAGAGGAGCCAAACTGGCCCCTTTCAACTTTATCCTCTCAGTCCCTTCTACAGAAGAAGTTTCTAGATTTTCCTTTTTTGTAACAACTTATAAAGCAGAAGCTTCTCCTGCAAAATTTAAGAATCATAAAATGGGGCTCCAAGGTCCTTATTTGATAAAGATGATAGAAACCGTTTAACATTCACCAAGTACTATGCGCTCGGCACTGTTCTAACTGAGGTACTCATCTAACCCTCAAATACAATCCCACCTTACATTTTACAGAAGAAAACTGAAATGTAGTTTACCAAAGTCACATTGTTGAGGAATTTAAGAGACAGGAGAGATCAAATGGGAAACAGGAGGATTTTATTTTTAGATGTACATCAACTCAGCTGATAAATCCAAAATGGTTCAGCAAAGGACAAAGGACAGGTTGTAGCTTTTATACATTTGTCCAAGAGGGCTAGTCTTCCATATAGACTTGTGGGTGGGCCGAAGGAGAACAAAAACAGTTTGTCAAGCTGTCTCTTTATTCTATTAAGGTTTTCCTTTGCTGTGAAAGAGAGTTGAGAGAGAGTTTGTGACCAACCCCACACAAAACATGTGAACACTGTACTGCAGTCACCAACAAAGTGAAAAGAAGGGCAAAGGAAGAAGGCAGGGAAGAGAAAAGGGATAAACAAGCATGAAATTGTATCATGTATGTGCAGCACAAAGAATGGAAACATGTCCTACAAGTGTGCACTAATAGAAAGCAGAGAGACCCTGCCTTGTCCTGGGGTTCTCAGCATCTTTTAGGAATGGAAATGGGGCTCAGTGGACAGAAGGGAGAGCATGAGCAGTTAGCACAGGGAGGACAGGGAGTGGTGCTATAGTGTGTGGAGTTCGGTGGGGAGGCCATCCCTTATATATGTACACAGCAAAACTTGCTGTGTACACTTATGCTGTTCTGCCCCCTTCTCCACCATCCACCCAACACTCTTTCCATTCTTTCTAACCTGGTACTTGGTACCCATTTAACAAAAGCTTCTCTTTCCTCCTGCTCCTAAGCCTCTGAAAATTAGCATTGTACTCTGTTGGTCTCTAAGAACTCACCTACCCTAGTTAGGTCCAGTAGAATTGCTGGGTGATAGAGTAGTTTACTTCTTTGTGAAACTGCAGTATAGTATTCCACCTCTGCCACACAATTTCACACTCCCCACAATGTGCAGGGCTCTAATTTGTCTACATCCTCAACTATCCTTCTTTTCTGGTTTTCTTTCCTTCTCTTTTGATACTAGCCATCCTAAGGGATATGAGAAAATACGTCTCTGGGGATTTGATTTTGGTTCCCTTGACAATTAGTCATAGTAAATATCTTTACATGGCTGATTATTTTTTGATGGTCTCTTTTATAATACACAAACTTTTCTTATGACTATACAAATCATGTTTTATTGATTGATTTACTTATTTTTCTTCACTTTTTTGAGAAAGGGTCTTGCTATGTTATTCAGGTTGGCCATGAACTTATGGAAATCCTCCTGCCTCAGCCTCAAGAGTGCTGGCATAACAGGTGTGCACCACTGCAGCTGGCTTTATTTATTTATTTATTTATTTATTTATTAAAAGATATGGCATGGATAAGTGAGGTCACAGGAGCTTGGACAGAAATAAGCAGGGAGTGTGTCTTCATTGCAGCCTAGGAGCGCTGCCTCCTGGTTTGCTTGTCAAACTCTGACAGATGTTTGACTCTCGCACCTGATCTTTCTCTGTACACCCAAGCTTCCAGAGGCAAAAGTGAACATTTGGAGGTTTCACTCTCATTATGCATAATAACAATTTTGTTTCAAGTAATCTTAAGTGTGGGTTAATGAGCTTTCTAGTTCTTAAGCTAAAACATTCTGAAATTGGAAGTAGGGCTTCCTGCTTCCTGCAGGAGTGGTCAAATATCCAAAAGCTCCCAGACACTTCTGCCTATGCCCAGGACTCTAACCACCCCACCGCAGCCCCTCACTAATTAGGATGAAGAATCTGAAAAAACATTTTATCATTTTCACACTTCCTCTAAAACTGTGGGATTATGGTTGTCATGTATGATTAATCTCATTTTTATGGAGATGAAAAATAAAAGAAGACTGGAGTTGTTCTATGAGATGCGTGATCATGAAGCTATCCTGATAGGACAGCTCAAAGGAGAAAAAGCAGCAGGAGGAAGGGGTGGGTGAGAAGGGGGAAAAGGAGATGAAGCTGTGGGAAGGTGTTTGACGGGGTCTAGTCTGTCTAAATGCAGAGGGTTGTAAGCATGTTATAGACAGGCAGTGAGAAATTATGAAAGGCTGGACTTGCACATGCAGAAGGACTGCTGCCAACCAGAGGCTGTTGGGTGCTGGGAACTGTGAAAAACTTACCACATCCATAATAACTTATGCAACCATGCCAAGGGACGCCTTCCTCTGGCATGTCTTCTCAAGGTCAGGAAGCACATTCGTGGTAAAGCTGAATGTGTATAAAATTCTCCTATGCTGTAGAAATACACTGTGAACATAACTGAAAGTAGATTTTATTTTAAAATTTTCTCTTTCTCTTTAGAATTTTTCCTTAATAGAAGATCCAAACTACCACCTAGAGAAAGACAGAACCTTTGTATGAGTTCCCTGTCCAGGAGAACAGCCAAATGGCTGGAGACATCATCTGCAGCTTCTGCAATGACCTTGGCATTAGCAAGAAATTATTTACTGCCACCAAAGGACCAGGCTCTGCTATGCTTGAGTCCCAGAGATTTGTCACAAGAGGTTGCCTACCTCCTGTCACAGCAGCTACAGCGTAGAGAAGCTCTGTGCTCTCAGCTGCAACTGCACCTCTGCAAAGGACAGTCAGCTTGCCACCAAGGCCTCCTGGGCAGGAAAATCCATCAAGTTTTGTAGAATGTGTTACTTCACTGAATCGCATATGTTCACAACTGCCAGAGCTGCAAAAAATGGCACTTTTGTGTCTACACAATAATATGCTTTATTGTTCCTTATCACATAGGCTGCAACTGTAGTAATGTATGAAATCAGAATAGTGAGAGGCCGCATAATTGTCTGCACTTCCTTTCTTCTGGCTCATTTTGTTCATGTATCATCAGTTTCTACCAAAGGAGTCCTTTTGTTGCTAATTCTATTTCTTTGTGTCTTCCCTGTGTGCAGATTTAGACATTTAATGTTCTCTTTTAACTGACTGAAATGATTGCAAGTTTTTTATTTAAAAATCACATATGCTTTAAAAAGATTTTTCTTACATGAAGGATTTTTTTTTAAGATTCAGTACTCAGGATGAAAACCCTGGGCAACCTACCATTGAGATTCACCCACAGCCCTTCTTACTGGGGGATGGGGCCTCCATGCTCCACGTGGGGTGCTTGACCTTGCCCTCTTGCTGCCTCACTCAGGCTCCATGTAGCTGGAATGCCATCCCTGCCCGTCCACACTGGACTAAAGAACACTGTGTTCTGCCAAAAGTCTACTGAGTCCAGGCACATGTATGCTATTTATGCACTGCTGGATTATGTTGTTTCCATGTTTTGATTAAGATTGTTGCATCTATGTTCTGGAATGGGAAGTAGCACTCAGTTTGTTTCTGGGCTTATCTTAGGGGTCTGGAATCTGCAAAATATTCCTACTCTCAATGAGATATGTTGCTTTAAATCTTGTGCAAAAATCTTGTGTTGCTTTGTATTTACATCTTCTATGATTTTCCTGGTAATGAGGTTCCTTCTGAAAGTCAAAGCAATGCTGGTGCCAGGTTCTGCTGCCTGGGGTCTGGGAAGCTGCCTGAAGGCTCCACCGGATGTCCCGCAGCTGATGTCACCTGATTCCCTCAGAGTTTGGCCACAGACATCTTCAGGCTCCTGGAAAACTCTAGGACTCAACTCCAACAAAAAGTGCACACAGTAAAGCTAGAGGAGGTTTGGCAGCCAGTGGGTGTCCACGGATAGAGTGCCAGGATTTTGAGGTTTTCTCTCTGTTTGTGAGATAGTTTATTTATATTATAAAAAAAAATCAAGACAATGCATAGTATTTCAAATATATCCATACACAATCAAATACAGCTGAGGCACATGTTTTTCTCAGGATAGATCACTACAGTGTAAATGTGTAGGTCTCTTGCTTTATTCTTTGTCTACAGCGCTGTATTGTGTTGGCCAAGCTCTCTGTACTCTGGCCACTGTGAAGCACCCTCCCTTTAGATAAACTGTAGATGCCCTGGTTGTGCTGTCTGAACTGTAGTAGCCTGTATTTTGCTTCTGTCTGTGGGCTCTGTTGCTGCTGGGCATTTCCTTGTGATGCAGATGACAACCATACAGATGACAGCAATGTCAAGTGTTTTGCTCACTGCTGTGAGAAGTAGTGAAACCACACAGTTCGGAGAACAACATGAATACATTGCTGTCCCTTTTTCACACTGTTGTCCAGTGGACTATAACCAGCATCACACCTGCAGATGGCGCCTGCATTCTGATGAACGCTGACACTCGCTGTGCACACAGAGGCCGTGTAACGCTGCTCAGGACAAGGTATGTGGGTTCCGCGGCACTGTGTTACCAATATCTGGACCACCTGAGGGCAGAAGATCTGCATGTCGTACTCCCTGAAACATCTGTTCTTGCAGAATGCCCACATCTACCGAAAGACGTGATTCACCTTTCTCCTGTCTCCAATATGATGCTTCTTTGATTTGACATGCATCGTCATAAGGTTTCCCATAGAAGCACAGACGCGTCTGAGGTTGGTTTGGGAATAGACAGTGTCGCGCATACGCGTGCACACACACACACACACACACACACACGCACACACACACACCTTATCCTCAGCATTTTCATCACCAAACTGGCAATATCACAGGTGGGTGTCTCCTTTTGCCTGGTTCCCCCGGAGCCCTCGACAGCCTCCATGTGGAGACCCTGACCCTGTGTGGTGGCACACAAGCCTCCCGCAACCTCTGGCTCTGGTGTGTGCACACAGCCTGTGCAGCGGGCACTGCCTCCGGGAGCTGTGGCCCTGCGGGCCACACCAGGCAAAGAAACGCATGTATTCGAGTTGACAGCTGAAGTTGCAAAGTCTCTGAGTTGCACCTTCCGGTCGGGTTTCCGGCGTTCCTGTCCTGGTCAAAGACGGCATCATAGAGGAGTTCCAGCTAGGCTGTTACAGGAGGGGTAAGCGCGTTCTGGTGGCCTGGACCGGAGGAGATGCACCGGCGGGACGGCAGGGGTCGCGGGGCGTGGGCGGAGCTGCCGCGCAGGACGCGGGGCCGGGCCGAGAGGAGGCTCGGGAGGCTGGAAGGAGCAACCGGGAGTCCAGCCGTGCCGGGAGCCGCAGGGCCTCTGTGAGGAGTCTCTTCTGCAGAGACCTCAGCGTCCGCAAGGAGGCCCGCCCACGCGGAGCGGTCCCGCCTGGGTCCGCTCCGGATCTTCCCACGCCCGGGTCCAGTCTCTCCCGATGTGGGTGTCGCGCGCCCCCTGGCGGCCGCTGTGTCAGCGCTGGCCCCGGCGCGGCAGCGTGGGCTGGGGTGGGATTCGCTCTTCTGGACCCGGTCGGATTTCAGGGCTGGGAGAGAGAGGCGGGAGCTACACCGCTGGGAGGGCTGTGGGGCCTATGCTGTTCAGAGCAGAGCTCCGCGGCCGCGCAGATTATCGGCGGGGGGGGCGGGGGGCGGGGGAGGCGCTGGGTCGGGCGGCAGCGACCCTCCTGCCTCAGTGATCTCCGGAGGATCCAGCCCGCAAGGGGTCAGGACCCGTGGATGGCGGGACAGCTGCGGGTGCCACTGGGGTCACATGGTCCTCCGATGTACACCAAAATAACCACAGTTAGTAGTTCTGCCTTCTTTGAAGTCTCTGCACTCAGGGCTCAGGAGCCGGCCTGGCCCTCTGTGACTGCTCCTGTGCAGGTGGGATCCCCCAGGATCTAAGCAGAGTTCTCTGGGGAGAGAAGATTTCATTCTCTGGAACCTGGAGGCATGACTAGGCTCATTTAAAATGTGTTCACTGCAAATCTCAAGGTGCTTCCATCAGGCTCCCACCTCCCCTCTGAAGTTCAGATCTTCCTTCCCGCCATGCCCTCTGTGGTCCACCCCTGCGTGGGTGACACAGACAGGTGCTGATGTCCCCAAGAATAAGAGAAGCCAACACAAGGGTCTGAGGAGTCCTGGCAGGATGCAGGCTCATGGGGGATGTGCCCATTTGCCTGTCCATGAGACAGTGGTGAGAAAGTCAGACCGAGCTGTATAAAACCAAGACAGATATGTGGAAAGAAATAACAGACTAGTGATCAATTATAGTTTGTGCAAAGTTTATTCATTTCTGTGTACATTACACCTCAAAGTAAAGATTCAAAATCTAATCAAAATTTACAAAGATTTTTTTCTCAGTAAAAGACTTAGCAAACTGTATATTCTTTATTAAGGTATAATTGATAGGTACAATGTTATTTATTTGTGGTGCTCAAACTGATATTTCGATTTATACACATATCATCACCTGCCATAGTTATCTTTTTGTGTGAGGTGAGAACATTTAAGATTTCATTTAGCAAATTACAAATACGGAACAATGTGTTTTTAATTATAGTTATTATGGAGTACATTAGATCAGTTAATCAAATGTCCTTTGAGTTCGTTTGTGTTGTGTGTGTGTGTGTGTGCGTGTGTGTGTGTATACTGCCTAGGCTGGCATGGACTCAAGCAATCATCCTGTTTCATCCTAAGTAGCTGGGAGTACTGGCATGTTTCTGCCACTGTGCCTGGCTGACTTCCTACTTTCTTAAGCCACGTCCTCTTCATCCATTCAGTATCAATCAACACTTGAGTGCTGGGTAGAATTGCCCTTTGGGACTATACCCTGACATCCTTGGTAAATCGTCCTTTTCATAGTGTGATGTTTAATCTTGACTATCAGCTTGCTTAGACTGAGAGACACATAGATTAGTAAAGCTCACCTGGGTGTGTCTGTGGCTGTTTCCAGAGTCTGGCCTGAGTCAGCAAACTGGGGGATGGAATCTGCCTTCCTTGTGGGTGGCACAGTCCAATCCATCTCAGCCTCCAGGTGGAACAAAAGTAGAAGCAGGAAGCCTGTCAATATGAGTAAGCTTAATTCAGACTAAGTCAGGTCTCTTCATACTGGGCAGGTTCTTCTTTTGCTGCTGCCATCTGTGAACACCAGACTGCAGCTGCTACAGCCTTTCAACACAGACTCACTTCAGCAGCTCTCCACAGAGTTTCCAGGCTTTGAGCTTAGGGCTGGGACTCATCGGTTCCTCTTCTTCTGAGGCTGCCAGCTGCTTGGGCTGACTAGTTGAAGAATTCCCAGGTCTGCAATGTGCAGATGATCATTGTGAAAGTGCCAGATCTGATCAAGTAAGACAACCTAATAATGCTCCGTAGATGTATACACTCTATTGGTTCTGTTCTTCTAGAGAACCCCAACCGATATAGATTTTGGTACTGACAGTGATTCTAGAGAAACTAATTGGAAGAATGAATTTTATTATCTAGTTTTCTGGAGTTGGCTCTTTCATTTGATTTAGCCCTCAGTTGCTATACAGTCTCTTTCTGATGGTCCAGAGTATAAACAGGACCGTGGGATGAGATATGCAAAGGAAATCAACCTATTCCTACTTCAACTCCTATATGATGCTTTTGAACATTTTTGACAACTAAGAAATAGAATGACTTTGGCTGGTTATCTTTTCCCTGGCTATTTATCTTTTCCCTTCATACAAGAGGGTATGGGGTACATATCAGGGTGTGAGATGATGGTAAAGAAGCATCAAATTTGGTCAGACTGAATTTATTGATATAGTTATATTAAGCAGAGACCCTGTATTTCATGTTGCAACTCCTGGAGTTAAAGCTGCTAATGGTTTATGTGATTGTTGGCTGACATGTAACAAATGTACACTGTGAATGGGCTACAGTGCTTAATGTCCCTTATTTTACTATTTTTAAAATTTTCTCTTTTTTATTTTTAGTGCTTTAAATTAAACCCAAGACCTTACACTAAGCTACATCGTGTGTGTGTGTGTGTGTGTGTGTGCACGCGCGCATGTGTGTGTAATTTTTTGAGCCAAGTTCTTCCTAAATTTTTTTTTTTTTTTTTTAGTTTTTCTCCGGTACCGGGAACTGAACTCAAGACCTTGCGCTTGCCAGGCAGGCACTTTTTGCCACTGAGCTAAATCCCCAGCCCCAAGTTCTTCCTAAATTACCCAGGCAGGCTGTCCTTGGACTGGTGCTCCTCCTGCCTCAGTCTGTGAAGTAACTGAAGTAACTAGGGTAAGAGGTACCATGGATGGCTCATTGGTTCAGTGCTGGTGATGGGATTGAAAAGCTCAGGGAAATAGGGGTGCTGCAGTGGACTCTACACTTGGAGGATGGAGATGATTTAACTTTACCGATATCTTAGGAAAGACGCTTGTGAGACCAGTGCCAGCATATTTGAAGAGCTCTGTACTTCCTCTTTTCACTATGCCAGATCTTACAATGGGGACCACAGCCACTCAGTTGGGAAACTTAGATGTGATGAGCATAACTGGACCCTGGAATGTCAGGAACAACTGGAAGCACTCAACCACAGAAGACAAGGTAGGTGTACTTAGCATAATTAAAAGCAGGGCAAAGCAGTGGTCAGAATGGTCTGACTTGTGTTGATTCATGGTATTGGCTAACTAAACACTAGTGTTCCCATAAATGAAATGGTTAGGAAACCTACTAAATTATGCCAGACCTTTATGAGCAGAAAAATTTCCAGAGCTAATGACCATGAATGTATCCTGAATCATCAAAGTAGAATCATGTCACCCAACCAATTCTCAGAGTTGAACCAGTATACAGATCCAAGAATCCTCAACTGAAGGACAGGCTAAGTCCCTGAGAGGAAGGACCTTGTACCTGCCAAAGAATTGTACTGTGTCCCATACTTCCTATAAGGGACATAGGGCCCTTCCTAGTGTAAGTATACATGGGGGCAAAAGAAATAATCAGATCTTTTAGAAACTACTAGACACTGGTTCTGAGCCAGTGCTGATTCCAGGAGCTCCAAACTACCATTGTGGCCCTCCTGTCATGGAGCTCAAGTGATCAATAGATTCTTTGCTAGGGTCCAACCCACTGTAGAGCCTGTGGGTCCCCAAACACATCTTCCAGTCATTTTTCATGGTCCCAGAATGCATGCTTGAATAGAAATATTCAGCAGATAGAAATTTGGGACAGAAATACTTGGGAAAATTTCCACATTTGTTCTTTACCCTGTGGAATGAAAGTAATTATGGTGGAAGAATTCACATGGAAGCCATTAGAGCTGTATTGCCCAGGGTAAAAATGAAATATAAAACAATATTGCATCCCTGGAAGTATCACAGAGATTAGTGCCACTATCAAAGGCTTGAAAGATGCAGAGGTGGTAGTTCCCACCACATCCCTATATATGTCTCCCACTTGGCCTGTGCAGAAGACAGCTAATTCTCAGAGAACAGCAGTGGGTTCATGTAAGTTTAATCAAGTATTGACTGTAATTGTAGGTGCTCTACCAGATGTGGTTTCTTGCTTAATCACGTTAACACATCTCCTGGTCCTGGTACACACCTACTGATCTGGTCAATGTGTTTTACTCATACCTGTGCATCAGACCTAGAAGAATCAATTTGCTTTCAGCTGGCAAGGCCAACAATAAACTTTTATTTTTCTACCTCAGGGTTATGTGAGCCCTCCAGCCTTGTGTCATACTTAGCATGCAGGGAGCTTGATAATCTTCTCTTCTACATAATTATATGATGGCATTATGTTGACTGGATAGAGTGTTGAGAGGTGGGAATCACTCTAGACTTGTTGTGAAAGCATTTGCATGTCAGAAGATGAGAAATGAATCTAACCAAAATTCAAGGTCTGTCTTAGTTACTTTCTAGATAGTTGGAAGAAAATACCCAACACCTGCAACTTAAAGAAGGAGAAGTTTATTTTGGTTCACATTTCAATCCAAAGTCCACTCATTCCAAGACAGGATGGCATGACAGAGGGACATGGCACAGGATAGCTACTCATAGAAAGGCAGATAGGAAGCACAGTCCATGGAGCAGAAGCAGAGGGAAGTACTATATAACCTTCCAGGTTAAATCCACAGTGACTCACCTCTTCCAACCAGTCCCCACCTCCTAATTGTGACCAGCTATAATGCCCCTATAATCCAATCACCTTACAAAGGTGTTGCCTAGGATCACATGAGGCTTTCAGGGGATGTCTAGATGTATACCTTAACAAGATAATTTTGCCTCAGTGAAATTTCTAGAGTTCAGTGGTGTACAGTATACTAAGATATCATTTGTTGGTTGAAGGAGTTGTTGCACCTGGACCCTCCGAAAACAAAGAGTGAAACAGAGGGCCTACTGGGCTTATTTGGATTTTAGAAGCCAGACATTCCTTGCTTGGGTATGTTAATTAGTCACAGAGTGACTCAGCAAGCTACTAGATTTGAGTGAGGCCCAGGACAGAAGGAAACTCTACAATAAGTCCAAGCTTCTATGCAGGCTGCTCTGCCTCTTGGCACATAGGACCCAGCAGACCAACTGTACTGGAGGTCTCTGTGGGAGACAGAGATACTATTTGCTGCCCCTAGCAGATACCATGGGTGAATCACAAAGAGGCCTTTGGAATTTTGAGCCAAGAACCTCTCATCATGTGTAGATAACTACTCGCATTTTGAGAGTCAGCTGTTGAAGTGCTGCTCTTGGGCCTTAGTGGAAACTGAATACTTGGCCATGGCCACCATGCTGCCCATCATGAACTGAGTCCTCTCTTACTTATAATATAGCCGCTTTCTTGAGCATCACTAGAAGGCAGTGATAAAGACAAATCTTCAGGTGGACACAAAGTTGGGCAGTACTGAGTTACACCCCAACTCCTTGGAGGTCACACATACGGGCAGTCTGTGGTTGCTGTTTGAGCGGCCTGGGTCTGGCTCCTGTGTGCATTCTGAACTGACTAGACAAGCAGAACGAGGTGGGCTGCAACCCGCTGCCACCATGGTTCCCAGCTGAAAGCCGAGGAGAGAGCCAGATATTTCCCGTGTACTTCCTGGGGGCAGAGCGGGTGACCCAAGACCCCGCCACCATTACAGTCTGATTCTCTGCCCTCCATGCACCCATGGCAGACAGGAATTCCTCACCCAGAAGGCTGGTGAACTGCTCTCACCAGCGTTTGTGTGTGGGCCCTCCCTGTGCCAAGTGAGCAGATTATCCAAGAGCTGCTGGTACTGTAGTTCAAGTCTGTGCTTTACTTGCATCCTCACCTCCTGGAGGTCACAGACAGAGATAGTCTGTGATTGCTGTTCATGCGGCCAGCATCTGGCTCCTGTATGTGTCCTGAACTGACTGGAGACTCAGAATCAGGGGGTCAACAAACTGTTGACCCTGCAGTCTATGTCTTGATTTTGCATGTACTCTGAACTGCCTGAGAACACAGGTCTACTGGACCAGGATTTTCACACCAGTCATACCACCAGATATGATCCAGATCTGTTATTTCCTTGCTGAATTTTGTCCTGTTGACCTGTCTTTTTGTGTCAATGAGGTGTTGAGGTCCCCTGTTACAATAGTGTTATTAATTATATGGGTTTTCACCCCCATTAAGATTTGTTTTTTATAATTTGGAGCTCTGATATTTGGTGCATACATATTTATGATTGTTATTTCATCCTCTTGCAGTTTTCCCCTGACAAGTATGTAGTGACCTTCTTTATCTCTTTTGATTGTTGTTGGTTTGAAGTTTACATTGTCTGCAAGTATAATAGCTACACCTGCTTTTTTCTGGATTTCTGTTGCATGGAGGATTGTTTTCCATCCTTTGACTTTTAGTCCATGAATTTCCTTTTGAGTAAAATGTGTTTCCTATATATAGCATATCGTTGGATTTTGTTTTTTAATCCACTCTGCCAGTCTGTTTCTTTTGACTGGAGAATTGAGGTCATTTACATTTATAGTTATAACCAATATGTATTGATTCATCATTGTCATGTTATTTACTTGCATTGGTGTCCTACTTTTTCTATCTGTTTACTTGCTTGCTCTTCTTGACGATTCCTCTCTACTGTTGTTCTTGAAATTGAGGTCAGATTATTCTCTGTCTAGAATAACTTTAAGTACTCTTTGCAATGCTGGTTTGGCACTCATAAAGTTCTTCAATTGTTCTTTGTCATGAAAATATTGTATTTCTCCATTGAATTTGAGGGATAGCTTGTCAGGGTATATCAGTTTTGTTTGGAAGCTCTTTTTTCTCAGGCCTTGCAATACTTCACTCCAAGCTCTTCTCTATTGGATGGTGTGTGCTGAGAAGTCTGCAGTGATTCTGATGGGCTTTCCTCTATAGGTAATCTATTTCTTTTCTCTAGCAGCTTTTAATATTCTGTTCTTTTCCTGGAGATCTGGGATTTTGACTATCATATGTCTGAGTGTAGTTTTATTTCTGTTGTGGTTGGTTGGAGTACTATGTGCCTCATTTACCTGGATATCAAGTTCTGTTTCCATGCTTGGAAAATTTTCTGCTATTATTTCTGCAAATATTCTTTTAATGTCAGTTGTGTTGCCTCCTGCTGTTTTTTGACTCCTATTAGTCATACATTATTCCTCCTTGCCTCATCTTGAAGCTGTAGAATTGACTTTTCCTGGATCCTTGTTGATTTTACAAGATCATTTCTTTATGGTTGCTAGCTGCCATGCTGTCTTCAAAATCTGAAATTCTGTCTTCAGCTTCACTCAAGCGATTTTGGCAGCTTTCAATGGAAGCTTTGATTTCCTGGAAGTCTCTTTGAATCTGGTTCATGTGTTCTAAGTCCTTTCTATAGTTTTCATTTAATGTATCCATCCATTGATTTGTTCTTCTATTTTCTTATATGTTTCTTCTTCAGATGTTCAGAGCAGTTCTTTCATTATTATTGTCATTTCATTTTTTGCCTGAGAGATTATTTCTGATCTCATCTCTTCTATGGCCTTATGGAGTTGTTTCTTCACTTCCATTGCAATCATTTCAGCAATTTCAGGTGTGTGTTTACCAAGTTCTCCTATGCCGATGTCTCCTGGACTTGATCTGAGTGGAGTAGAGTTCTGAGATTGGGTTTTAGTCCTTCGTTTTGTCATGTTTGATACTGGATGCAGAAAGCTCAGTTTCCCTTTTCACTGGCTGCACAACAAAGGCCCCTAGTGTTCCTGGTTTGCCTCCTGGTCAGGTTTGCCCCTCAGTGTCCGCTGAAAAGCACTACTTAGTCTGGAAGTTTCTGGCAGTTGTTGCTTTGTATCTACTTATCCCAGGTTTCAGATACAGACATTGGTGTCAGCTGATGGCAGACCATCTGATCCAGCATCCCCTTGCAGTTCAGGGCACGTGCATGGCCCAGACTTGGGTTGCACTGGTGTGACAATCCTGGTCCAGTGGACCTATGTCCCCAGGCAATTCAGGGTACAGGCAAAACCCAAATCGAAACTGCAGGGTCAACAGTATGTGAACCACCTGATTCTGTGTCTCCAGTCAGTTCAGAACACATACAGAAACCAGATGTGGGCTGGATGGACAGCAATCACAGACTGCTCGTGCCTGAGATCTCCTAGGGCATCCGGGTGCAAATAAAGCACGGACTCAAACCGCAGGACCAGCAACTCTTGGAGCACTCACTCAACTCAGCGCAGGGCATGTGCAGGGAAGGCCTACACATGAAACCACAGTGACAGCAGTCCCTGGGCCTTCTGAGTGAGGACCTCCTGTCTGCCAGGGGTGCATGGAGGGCAGAGACTAAGACTGTAATAGCGGCAGGGTACTGGGTGGCCAGGAGGTAGGTGGGAAATACCTGGCTCTCTCTGTGAGTTTCAGCTGGGAATGATGGTGGTGGGAGTGGGTTGCAGCCTGCCTGGTTCTGCTTCTTAGTCAGTTCAGAACATGCACAGGAGCCAGACCCGGGCCACTCAAAGAGCAATCACAGACTGCCCATACCTGCTACCCCCCAGGGGGTCCTGGCACAAGTAAAGCATGGACTCAAATCATGGGACCAGCAGATCTTGGAGTGTTTGCTCACTCGGTGCAGGGCATGTGCAGGGAGGGCCCACAAACAAACCCTGGTGAGAGCAGTCCCCGGGCCTTCTGAGTGAGGAACTCCTCTCTGACCTGGGTGCACAGAGGGCAGAGACTCAGACTGTAATGGCGGCAAGGTCGTGGGTCACCTGCTCTGCCCCCAGGAAGTAGATGGGAAATACCTGGCTCTCTCCATGAGTTTCAGCTGGGAACCATGGTGGTGGGAGCAGGTTGCAGCCTGTCTGGTTCTGCTTCTTAGTCAGTTCAGGACATGTGCCCTGACTCAGTTTTAAAGTAACACTTTTGTTTGGTAGTACTCCACAGCTTGTCATTTGTGAGGTGTGCCCTAATGATCCGGTGCTTATGGCTGAGAACCATATAATTGTTGGTCACTCCCTGCCATTGTTTGTGCAATCTAACATGAAGGCTTCCTTCAAATGTTTGCCTTGTCCTCAGTGATCTGTTTGCAGTGAAGATCTGGATGCTGCACAGTGGCTCTGACTAGGGTTTAGTGAAACCTCTTAAGCTGCAGGTGTTAATAGGCCTCTTTTAGTATGTACCATGGAACATTCTACTCTATATGATAAGATTTGCAGATTGTGCAGCCCTCAGAATCAGAACAAAACATAATCAAGCAGTGTTATAGCAAATGGTAGTGAAATATACAAACAATTTAATTGGTTACATCTTAATTGGTTAGAAAACCTCCTGAAAATAACTAAAGCTTAATATCTTAGTTAGCTTTCCCTTGCTGTGACAAAATATGCAAGATAAACCACTTAAGCAGGAAAAAAGGTTTATTTTGGCTGATGCTTTCAGTCCACATCACTTGCTCTGGCCTGCTTTACCCTTGGCCAGGCCCACAGGAAGCACGTGGTGGAGCAAAGCTGGTCACATCATGGAAGTGGGCAAGCCAAAAGAGACAACAAGAGGAAGAGGCTGAATGCCACATCTTCTCCAGTGCACACCTCCAAAGACCTAACTTCTCCAAGCAAGCTCCACTTCCTAAAAGCCCATCATCCTCTAATCCCAACCAAACTTTAGCACATGGCCTTTGGGGGACACTGAAAAAATTCATCATGGAGAGAATGTGGCAAAGCAAATCCACCCATCTCATAGCCAGGAACCATAGAGACAAAGGGTAGAAGAGGCCAGATGAAGAGGCCTTTTTGGGTGTGTGAGAAGCATGACATAGAAGATTTGAGCTGTAAGCCCTAAGTATTTTGAGGTTTCATACTCTGGTAGACAGGGAAATCAAAGGTTATTTTGTATGTTTAAGAGACTGCTTTATTTTGGGCACTAAGTGTTCCTCAAATGCCCAGTCCCCAGTATGATGGGTAAGCTCAGTTTTCAACTTGCTTGAAAACAGGCCCCACAAAAAGAGGGGGAGAGGATACATAACACATTGTAATGCCAAGATGATGTTGCAGAGATGTTTTTGGGATGCTTTTGCTTTGGCTGCCTTTTCCATAACAAAGTTAAAAGGCACACCTTCAGTGTCCCAAAGACCTCCACCATACACCATTTCTTCAAGTTTCCACTACCTCCCACTACATCCATGCTTACTATATTGCTCAGTTTTCCATAGCTGGTACATAATATCTGACACCTGCAAACTCAAGGAGCAGGCTTATTTTGGCTGTGGTTTCAGATGGTTCTAAGTAGAAACATCATGGTAGAACAGTGTGGTGAAGGAAAGCTTTGGACTTTATGATGGTTGGGAAGCCAAGCAGCAGAATAGTAACAGAGAAGAAAGGTCCAGAGACCAGATGTAGTTTGTGAGGTCAGATCCTCATGAATGGCCCTGGCATACCAAATGTGTGCTTTTCTAATCTCCTATGCATTTCTTAAGCCAAGCAAGTTCAAAACTGAGCTTACCCATCACACTGGGGACTGGGAATTTGAGGAACACTTAGTGCCCAAAGCAGTCTCTTAAGTATACAAAATAACCATTGATTTCCCTATCTACCAGAGTATGAAACCTCAAAATACTTAGGGCTTAGAGCTCAAATCTTCTATGGTACAGTCATGTGTCTCCCAGACCCAAATAAATCTCTCCCTATAGATAACAAAGAATGCAATCCACATTATGAGCAAAATACCGGAGCCTTACACAATGAAAACAGGGACTGGGTCACTACAATAAAAATATTTTCTCACAAAAGGAGGGGGAGAGGATGCATAACACATTGCAATGCCAAGATGATGTTGCAGAGATGTTTGGGGGATACTTTTGCTTTGACTGCCTTTTCCATAATAAAGTAAATATCTGCTTCCTGAAAGAAGTCTTGAGACTAGATCCTTGGTTTTTCCTTTACCTTCTATGGTCTTATAGGGGTATTAGAGCCTACAGGATTATTTAGCATTTTACCATATAGCTAGGATCTTGTGATTTCACAAAGTATTTGTTTTTGCACACAAATATTGTTTCTTTTAGTTCAATCATGTGGATTTTCTGGTGATAGCATACATATATTATACACAGACACATGTAGAAACATACTAGATAAAGGCTAATTCATGTAAGTGGTTGCATTTAGCCCTAATACAATTAGTCATTCCCCTCAAGCAATTGTCTATTTTGGCTTTGAATACCTTGAGTTTATCAATTGTACCAAAACCCCACAGTATTTTTTTCCCTGAAGCAGTACAGACAACTGAAATGATGTCCATGTAGAAATTTTAATCCAGTCATTGCTTTGGTTTAAAACCAAATGTATATATGATAGCCATGTCAACTTGGCAGCCAAATACATCTTGTGAAGCCACAATTATATGGAAATAAAGAAATACAGGTCATACTTTCATCTAACACAATGTAAGCCTCTTGATTACATTCATTCTAAAACATATTTACCCAGAAGATAATGCAAGCTGTTCAGGTGATATTTTTCCTTTTACACTACTTCAACTATGGTTATATAAGACTATCTGTTATTAATACACTGTTTTAGATGATAATAGGATAGCAGAGTTAAGAAAATGAAAACATTTTGCTAGTCTATGTGGAAATAGGTTCAAAAAATTTTCTCATTACTCCTACAATCTTGAATTGTACAAATGGTCACATGGACATAGTAATCATTCACGACTTTTATCTTCTTATAAGTACATTGATAACATCACAGGGCCACAACTTCCCCAAACCCTAATTATCTCCTACAGGCCCAGCCCATACACCATCACCATGCATCTTGGTCATATACTCATTGCTGAGGCAAAATACCCAACACCCACAGTTAAAAGAGGAAACATTCATTCTGCTCACAGTTTGTGGAGGCTTCAGTTCATAGCTGGCTAGCTCCAAGACAGAGTTGCATGGCAGAGGAGAAACAGTCCATGGTAGGCAGAAGGCAGCAAAGCAGTGAAGTAGCAAGCAGCAAGCAACAAGCAACAACCCTGTTTCTGTCCCTTATATGCTGTCAAGGATACATGTCCTTAGGAGGTAGAGCAGCCTTAATCCTAGCATCAAACCATAAATCCTAGCATCCATAATCCTAGCAGCCACATTCTCGCATCACACCATAAATCAATGCCAGGATCACATCCTTGATGCCAGCTTCACACACCCTTGATGCAGCCACCTCCCAAAAGCCCCACCTATGACCACATAAGCCTTTAAGGGAATATCTAGAGAGAAGTCATAACAATGTGATTTTAGGTATTATGATTTCAACGCCTGAGTGTTTGTGGGATACAATCCAATTTTAGCAGATGCTGCAGGGGATTTCCTGTCATCCAGGCATAGTCTTCTAGAAATTCATTGTTTACTAGAAACCCAGTTTCCACCTTGGGAGTCTGGATTCCTCACTTCTGTCTTCTCTGCCTATTAATTTGGAGGCCTGAAGAGTCCAGGGAATCTGGGTGACAGCCTCAGTGTTACCATTGTGATATCTCTTGGTAGAAATGCTGTTTCAATTACTGTTCCCACCAGACCAGTATATCTTGGCTGTCAAGAAAAGCTGAACTCTTATGCAGTGTGTGAAACTACTCTCTACTGCTGGGATTTTTAGATAAGTCTCAACCTTAGTCATTCCTTCTTTCACTGATTGAATTGCTCACATCCAAAATATATTTGATAATATGCTTAAATTAAAGGCAAATGGTTTTATTCTATAATCATGTGCAAAACACATTCACAACAGCTAAATTAGGGAACTTAGACTAATCAATTGGCATATATATACACCAGCACATTGATGGAATAAAGTATGTTGCAGGATAAGCTGAAGAAACATGAGAATGCCAGGGATATAGCTTGGTGGCACAGCACCTACTTGGCAGGTGTGAGGTCATGAGTTTGATTCATGATACAAAAAGAAAATATGAGAAGTTTGAAGCAAGGTGAGACCCTCCAGAATACGAACAAGTCAAAATAATTAAGAAACAAGACAACTTGAAAATAGTGAAAGCAGAGTGCTTTTAGAGAGAGCTCAGAATCCAGGGATGGTGTTCTACTACTCATCTGTTGGGGAAATTGTGCACCAGTTTTCCTTCAGATCTTGTTACTTTTTCCATTTTAAGATTGAATTTCACTGTGTTTCCAAGGTTGGCCTTAAACTTTTGATCCTCCAGCATCTGCTTCAAAGTAGCTGGAATTATAGGCATGTGCCTAATTTTTATACTTAATTTTTTAAAAATGTATCATTTGTTCCAAAGTTCAACATTTATAATTTTATTTAACTAAATTAATTCTTTACACATTTGTTCACTGCATTAATATTCATGGACATTTCTTGTTCCTATCACTTTCACTCTTCTTAACATAAAGTGTTGTAAATTTTTGTCAGTTTTTGCTTTCTATTCTGACATCCTTGACTGTTATTGTTCCTAAGATATATATTTGTGCATGTTCAAATTAAGATAATTTAAGAGTTATTCCTAAAATAAACATATATAGTCACCATTTGAAATATGGCCTTTACCTTGGAATAAACTTAAAATATGTACTCAAGCCACTGATTTTAACCCACATACTTCATACTCCTTTATTCATTTTTGTTTTTTTTTGCTAGGGTTGCTAGAAAGAAAAAGCAGACGACAGAGGATGATTTTGAATGAGAATAAAAAGGATATTCTTAACGAATGGTTTGAAACGAACCCCTATCCTGGTATAGATACCAGAGATTTTCTGGCCAAAGTAATCAGTATTTCAGAGTTTCAAATTCTGGTAGGCACTTTTTAAATATACTTTTTTTTTCTCAGGGTCAAAATAAAGAGAAAAAGTAAGTTAAGCACTTCTGAGCACTTTACTTAGGTCAGATATTTTGCTCAGAAATTTATTCCACACGAAATGAAAATATAGAAAGAAAACCAGGAATTCCGTGTGTACCTTTTGTTAAATGTGGAAGCACTGCTTGTGTGTTTGCACTGAGTGGGAAGGAAAACTGGTGCACAATTTCCCCAACAGGATGTACTTAAATCACAGTTTGAGAATTACAGAACATACAAAAAATTGAATCAGTATAAAGATATAGTCTTTCACTGTTAGAGCATAGACATGAGAATAAGAATTAAAATAATTTTGACAAAGCAGTGGTGTTAGAACTTATGGAAAGTCCTAGTTCTTTAGCTACTTTTTAAAACTGATTTAAAATTTTAGTGTCTTAACTGTGATTCATACAAAAGAATGAAAGAAAAATCTGTGTTAATATACTATGAGAAAATAATTCCTGTAATAATTAAGCAATGATGAGTTTCATATATTGAAGAAATAGGTATGAAGAATATAACTGAAAAAAGTGAGAGTGTTTTAATCAATGAAGAAAAACATTTGAACATTTAGAAGAAAAAAATTGAATTCATGTACTTGCATTCAGTATATAGTCTCTGATTAATCATCAGCTGTAATGATTTCAGGCCTGGAAAATAGTGAAGAGAAGAACAATTTTAATGATTGGCTAGTGTCCTGGGTATGGAAGACAGAGTAAACACACACACCAGTGCTAAAATTGCTTCCTATGGGACCAGTAGGTAGCTGGCTCAGGGTCCTTTGGGACTGATGGTGAGAAGGGAAACCACAGAAAAAACACAGCACAATATTGCTTCTGATTTGGTGTTAACTAATTTATCCATTAGTTTACAGGTTTCAGCTGTAAGACTTTTTAACCTCAGAGAGAATTTTGACTGATTAATCTGGAGAACAAGTCAAGACTTTGAGAAAAATGCCCTCAATATAGTAACAGTTCAAATGATGATGATCATCATTCAGTCAATAAAGGTTATAGTGAATTATCAAGATAGCCACACAAAATACTTAAATGTAATTAAAAAGCATGAATCAGTGTCTACTCCTATCAAGAAAGTAAGCATAATTCCAACTGGTTATGTCAGTCGATATAGTTTTAAAGCTAGATATAGAGTGTTTGTGGCTACCCCCAGAATGAGATTAACAAGACTTGAACACAGAGGAGAGTTAGCAATGCGGCTTTCTGTGTACAGTTTGCTTTCCTACTTAAATGAATAATTTTCATAGATTAAATCCACATAATTTTATCTTATGAGATCATATTTCTTATGAAGAGATGAAGGTTAAGAAATTAATAACTACTTAGCAACTGTGAGGTGTGAGAGAGACAGACAGAGAGAGGAGAAAGGAAAATAAAATCAGGGAGATTTCCATTGGATGTCAGGACAATGACCATAGAAAACATGCTAATTTAAGTGAACACCCAGTACTGTTCTCAATTTTATGCTGATGTTTTAAGTAATAACATCCCTGAAATAACACACTTCCCTTCCCCTTATGTACTGCCCCAAGAAGAGAGGCTAAATCAGTTTTCTTTGGTTAGACGTTTGAAATGATCTACAATGAATTCCATCTTCTTTTTCTTGCCCCATACTTTGTCTTTTCACTTAGACTTGGTTTTAAAACCAGAGAAGAAGGCGCAGACAAAGGGAGTATGAATGCAACTTTGGAAAATATCAAACCCAGGCATGGAACAAGCTTCAGTTCAGCCATGAAGGTAAGAGTCTCATCCCCCACTCAAATACAATGATTCTGTGGATGTATTTGACAGTGTAAACAATTCTGCATACTGTGCCCAGATTTTCTCTAAAGAATTCTTAGAATAGGGACGAAGAGTAGCATCCTAGCACCAGAGCTATCAATAGTACTGCTGCTGAGCAGTACAGTGTCCTTTTACCTCTGGAGTTTTGTCCCAAGGAAAAGACAATTAAATGAGTTCCTGAGGGACATTTATAGTAAAAGTGATTAGAACTATACTTAAAATTTTTTTTCAAGTTTGAATGTGTAAACTAACATATAAACCCTATTTTATGCCCATGGTTTCATCAGGTAATGAAGCCAGACATATCTGGACAAATTTCACAAGACCTCAAATTGAAACCCTAATTCAAGCCTCTGACCAGAATCACTTGCCTAGAATTGCTGTCAGGGAAGAACTGGCTAAACAAACAGGCATTCCAGAAAAGAAAATTATGGTGAGTTCTCTTTGTGTGGTACAATATTTGTCCTACCTACACATGGTATTGCCTCCTGAAAGAATATTGCTGAATGAATGTGGGCTCTTTGGGATCACTGCACTGAGAGAGAAGGCAAGTTAGAGTCAGAAAAGGGGGAAATTATTCACCTTATTGTCAGAAGTACACACTCTGAGAAGCAGTAGCAGGAGGACAGAGTGGAGAAATGTGAATATTGGTATGGAGTTTTGAGAACACAGTCTATGCCAGTGCTTTTCATAATGCTGGTATGATCAGTTCAAGAATGATGGAAATGCTATCCTGTGTACGGTGGGGATGTCCTTCAGCATCCAGGTTTCTGTCACTGGAGACCATGTCTTCATCCTGCTCCTTACTGTAAAAACTTGTGAAATCTATATACTACCAATGACCTGAAATAGGGTAGGGAAATATCCCTAGTGGAGAATCCTTGTTCTAATAAACTATGGGATTGTGATTCAGTGTCCATTAAATGTTCATGAATTCTGAGGTATGTCCATGAAGTACCCTATACAAAACTTTCAAAAACTCACTTGTTTCATCTAATCTGCACTTATATCCCTGTTCAGAAACCTGCATCCTCTACGTTGCTTGGTGTAGAGGAGAGAGACTTATCTTTTTCTGGAGATCTCACTCAGAGTGAGGATGAGAGGGCAGATTCTAGATCTTCCATCTTTTCAGACAAAGTATTATTTCTTTTATAGCAGTGATGGTGAACCTTTTAGACAATGAGTATCCAAACTGCAACTCAAAACCCACTTATTTATCACAAAGTGCCAACAATTCAATTTGCTGACCACCAGCACAAAGGAGCAAAGTTCCACTGACCACCAGCTTCTGGCATGCTCTGAAAAAGGCATCTGAGTTTGTTTCTTACTTTTTGAGGGCTTCTGCTACAATCACAGCCAGTCCAAGCAAATCATA
>NW_004955510.1:138896-163664 GCF_000276665.1 Chinchilla lanigera
ATATTTCATGAGAATGAGCTCATTACATATATATATATATATATATCCTCATTCTTACTTTTATAAATTCTTCAAAAGCAACTAAATATGATGCTGCAGATTTAAATATTCCAGGGGATTAGCACAACATTAAGAGAACCTCAGTCTCTTAATAAGAACATCTCTTTGATATATATCAGATATTAAATTTTAATTTTTCATAAGTAAACTCAAAGGTAAAATCTTGTTAGTAAAATATAATTTAGAGATATACAGATAATCATATGGACATAGACACAGACACAAACACAGGCACAAAGATATATCCTTGGCAGTGCACTGACCTGCCATGCAAAAGCCTAGACGAGTTACACCTAAAGAATCATTTATTCTCCCATTTCCAGACACAGTCATGGCTCTTATGCACTGTTAACCAGTACTCAGGTACTGGGGCAATGTTGCGATGACTTGGCTCGCATGCCGATAGAGAGGGCTCTGCATGCCCACTTGGCAAGGTGCAAGCATAGGTTTGCCACCATTGCTCTGTTGTCATGTGTCAAGCCCTGCATCCTCAGCTGATGTGCTTGTATATGTACCAAGGCAGCTGTTGCCTAGAGTTATTATTTCAACTTCAAAATCAGGAAAGAGCATCTTACCCAGAAAATACAGAATTGGTACTTCAGATACTGTCATGAGGCAAAGACTAACTTTGAGGACTCATTAATTTAATGCATTTTTTGCACTGATGGTGGAAAATTTTAAAGTACATATTCTTCAGCATTAAATGTAGATAACATAAAATATGTCATTTGAAAAATAATCAAAGGAAAAGGAGGATTCGACAGAGTTCCAAAAGATTGGGATGCCAGCAAAACGATGGCAAAGAAAGAATAAACAATTCCTTCTAATTTGGGCACATTTTAAAGACCAAGTGATATATATGAGATCATGGGTCACATATGTAGATACTTTGTTTATAGACTATGAGAAACTGAAGCAAAATCTTTCTGTCTCTTAATGTCTGAGTCTCTTTATTCTGTCTTAGACATGGTTTCTTAACCAAAAAGCTTTGCACCAACACCCGGAAAATAGGGGAGTACCTGCGGACTCCGTGGCAGAAGGCCCATGTCAGACATCCCATGCCAGGAATCAGTTGCCACCAAAAGACCACAGCACTGACCCAAGAAGTTCCAGATACCTTCCTCTCCCCAATGCTGTTACTAGCAAAAGGTCACTTGTACCAGGTCTTTCTCCACCCCTGCACCTTTTGTTCCTCAGGATTCTTCTGGGGGCCATGTGAGCCAGTTACTCAGGGCTAAAATTGTCCAGCCCTCCGAGGCTGTGCAAGAAAGAGAAAATTGTCATATTACTTCAATATGAAATAGTCATTTATCAACAGGAATGACTCCAGGCGTAAAGATTTCTTTGTGTCCCACAAACCAAGGACAATGCCATGGCCCCAAAGAGCACACTACAACAGAGATACTGCTCTCAGAAGACTCTGCTCAACCTCTGTTTGGTAATCAACAGTGGCTGGGCGTAGACCAGGTAGACTCATATCTCTTTCTGCAGCACTGGGATGAATTGTTGCAGTCCATTATTGCTGAGTGGGATCCATATGAAAGGACATCAGTCTCCAGAAAAAACTGAGATATATTTGTGTCAATTGCAGGTCCAAACACCTGAAAATCCATCTCCTCTATTTGCCTCAAACCAATAATACTGTGTATATGTAATTTTCACACTTCCTCAACTAACTCCTGTCATCCAGGGACATTCAGGAAAAAGTATCATTTTCCTGAATCTGGACTCACTGGTGGGTGATTGTCCACAACCGTGACAACTTCTAAGTGAAGGTTTCAGGCTCTCCTCGTGAGATAAAGTTCCCCATAACTTCCAATTTAGGAAGATCTCATGGCCCTGATCTAGGTGTTCTTTCCTGGATTAAAAAAATTAGTGTGATACAGAGTGAACAACAAATACATTGAGTTGTGGAGTGAGCCTAATTTAAGAAGCAGATTAAACCACTTAAAAGGGAATATCTGCTAACTTTATTAAGACAAGATCATCCCAGAACCACCCAATGAGGTCCCCTCTCTAGGGATGGTGGAGTTGGGAGAGGGTCCTTTCGCCTCCTCTGGTATGAACCCCCTTCCAAAAGATCTGGGGAGCTTTCTCACAAAGAGCCAAAGCTCCTGTACCTCTCCGTGCCATATCCATTCCATCAACCCCACACAGTTCATTGCCAGGATCAAGGCCTCTGAAGGAAAGGCAAAGAAAGTCGTATCTGATGTCCAGAAGACTTTCTATTTGTCATCTTTGACCTCTTACTTGTAACATTACCATGGATAGGGAGGTGAATGGAGGCATTGAGAACTCATTGAGAAGGAACTGATACACTCTGACTACTATTCTTATTTTAATACATTATTCTTGGCAGTTCTTCAGTTTAAAGTGCTGATCCTTGCAAGCAGTATGTGCAGATAGAGCCTCCGGTGGGTAATAGCATTGAGGACAGCAGGAACAGTGACTTTCTCCTAGCAAAATGATCCTTAAAAAGTGGGAGCTGTATCACAGAGGGTTACCCTCATACCTGTGTCTTAGGTGGTCAGTTTTATTCCCTCCCTGAATCTGAACCAAGATCTGAAGAAAAAGCTAAGGATAAATACTGCAGTGAAAAAGCACTTTCAGAACTCTGACTTCTGCAGTATGAAGCCATCTGAGAGAAAAGATGGAGACTGACCCACTTGAAAGTTGAAATGGTGATGTTATGGAACACTAAACAAAGGATTTATTTATACACACCCCTCAGCCACTTGCCTGTGGCTGTGAGGTCCTGTTGTAATCCTCCTCTGTCCAGTGAGACTCCCTAACCTTTAAGGAATAACTGAAGGAAAGCCCTGCACTGTGTCAGATCAGAACCAAAAGACTTCATAATATATCGAAATAACACTGTTGTAGTCAGTGAAATAGATTTTTATTTCAACTCACAGAATGAAAACTTTTTGGTTTCATGTCTCAGATTTTTATTGTATTTCTTTTTTAGCACCCTATCTCTCTGCTGTGTTTTTAAACACATTTATATGTGCCTTTTGTATAATTTTTTAACAAGAAATAAAATACAACATATTTTTTTAAAGTCCTGGTCTTGCTATGGCAAGGCCTCCTGCCTCAGTCTTCCAAATAAATTGTCTTATAGGTATATGCCACTGTGCCTGACTCATTTTTAATTGTGATGAAAAAGTAATATTTACCCTCTTAAAATTATTAAGTGTATGGTACAATACTGTTAACTATCTTTACCCTATATTTCATGTTTTTTATAACTATATTTATATATATGGCAACAGATACACTGAGTGACATTTCCAGCCCCTTCATTTTGTTTTTATTTTATATTTTGAGATAGAGTCTTGCTAAGTCACAAAAATACCTGGGCTGAGCTCAAACTTGCTATTCTTCTACCTCAGCCTCCCCAAGTTCTGAGATTACTGGCCTGAGCCACCCACCTAGTTAACGTTTTGCTCCTACATTGTAAAACTCCATGCCAATTTTGTTGCTTTGCTCTGGTTGCTGTAATATGCTGCCACAAATTTGGTGCTCTGAACAACAGATATGGGTGTTCTCACAGTGACAGAGCCTGTAGTCCATTTTCAAGGACTGGGCCTGGAAGCCTCTGTCTTTTGCTCTGTGTGTGTCCATCGCTGGTGTCTCTTCTGCTACAAAGACGTGGATCATACTGGATTAGGGCCCTACATTTATGACCTCATTTAGCATTAATTACCCATTTAAAGGCTATATATATGCCTATATATATATTTAAGGAGGAATCATATAAAGTTAATGAGAAATATTCACAGAACATTTATTCTCATTTTGCAACCAGAGAACTGACCAAGCAATTCTATTTTTTGGAATGTATGTAAATAATGTGAATTTAGAAATCTACAGTTTTCTTAGAAAATTGAAGGGCAAAAAATATATGGATATAGGTGCCAGAGTACATGATTCAATAATATCAAAGAAAATGATGATTACATTAGTCTGTCTCCTGTTGATATGTCAAAACAAGGAAAGCTAGGTACTTCATAAAGATAAGATTATGTACCTCACATTTTGGGAGGCTGATAATCAAAACCCAGGCAGCCCCTTCTGAGTGGCCACCCAGATCACTTCATAACAAACTCACTTTCAAGAGAATGAGCTCATTTGTGAGACTCTCTTTCATCCTGTCTAAGGTTCATGCTGCAGGGACTAAAATTACCTTGCCCAAGGCCCTGCATTTTGAATGTTCTACTATATCAGAAAGTGCCCCTGACATAAGATGGTGTCATTTCCCACCAGTTTAAACCAATGGTTTCATTTAGTCTCTGGTACTCAATTAAGTTTCTGTTTCCCAAATATAGGCTGGACTTATGGTTTCTGTTTCCCAGAAAAAGCTGGACTTAAAATACATCCTAGAAGAACCAGTCCCCAAATGAAAGCCACTCTGCTTCTGTACTTTCACTTTTTACAGTCCCATAAAAATGTCACTCCCGGAGTCATTGGAGTCCTGACTTCTTTGGGAAGATCCCATCTGGGTCCACCAAAATAATAATGCTGATTCTTGCCTCCAAGCTTTGGTGCCACCTGGTTCTTGGTCAGAACTTTGTTGTTACACTACCACCTGAACACCACACTAGGACCAAGCTTCCAGCATATAAACCTTCGGAGAACGAGATCCAACCATACACAAAACATAAAGATGGCCAATCAAAATTTGAAAGATGATGTTTTTAAGATAATAAAAATATTGTGATACTTATGCATTTACAAACAATATAGAAAATGTAAGGAATTATGAAGCCGTGGAACAGCATCATTCACATAACAAAATAGTGGGGCTGGGGATTTAGCTAAGTGGCACAGCACCTGTCTAGCAAGCATGAGGTCATGAGTTTGATTCCCAGTACCGGAGAAAAACCAAAAAAAAAAACAAAACAAAACAAAACAAAAAGAGTCTATCACATAACAAAATAGTGTTAATATCTGACACATGTCCTATTTATTTCAGGGGGTAATAATATAGATATTTATTGAGAACAATGAGGGAATATCAGCAGGCCTACTCAGTAGGCTTTGGTGGATGGTGGTGGCATTTTGTGCTGGCTGTGGAAGGCAAAGAACTAGTAAGACTCTGAGTACATTTGGAGGTTGAGCCAAAAGTGTTTGTTGCTGTTTTGGTTATAAGTGAAAGAAAAGGTCAAGATAATTCCAGTGAAATTTTGAGGATATAGAAGTGACTTACCTTTTATTAAAGAGCAAGTACCTAGGAGAGGAGCATGTTTATGACTGGATGATCAAAAGTTACATTTTAGGCACATTAAGTTTTAACTGCCAGGTAAATGTCCAAATGGAGATACTAAGTGTCCACGTGAATACTCAACTGTGAAGTCCAAGGGAGAGGAGTGAGCTAGAGACAAAAGTGTGAGTGTTATCAGTTTTTTGACAGACTCTCCAGTACCTAGCAAAGTCCTTGGCAGTAGGGTAGATGATGCATAATTATTTACTACATAGAACAATATTTTGAGAACTTTTTATGATACTTTAAAATGAGGTCTGGGAGTGTGAGAGTGTTCCGGGAGCTGCTGGTCCCGCGGTTCGAGTCCGTGCTTTACTCACACTGCCAGGGTTCCCAGCTGAAACTCACAGAGAGAGCCAGGTATTTCCAGTCTACTTCTTGAGGGCAGAGCAGGTGAACCAGGAACCCACCAGCATTACAGACTGACCCTATGCCCTCCCTGCACCCTTGGAAGACAGGAGGTCCTCACTCAGAAACCCCAGGGACATCTCTGACTGGCAGGGGTGCGTAGCCCTGCATGCACCCTGTGCCGAGTGTGCAAGTGCTCCAGGAGCTGCTGGTCCTGTGGTTCAAGTCCTTGCTTTACTCACACAGCCACGGTTCCCAGCTGAAACTTGTGTAGAGAGCCAGGTATATCCCATCTACTTTCCGAGGGCAGAGCAGGCGACCCAAGACCCCGTTTCCATTACACACTGAGTTTCTGCGTCCCTGCACTTGCAGCAGAGAGGAGGTCCTCACTCAGAAACCCAAAGGACATCTCTGGCTGGGGGTGGGAGGTGTAGCCCTGTGCACACCCCGTGCTGAGTGTGCGAGTGTTCCGGGAGCTGCTGGTCCGGCAGTTCGAGTCGGTGTTTTACATTCACCAGGACCTCCTAGAGGGTCAAAGGCACGGGCAGTCTGTGATTGCTACACATCCAGCCTGCATCTCGCTCCTGTATGTGTCCTGAACTGACTGGAGATACAGAATCAGGTGGTTCACAAACTGTTGACCCTGCAGTTTGTGTCTGGGTTTTGCCTGTACCGTGAACAGCCTGGAGACATAGGTCCACTGAACTAGGATTGTCACACCACTGCAACCCGAGTCTGGACCATGCACATGCCCTGAACTGCAAGGAGATGCTGAATCAGATGGTCGGCCATCAGCTAACGCCAATGCCCATGTCTGAGACCAGGGATAACTAGATACAAATCAACAACTGCCAGACAACCCTAGACTAAGTAGAACTTCTCAGAGGTCATTCAAGGGCAAACCTGACCAACGGGAACACTAGAGACACTAGTGGCCTTTGCTGTGCAGCTACTGAAGAAGGAAACTGAGCTTTCTGCATCCAGTAGTAAACATGACAAAATGAAGGTCTAAAACACAATCCCAGAACTCCACTCCACTCAGAACAAGTCCTGGAGACATCGGCATAGGAGAAAATGGTAAACACATGCCTGAATTAGCTGAAATGATTGCAATGGAAGTAAAGAAACAAATCCATAAGGCCATAGAAAAGATGAGATCAGAAATAATCTCTCAGGCAAAAAATAAAATAACAATAATTTTGAAGGACCTGCTCAAAAAGTCTGAAGAAGAAACATATAAGTAGGGGCTGGGGATTTAGCTCAGCAGCACAGCACCTGCCCGGCAAGCACAAGGTCGTGAGTTCGATCCCCGGTAAAAAAAAAAAAAAAAAAAAAAAAACATATAAGTAAATGGAAGAACAAAGACAAGGAACAGAAGCATTCAATGAAAAATACAGAAAGGACTTAGAACACATGAACCAGATTCAAAGAGACTTCCAGGAAAATAAAGCTGTCATTGAAAGCTACAAAAGCTGCTTGAATGAAGCCAAAGATAGAATCTCAGACTTTGAAGACAGCATTGCAGTTAGCAACCGTGAAAGAAAAGATCTTGTAAAATCAACAAGGATCCAGCAAAAATCAATTCAACAGCTGCAAGATGAGGCAAAGAGGACTAATGTACAACCTATAGGACTCAATGAAACAGCAGGAGGCTGACATAAAAAGAATATTTGCAGAAATAATAGCAGAAAATTTCCCAAGCATGAAAACAGAACCTGATATCCAGGTAAATGAGGCTTATAGACCTCCATACAACCAAAACCAAGATAAAACACACCCAGACAAAATATTCAAGTCCCCAGATCTCCAGCAAAACAACAGATTATTAAAAGTTGCTAAAGAAAAGAAACAGATTACCTCTAAAGGAAAGACCATCAGAATCACAGCAGACTTCTCAGCGCAAACCATCCAATAGAGAAGAGCTTGGAGTGAAGTATCACAGGTCTTAAGACAGAATAGCTTTCAACCAAGACTGATGTACCCTGACAAACTATTTCTCAAATTCAGCAGAGAAATAAAGTATTTTCACAACAAAGAACAGTTGAAGAACTTCATGATTGCCAAGCCAGCATTACAAAGAGTACTAAAAGATACTCTAGACAGAGAATAATCTGATCCCAATTTCAAAAACAACAGTAGAAATGAAATGTCAAGAAGAGCAAGCAAGTAAACCGGTAGAAAAGTGGAACACCAGTGCAAGTAAATAACAAGACAATGGTAAATCAACATATATAGGTTATACCAATAAATGCAAATGGCCTCAATTATCCAATCAAAAGAAACAGATTGGCAGAGTGGATTAAAAAACAAAATCCAACGATATCCTCTATACAGGAAACACATTTCACTCAACAGGAAATCCATACACTGAAAATCAAAGGATAGAAAACAATCCTGCATGCAACATGAACCAAGAAAAAAACAGGTTTAGCTATTCTGTTGGCAAACAATGTAAACTTCAAACCGACAACAATCAAAAGACATAAAGAATATTGAATCTATATTCATGAGGGAGATTTGTGTGTAGTTCTCTTTCTTGGTAGGGTCTTTCTCTGGTCACTACATACTAGTCAGGGGAAAACTGCAAGAGGATGAGATAACAATCATAAACATGTATGCACAAAATATCGGAGCTCCAAATTATATAAGACAAATCTTAACAGGCATGAAAACCCATATAATTAATAACACTATTGTAACAGGGGATCTCAACACCCCATTGACACAAAGAGATAGGTCAACTGGACAAAAAATCAGCAAGAATATAACAGACCTGAAGCAAAGCTGTGAACAAATGGACTTAGTAGATGTATATCCACCCCACAACATCAGAATACAAATTTTTCTTAGCAGCACATGTGGTCTAAAATAGACCACACCCTAGCCCATGGAGCATCCCTTTCAAAATGCAAAAGAATTGAAATTATCCTGTGCACATTATCTGACCACACTGCAATCAAATTGGAAATTAACAACAAAAGGAACTCCAAAAACTACACAAATACTTGGAAATTAAACAACAACCTTTGAAGAACCAATGGGTCACAGAAGAAATTAAAGAGGAAATTTAAAAATACCTACAAACAAATGAAATTGTAAATACAATTTATCAGAATCTATGGGAAGCAATGAAAGCAGTCCTCAAAAGGAAATTTATAACGGTGAATTCACACATAAGGAAAACAGTAAGAGAACAAAGAAGTAGCCTAATGCTGCCTCTTAAACTTTTAGAAAAAGAAGAACAAGTCAGGCACAAAGCCCAAAGCCCAAAGAAGGGATGAGATTATTAAGATTAGGGCAGAAATTAATGCAATTGAGACAAAGAAAACTCTCCAAAAAATAAATGGATCAAAGAGCTGGTTCTTTGAAAGAATAAATAAAATTGATATACCCCTTGCCAAACTTATCAACAAAAGGAAGGAAAGAACTCAGATTCAGGTAATAAGGAATGAAAGGGATGAAATTCCTACAGATTCTACAGAAATTTTGAAGATAATACCTACTTTGAACAATCTTACTCCCATAGTATAGAAAACTCAGAAGAAATGGACAGATTCCTAGATATGTACAAATTACCAAGATTTAGTTAGGAAGATATAAAATTCCTGAAAACCCAATATCAATCAATGAGATTGAAAACATGGTTTAAAACCTACTGACAAAGAAAAGCTCAGACCCTGATGGATTAACAGCAGAATTTTACAAGAAATTCAGAGAAGATTTAATACCAACTCTCCTCAAACACTTCAATGAAATTGGAAAGAAAGCAATTCTCCCTAACACATCTCTGGAGGCAAGATCATACTGATACCAAAACCAGAGAAAGACCCTACCAAGAAAGAGAACTACACACAAATCTCCCTCATGAATATAGATTCAAGGATACTCAGTAAGATACAAGCAAATAGAATGCAGCAAATTATCAAGAATATCGTATATCATGACCAAGTTGGATTCATTCCAGGAATGCAGGGTTGGTTCAATATTCACAAATCTATAAATGTTATATGCCATACCAATGGAGCCAAAGACAAAAATCACATGATCATCTCAATAGATGCAGAAAAAGCTTTCAACAAGGTCCAACATGCACTTATGATATTAACTCTACAGAAAATAGGTAAAGATGGTCTTTACCTTAACCTGATCAAAGTCATCTATGACAATCCAACAGCCAACATCATTCTAAATAGACAAAAACTGAAAGGTTTTACTTTTAAATTGGGAACAACACAAGGATGTCCGCAGTCCCCACTCCTGTTCAATATAGTTCTGGAATCACTAGCCAGAGCAATTACATAGGAGAGAGAAATAAATGGAATAAGGATAGGAAAGGAAAAAGTAAAACTATCACTATTTGCAGATGACATGATACTTTACATGGAAGACCCCAAATTCCACCAGAAGACTACTTGAATTAATCAGCAAATTCAGCAGTGTAGCTGGATACAAAGTCAACACCCAAAAATTGATAGCATTTCTATACACAAACAACAAGCAGACTGAGAGAGAAATTAAGGAAATGATACCTTTCACAATAACACCCAAGAAATTGACATATTTAGGAATCAATCTAACAAAAGAAGCAAAAGATCTATTCAATGAAAACTACAGAACTTTGAAAAAAGAGATCAAAGAAGATTTCAGTAAATGGAAAAACATTCCTTGTTCATGGATAGGAAGAACCAACATTGGGAAAATGGCCGTACTCCCAAAACTGCTGTACAGATTCAATGCAGTTTCCATTCAACTACCATTAGCGTAACTCACAGATCTCAAGAAAACATGCCTTAAATTCATCTGGAACCAGAAGACATCCAGAATAGCAAAACCAATTCTGGGCAACAAGGACTAGTCAGGTAGAATCACAATCCCTGACTTGAAATTATACTACAAAGCTACTGTCATAAAATCAACCTGGTACTGGCTAAAAAGCAGACCTGAGGATCAATGGAACAGACTGAAAGAAACAGCCAAAACCAAAAACACACTCAGCTACCTAATCTTTGATAAAGGGGCCAATCAAACTCACTGGAAGAATGATCACCTCTTTACTAAATGGTGCGGGAAACATTGGCTAGCTATCTGCCAAAGACTGAATAATAGACCCAAGTTTATCACCATGCACCAAACTCAAGTCAAAATGGTTCACAGATCTCAATATTAGCACAGAAACACTAAATCTGTTGGAAGAGAAAGTAGGTAAAAACCTTGAAGATATAGGGGTAGACAGAGAGTTCATGAACAAAAACCAAATTGCATGTGAAACATTTGAAAGAATCAACAACTGGGACTCATCCTACTGCAAAGTTTCTGCACATCTAAAGAAATCACCAGCAAAGAAAAAAGAAAACCCACAAACTTGGAAAAAATTTTAGCTGACTGTCCCTGAGACAAAGGGCTTCTATCTAGAACATATAAAGAATTAAAAAATATTAGCTCCCCCCCAAATTCAAAGACCCAATCCAAAAATGGGCAGCAGAAATGAATACACACTTCTCAGATAAGGAAACACAAATGGCAAATAAATACATGAGAAAAGGTTCCATACCATTAGTCATTCGAGAAATGCAAATTAAAACAACACTGACATTCCACCTTACCTTAGTAATAATGGCTAGCATTAAGAAATTATCCAATAGCAAATGCTGGCGAGGCTGTGGCCACTGCTGGTGGGAATGCAGAGTGGTGAAACTACTGTGGAAATCAGTTTGGAGATTCCTAGAAAACTAGGATTAGAGGTCCCATTTAACCCAGCTATCCCCTTTTGGGTATTTTCCCAGAAGATCTAAAAACATCATATACATGTGCACCTATGTTCATAGCAGCACAATTTGTAATTGCTAAAATGTGGAAGCAACCCAAATGTCCATCCACTGAGGATTGGATAAGAAAATTGTTGTACTTTTATATAATTGAATATTACTCAGCTATAAAGAAAGATAAACTCGAGGCCTTTATAGGTAAACAGTCACAACTGTAGACCATACTCACAAGTGAAATAAATCACATCTGCATGTACAAGCACTGCATTGTTTCACTAGTGTAAAACCTGAAAGAGTTAATTTAAACTAAGAGGTATGATAGACATTTTGAAATTATAGGAAAACACTCAAGGGTAAAGGGCAGTTGGGATGTAGGAAAAGAGAAGGGAAAGAATGAGAAATTTTGTGTGTATGTATATACAGGATAATTAACATAGTTGTTCTACTGTCTTCTATTTCTTTGCTGAAAGAAACTGTCAATGAGTCCTTGATTGATGAATATTGCACGTCTCTATCTGTTTTCATGAGAAGCCACTTTGAAGATATCAATATGTAATACAACAAGCATTGTTAATTTCCTACCACTTTGTTTGTAACTGTATTGTCTGTACTGTTCTTTTGCTATTTTTTAAAAGGTTGTCTCTCTGTAAATGTTTTCCTCCTTTTATTTTTAAAATAAAAAGATAAAGTAAAATAAATTGATGTCTGAAAAAACTGCATAACAGATGTACTATCCATAAACAGTATTGGAAACATTATGTTGCTCTTTTTGTTCTGTAAGGTCAAAGCTCATTGTGTTACAGAAAACAGACTGAACACGGGAAGACATGACATCACCAAGAAAGTTTAGGAGGCAGTTTATTGCACCAGTGTTCCTGACTAGGATCCCTTCCAAAGAATGAGCTGGTGGAGTATCAGAGTTTTTATGGGGAGAGCAAGCTATGAGGTACAAAGGCAGATTGGTACATTGTGATTGCAGAGTTGGATGACATCAAGGGTTCCTAAGGGAGTTTAAACATCTCAAGTTATATTGCAAGGCCATCAGTTAAACAAGCATGGGCTACACAAAGGAAGAAATATCCCATTATATTTGAAATTACATTGCAAGGCCATCAGTTACACAGAGTCAGTAAAGACAGCAGTTACGAAAAGGCAGGAGTGTTTGCTATCGGCCTTGCCAGACATGTCTGCTTGGTCTTGGCAGCCATCCTTGGCAGGCTTTTATGTTAAAATTTTAGGTTTTTCTTCAATTGGAGTTACTAGTTGCTTAAAAATTAAAAGAATTGTAATTAATACAATTTAGAAAGGTCATTTAAAATGAGGTTGTAGAGGAAAATAAGTAGACAAATATTGTACAAATAACTGTGCTGCTAAGTTACCAAAGAAATAGAAACATTTCTGACAGAATTTAATTATTACTGATTCCTTAGATAGTAGAAAAAAGTAAGTTAATAACCAAGTAGCTATTTAAATGCTGTTCTTATGTTATTTTATTTCTCTTACATTACGGGATTCTCACTATTGGGTTTCCCAAATTCAGTACTGACTGAGTCATTTGCACATAATTTATGCTGATCAGACAGACTGAAGAGGAATTTCATGGAAATGTTGACCAGATAAGTTTCATTTCACTGAACTGAGCTGTACGCACCTGGAGAAGCTTTTATGTGACTAAGAGGTAAGCACAGCTAGAAGAAGGAGTCTGGTGGGTGTGGAAAAATGACCCCTTGGAGTCTGATTGAGTCCTTTTGAAAGTTGAGTCTGTACTCGCTGGCATATTACACTGGCTCTTGCTTCTCAGCTTTCTCAAAGTACACATATGTTGTGTCCTGGTGTCACTGGGAGAGGGAAATGAGTGTGCCTGGTAGTGTTTCCTGTATGCAGCCAGTTTCCTGTTAAGTAATTATTGTGATTGCAGACCAGTGATCCTTCTGACTTCAGTGTTACTAACAGCTAAACACAAGTTAGAGTTCAGAGGTACGGGAGATGGAAATTGAAAGACAGTAGTTTCTTACGGTTCATCTGTGGCTAAGAGCTACCTGATTCTCTTGCCTGAGCTGCATGAGTCACCCTCTCCTTATATCATACTTATTTCATCTAGATTAGCCTCAAAAATGCACTTTCTCATAGGTATCTCCCCACCACCACCACCCAATGCCAAGGGCTTTTAGGAAATTATTAACTTCTTATTTTGTGTGGTAGGGTGCTAAAGATTAAAAATGTTTAATCAAATGGGGTCAGTCAGAAAACATGGGGTCAAGCAATGAATCAAACAATTCCTTGTGCTGATTATGGTCTTTGAATTTAATGTATATGAGAATCATGTTTCTATAAAAGATAGACATATATGAGGTCAGAAATTCAGTCATTAATTCATCCTGGTGAGGCTATTTGAAGAAAGGAAAAGTTTTAGGAACAGTGTATTATGGGGTGGGGACATCTGGGAGCTTTCTCCAGTACAGCATGTATCTTTTAGTGTGCTAGGGAAAGAAGAATGGAAATGCGCTCTAGACAGGTTGGAGGGACTAACTGAATGGCTACAGTCTGCATGAAGCAATGGAGTCATTGCTTTCAGAGGCAAAAGTTGGTTCTGGAAATGTGGAGTGTATGACCTCTGTGATCACATATGCATCTTGCAGAAAGTTGGCTTTTACTTACCAAAGCACTGATCTGATGCTAGGAATGGGACCCAGTACTTCATGTACCCTAGGCAAAGTGCTGTACCACTGAGCCACACTTTCATTTCTGCCTTTACTTTTCTAGCACTTACCTAATGTCAGAATGTAAAGTAGGCAGTCATTTTATATTGACAAATAATTTACAACTCTCTCGGGTGTTTTACAGATTTTGTTGATGTGAGGAAATATATATGAGATACATTCTGTTTTCCCAAAAATTCTTTAGCATAAAGTACAGACATATCTGAAACTTAAGGAAATTCAAGTAAAGGTCCCCCTTATTCCACCTAAAATGTGCCTTAAACCTGAGTGGTGCTGGAACATTTTACAAGACTTGCACAGGCACAGGAGAGATAAATTTCTCAGAGCCTTCCTTTTCCTCTGTATTGTCCACTCAGACACAGTTTAACAATGCCCTCTTTCTATGCTCAGCACTCCCTTTGCCTTTGTTTGCAACTACTTTTCCTGCCATCGATGCTATTTTACCATTGTCTGAGTAGCTCTTTTGTTGATTCAAACTACTCCTAGTAAAATGTCACATCTTCCTAAAACAAAACAGCTTCTAACCCAGATTGATGTATCCTGCAAAACTATCCATAAAATTTAATGGAGAAATAAAATATTTCCATGATGAAAAACAATTGAAGAACTTCATGAGCACAAAACCAACCCTACAAAGAGTACTAAAAGATATTCTAGAAAGATAAAAATGACCACAATTTCAAGAACAATAAAAAGAAACAATCAAGCAGAGCAAGCAATTAAACAGAGAGAAAAAGTAGGAAACCAACAAGTAAATAACATGGCAAAGATAAGCCAACACATATGTTATAACCATTCATGCAAATAGCCTCAATTCACCAGTCAAAAGAAACATGACTTTATCTTTCTCCCAGAGAAGCTGTACTGTTTCAGTGCATTTTTTTGCCCTTTAAATTATTCATCCTGATGACAGTTTTTATGTCAGTTTGCTCGATGATTACCAGATGATAAGAATCGATTTTGGATTAGATTCGACCCAGCATGGGTAACTACTACAGTACTGAATAAATGAAGACAATGTTGTATCTCTTTAAGGCATGTTTGGCTGTTTGCATATTTTACTTAGAATTTAAACTGAGTTCTAAATCACATGACATGTTAAAGTACACTTGTAATGTACCTTTTGAGCATGGATAGAAAATTCTTTCCAGAATGCCTGATGAAGTAAAGAGTGAATAAGCTATATCTATAGCTGGAACAATTATAAATAGGTCCAGGGTTTAATAACAGTTTATAATTCTGCTGTTCTTTGTGAAAAGGATGTCACTCATTTCTGAAGAACTCAGCAATAGGACAGGTTGGCTGGTCCTCAGTGTCTTGGGGTCTCCAAAGAAACTCATTAGGATGTGACCGATTGCACATTCTCCTTTCAAAAGTCCTGAGCATCAGCAATCACCCGAACCTCAAACAGTAAGTGAGGGTTGAACCATGAAATAAGGCTGAGGTCAGGGTTTGAGGGATGCGCTGAGGACACACAAATTCTATGAAAGGCCTAGAAAGTTCTTCCATCCCTATGGACCCAGGGGATGAAGCTTACTAGCCAAGCTCTGAAGGAAGCTCCAGGTTCCAATTGTCTCTCTGAGTGGATGTAAGGTGGAGACAGTAGGAGGTGATGTCTTTGTGAGGAGGAACATCTGCAGTCCCTGAAGATCTGCATCAAGAGCACAGAGATAGGCAGGAACAGAAAGCCTGGTTCCTAAAGGATTGGAGACACCTTGGCTTTGACCAAAATGCCTCATCTTTGAGCCAGAGATCTTCCAGTTCAATTGGTAAATACTATTTTGTAAGCAAAATTTTGTATTAAATGCTGGGATAAAAGAGAAAGTTTACATTGCACTACTGCCTTCTGGAACTATTTTTATTGCTGTTGCATGCACCGATGGACACCCATGTGAACACACACAGAGAGTCATTCTTAGGAGCATTTTCACATGCACTGTAGTATGGGTGCTAGAGCTACAGTCTGAGGGCTGGTCCTGGCACCATTAGAAGCTAATGTGTTTCCTTAGGAAAATTACTTAGGCTTTCTGTGCTTCAGTTACATTATCAGTGAAAATAAAATAATAATAGTATCTACTTCACAGGGTTGTGTGAAGGTAGAAAAAGATATTCTGTGTAAAGTTCTTGGGGCAATGGCTGGCATGAGCCTGCCAGCTGCTCTGGATTTACCGTGCTTGTGTGGGGCTGGGAATGTTGGAAGCCAGGTCCGTGCTGTCCCAGTAGTGGTGGCTGTTGGTGATTCTAAGTGGTGATAATTCTACTATACTTGGTGAGGAGGGAAAGAGGGTAGCAGAGCTAGCAGCAGGAGAGCTTGATGGGGTCTTTTGATGCAGCTCCAAGAGCCTAGTAAGAGGGCATCGAAAGCCTGTATCTGGTAAGAAAGGATAGCTGGGTGCTGGGCAGAAAGTGAAGCATCAGGGGACTGAGTTTGGGCCACACACAATCTACACCATGAGATTTAGCAGCTGTGAATGGGTGTTGAGGTCCTGAGGTAAGAGGGTGTGTACTGTAGTATAGACTTGGCATTGTGCTGTGTCCATGGAGGGCAGCTTACATTTCTTTTGATCAAGGAAGAACCTAATGTGGTCTGAAGCCTGGTTGAGCTAGATCTCGTCACTGAAACCCAAGTCCTAATAACAACAATGTTGCTTCTGCTGCTGCTACAGTCATTGTTATGGTGCTGTCTGTTGATCGCATGTATGAGCCAGGAATTGTAAGTGCTTCATTTGCTTACTGCCTATAACAGAACCATATTGCCTCATTTTTCAGGTGAAAAAGACAGAGAAATTAAATGTCTTATAAAGATCAGATCAGTAAGTGCTGGACAGCTATACCTAGGCTCTTCACCACTTAATACACCGCCTCCTAAAACTGGGAACAGGGTTATCAGGTGTCAGAGAAAGAGACCAAACACAGTGGAGTTCTAGGAATTCAGTAGAACTTATGTCTAGCAGGGAGAGGCTAGAAGCAGGGAAAAGGAAGGAGGAAATCACACAAACAGAGAAACAAGTTGATCTGAGCACTCCCATTCAGTGAACGTATGCTTCAGACCTATGGTGACCATCAGAACAAAGGCTGGAATCAGCCATCCTTTGGTCAGGGCTTGGTTTCTGATTGTTCCTCAAGGGGAACTGGGTGTGGGGTATCTCCTATTGTACAGAGTAGTGCAGCATGTAAATGTACATAGTCAGTACTATGTGGGCCTCACAAGCAAGCCAAGTGTGTCAATTTCAAATTCAGTGGAAGAAACCACCATCTCTTCCAAAGCTCCCTGGGTTAGGACTGTAGACCTGCAACATGGTGCTTGCTTAAGGAATTAGCATGAACACTTTTAAATGTAAATTGCCCATATTAGTAACTTTCCTGTGGATGGGACAAGCTACTTGACAACCACAATTTAAGGGTGGGTAGGGTTATTTTGCCTCACAGTTTCACTGGGTTCAGTCCATGGTTGGCTACTCCAAGGTAGAAAGGGCATGTTGCAAGGGAATGGCAGGAGAGAGCTACTCACCTCATGGCAAACAGGAAGCATAGAGAGAGAAAGGAGAAGCCAGCTCAAGAATACACCCTTCTAGGTCACACCCTAGTGACCCATCTCCAACCAGACCACACCTAACACCACAACAACTATGAACTCATTAGTTGACAAATCCACAATGGGTGTAGTGCCTATATGACACAATCACCTTCTAAAAACATGAGACTTTAGGGAGACATTTTAGATCCAAACCACATCTTCTTGCCTTGGTATTGACGAGTTTCTTCAGTTAGAGCAGCTCTTTTTCCTTATACTGGAAGTGAGGAAGAAAGAGGTATAGTGATCTTTGCAGTCAACTAAACTGCCAATAAACATACTAAACAAATTGCAGCCATACTCGAGGCTGTGGAGATATAGGAACCCTTCTCCACTGCTGGTGGGAATGCAGACTAGTGAAACCACTGTGGAAATCAGTTTGGAGATTCCTCTGAAAACTAGGTCTAGAGGTCCCATTCAATGCAGCTATCCCCCTGCTCGGTATTTTCCCAGATCTAAAAACAGCATATCACAGTGATATGTGCACCTATGTTCATAGCAGCACAATTTGTAATTGCTAAGATGTGGAAGCAAACCAAATGTCCATCCACTGAGGGTTGGAGAAGAAAATTGTGGTACTTTTATATAATGGAATATTACTCAGCTGTAAAGAAAGATAAACTCGAGGCTTTCATAGGCAAGTGGTCACAACTAGAGACCATACTCATAAGTGAAGTAAATCAAACATGCATGTGGAAGCACCGCATTGTTTCACTAGTGTAAAATTTGAAAGAGTTAATTTAAACTCGGAGGTATGATAGACACTGTGAAATGATAGGAAACCACTGAAGAGTAAAGGGCAACTGGGATGTGGGAAAAGAGAAGGGAAAGAAGGAGAAAGTTTGTATGTATGTATATGCAGGATAGTTAACATGGCTGTTCTACTGTCTTGTATTTCTTTGCTGAAAGAAACTGTCAATGAGTCCTTGGTTGATAAGCATTGCATGTCTATGTCTGTTTTCATGAGAAACCACTTTGAAGATATCAATACGTAATACAACAAGGATTGTTAATTCCCTACCACTTTGTTTGTAACTCCATACTGTCTGTACTGTTCCTTTGCTATTTTGTAAAATGTTGTCTGTCTGTTAATATTTTCTTCCTTTTATTTTTAAGATAATAAAAAATAATTGCAGCCATATTGAAAATGTGTAAACTTTTTCCTCATCATTATTCCCTAAACAATACAATAGGATAACTATTTACCAGCATTTACACTGTATTAGGCATTACACATAATCTAGACAGGATTTAAAGTAGGCAACAGGATGTGCTTGGGTTATACCCCAACACCATGCCTTTTATATAAAGGACATGAGTGTCTCACGATTTTGGTGTCCCAGGGGGTCAGGGAGCCAATCTCTGGCAGCTGCTGTGGGATGACTATATTTGAAAGTGGAGCTGATTAGATAGCCGTTGAGTTGAGGTCCTGGAATCCTTTATTTAAATTGCAAATTTTCTGCCTGCATTTTGGGTTTTTTTGGTTTTTTTGTTTTTGTTTTTTGTCTTTGTTTTTTTTTCCTATACAGGGAATTGAACTCACAACCTTGCACTTGCCAGGCAGGTGCTGTGCTGCTGAGCTAAATCCCTAGCCCCTATCTGCCTGCATTTCACTGTGCCCATCCTGGTCCTTATTCACTTTAATGCAAGTTTTAAGAAGGCGAGTTTTGCCTACAAAGCAAAGGAGGAGAGGGCAGAACATGCCACAGAAATGCCTCGGAACTCCCCTAGCACTGTTTGGTGATTAACTATGTGGAGAAATCCATGAAATTTCCATTTCAAACAAGCTTTCTATTAATACAGAAGCAGACTTATTTCCTCACTTAAGTTCTGGGAGACAGCAGCAGGTCACTCTGCTAGAGGCACCAGTAAGGAATATGTCCTTTTCTCAGTTTTCAAATAAATATCACTGGAGAGGTCTGACGACATCAAGGTGAAAATAGCACCAGATGGAAATGGGGCTCCAGCTACTGCCTTGAAAATGCTTCAGCCATGATTTGTTTGGTGGAATTTGGTCCACCATGTGAGGCAACAGCTATCCATAAAAGGAGAAAGACACTCAGGGCAAGGGGAAGCTTCTCCTGAGATTGTTTTGAGGAACAACTCTCAGTTGAACATGTAGTCTAGCTGCTTTACAAGGGTAGAGCTTCTCCTGGGTGTCTGTCCAGCTGATTCCCATTGTTCTTACCATGGTGTGTGTGTGTGTGTGTGTGTGTGTGTGTGTGTGTGTGTGTGTGTGTGTGTGTGCATTTAAGGATTTGGGGTAGGTCAGAGCAGTGGACCTTGCTTTCATCTTGAAATCTTCAACTGAAGTGAGAGAAAATCTGCTTTTCATCTGCTCAGCTGAGAGAAAGAGGCAAGTTCACAAAATCTATATGAACCACTGATGGAGAATAGAGAAGACTCAAATAGATAAAATGTTGGGGGCACAAAAGCAGTTGCTGAACGCAGATATGATAGACCTTATTTGTGGCTCCCGGTGCAGCCTAGCTCCCAGTATTCATGCTGTTGTGATTCTGGGGTTGGTTGTTTCACATGTTTTGGCCAACAGAGCACTAACAAGTGTGATGCAATCACACAGAGGGTCTTGGAATAGTCACTGTCAGGATCCCACCACATGGAAAGCTGCTGGTATAGGGAGATCACAGAGAGAGAGAAAGAGACAGAGACAGAGAGAGAGAGACAGAGACAGAGAGAGTCCAGTCTTCTAGCCAATACTGTAAAAGGATGTGGTGGGGTGTGGGGGGTCCAGGTCCATCACCATCTGACTGAGGCCCCTTGAGAGGACCCAGGTGAGGGAGCATGAGCCACTCATGCAGCAGAGCACTAGTCAATCCAAGAATAATATAAAATAGAAAAATGTTTTTGGCTGTACTTTGCAAGGTTTGGGGTAGATCACTGATGCAGAAAACTGGAATGATATGTCTTTGGTCCCATCAGATGTAACTGGCCCTGCTCCACTGTGAACCGCAGTGGCACTGCACCTCAGTTTATGAATGCTTTCATTTGTGAACAATTGAGTTTGCAAACAGAAGCATTTAGTAAAATTGTGTTTTTGTTTGCAAACTTTGCAATGGGTGATGAACACAAATGTGACCATCTTTTCTGGAATCGTGGAATTCAGTTCGCGCACCGAAGTATCACTGTGCTGGCACTGGTGAATATTCTCTAGTCTCTTGTGTGTAGTTTCTCCCTTTTCCCTCTAGTACTGGGGTTTAACCCTAGGACCTTAAAACCAAGTTGCCTCCCCGGCCTTTTAAAAAATTTTAAAACTTTTTAAGCTTTTGACACAGGATTTTGTGAAGTCTGTTGTTCAGGCTAGGCTTGAGCTTGCAGTCTCCTCCCTCAGCCTCCCAGAGTGCTGGGGTTACAGGTGTGTGCTGCTATGCATGGCTCCAGAAGTGACTGTGGTTTTAGAGACAGCTTCCTTGTTTCTGTCCCCTCTGTTCTGTCCAGCTCCATAGTGTGTCTACTATGTTGGTGGCATCTTTTGTCTGTATTTCTAGCTGGTACAATACAATAGTCCCCATCCGCTGCCTAGCCAGTATCTTTTCTTCTAATTTTTAGACTGAACAAAACTCAGTGTCTTGTCAATTGACTAGGTTACTATACATGATAATTAATGATCTTTTTCTCCCTGAGAAGAGCTCTGAGTCCTTACAGCATAGTGTCTTTTTGTCAGGAGACCACAAAAAACAGTGCTCCAAGTCAGGATTGATGTAGGAATACCTTCTGGTCAAGGCAAAGTAGTGAGGAGGTACAGTATATTAAGGCCTGGGTGCATGGCTCAATTAGGCCAAGGATTTACTGGTCTGTATTCTGGGAAATTGTTCTAAGTGGCATTAGTTCAGAGTGGAACAAGCCTGAGCTCCCCTGTTGGAGGAGCACAAGCAGAGCTGGTCTGAGCAAAGCTGAGAGCAGGCAGCTGGGAGCTGAGGTTGGTGCCTGGCATCTGAGTGCTTTTGGAAGGCCAGAGATTGTAACAGCCTGTACTGACCTCTTGCATCTAAACATACACTCAGGGCTGGGGATATAGCTCAGTGGCACAGTGCCTGCCTGACAAGCACAAGGTGTTGAGTTCAATTTCTAGTACCCAAGTAAATAAATAAACAAATATACACATAGACTAGACACACACACACACACACACGCACACGCACACGCACACGCACACACCTTTGAGCCAGGAAATGGAACCTAGTCCAAGGAGAATTAGGACAGATTTCTTAGGGAAAGATAAAGTGCAGAGTTTTATGTTCCTGAATACTTATTTGTGACAATTTAACTCTGTCCACTTGCTATGGTTTGCATGTTTGTCCCCTAGGATTCATGTCTTGAAAACTTAATCACCCAGGTCATCAATTAAAGATGGGGCCTCTGGGAAATGTTGGGGTTTGGATCTAGGAAGCACCCCAAAATGTCATGTGTTCAGAGGGATTTGGGGAGGTGATTACATCCTGAAGGTGCTGTGTTCCCCGTGGATTCACCTGCCCCCAGGTGCAGAGCAAAGGGTCCTGTTAGGATTTGGGGATGAAAGCGGCAGTCACTGGGCAGTGACCTGGGTGTATCTCCCTCTCCAGCTCCTCCTTTTGCTCTCTGCTTCCGGGCTGTTTTGGGATGAGCAGCTTTGCTCCACCTGACACTTCCACCTTGCCTTGTATGCCTTGGAGCCAGCTGATTATGGATTGAATCCTCTGCAAACTGTGAACCACAATAAACCTTCAACTTGCAGGTGTTGGATATTGTGTCAAGTGATGAGAAAGTGACTAGGATGGGAGGCAATTAATCAAGTTATAAGGATGTGGCTTCCCATCCACTAACACTGTGAGCAAAACAAACCATTCTTTGTAAATTATTTGGGCACAGTAGCAACAGAAAATAGACTAAGGTACCATCAGCGTCTCTTCTGTTATAAATGGTGCTGCTGACCCATAAGACAGCTCTCTAAGTTTGGGACTCTTGGACTCCTCAATCCATTGTGCTCTTGACTTAGACCTGATTAGAAGACCACAGGCCAGTGCAGAAGTGACTGTTAGTGGTTCCACTTCCTTGGCTGCCCACTGGGGATTCAAGCCAGAAAGGAGGAGCTGTGTTTGATTGTCCAGTCTGTTGTGATCCATCTTCCTTGGTTCCCACCACTGCTCAGAGCCAGCCCCTAGCCACGCCCCACCAAGTTACTATGTCTGAAATGACAAAGGTCTCTCCGTCTGAGATAATAATTTCATCACAATTTCAAATTAGGACAAGAAAAGTGTTGGTCACCTTTTTTGTATTCCCTGGGTTAATTCTTTGGACAGTCTCAAGGATATACTTGTGACTTTGACTTTCCTGATATTCCATCTAGAAACAGGTTCAAAGTATCCAGAATCAGCACTAAAGTACCCAGGGACTTTCCTTCTGTGATGTTTCTGGGACCACTAATCGTGATATGCTACCTTGAATGAATTTAGAAAGCCTAGGAGACTAATAAGGCATAGTTCTGGGTATGTCTGTGGATAATTGACATGTAGATCAGCAAACTGAGGGAGAAGACCTAACCTGGATGTGGATGGCACCGACCATTAGCCTTGTGGGCTGGATGAAATAAAGAGGGAAAGAAGAAGGAAGTGTGCCTATTTTGAAGAGCATCAGTCTCCTGAGCACATCTGTCCTTTGTGGCCATTTCCTTTGGATATTAGTCTCAAGGTGTCTCATTTTTTCAGCCTTCCAATTTTAACTGGCACCAGGGACCCTCCAGGGAGCTTCCAGGCTTTGGATTGGTGCTGCACCCTGATCCCTCTTGTTCTGCAGCATCTATCTTCTCAGCTGATCAGCTTCTCAATCCTGCAGCTCCCTCTACACAGAGGCTCTTATGGTCTCTTCCACTTCTGATGCTATAAGCCCAACTAAAAAATGCCTTCACATAATTATACATATATTTCCCACTGATTCTGTTCCTCTAGAGAATCCTAATATGGTTTCACAAGCTCAAATGAAATACTTCTGTCATACTGCATACATCTTTTCGAATAAAAATGGACAGAGTTGGTTATGAAAATCAAAGGCTCAATTCCCATGATATGAAAACAAAGAATGCAAATCCCCAAATCACTCAGTCAAGGGGAGAAAAATAGAGAACTATGGGAAAAATAGGCAAAAAAGAACAAGGGTAACAGAGCACAGGGAAAGCACACACCTGGAGCAAGGGAAGAGGCGGGAGAGGGTGATAAAGGCTCCGGGAGGACAGGAGAAAATGAGAGCAGCACTGAGCCGTCCTTTTCATGAGCAGCCTCCTTTTGACAGAGCCTGGTGTTCATCTCACTGTGGGATTTGAGTTTCCTGCTTCCTTATCTCTGAAATGCTGTTTAACTGATTAACTGTATCTGCTCTATAACTGCTCTTTATTCTTTATGCTTCTGAAGCCCAGCGATGGAGAAAGTGGCCCCAGTGCAGCTGGAATGTTCACCTGGCCCTTGGAAAGGGGCTGCAGTAGATGTGGCTGTGCTGCCCTGTGCAGAGGGAGCAGGTGTTCACGGGTTGTCAACCACTTGGAGGACAGACACACCGGCCTTACGTACTCAGTCATCAAGGAACCAGTGAGCCGCCAGGTGAGATGTAGAGGTCCTCTAGCCAGTAAGTGGCTGAGCAGTTCTCAGATCTATGTCATTTTAACAAATACGCAAACATTTCCTGACTCCTACCCTCTCTCCAAGATAAGAGTGAATGCGAACTTTAAAGAATGCTTATCATGGAGTTCATATTTGTCCACAGCCTCGCAGCATTTGTTATTGGTTGATTTCCTAATGATAGCCATTCTTACTGGGGTGAGGTGGAATCACAGTGTTCTTTTAATTAGCATTTCTCGAATGACTAATGATGTTGAATATTTTCTCATGTATTTATTTGCCATTTGTATTTCATTATCTGAGAAGTGTATATTCATCTCAGCTGCCCATTTTTGGATTGGATCTTTGAATTTAGGGAGCGCTGAAATTTTTAAATTCTTTATGTATTCTAGATAGAAGTCCTTTGTCCGAAGGAAAGTCAGTTAAAATTTTATCC
>NW_004955510.1:166185-172951 GCF_000276665.1 Chinchilla lanigera
TCCTCCCTTCTTTGGACTTTGGGCTTGACTTTTTCTTCTTTTTCTAAAAGTTTAAGAGGCAGCATTAGGCTATTTATTTGTTCTCTTTCTGTTTTCCTTATGTGTGAGTTCACCAGTATAATTTTTCCTCTGAGGACTGCTTTCATTGCATCCCACAATTCTGCTAAGTTTTATTTACATTTTCATTTATTTGTAGGTATTTTAAAATTTCCTCTTTAATTTCTTCTATGACCCATTGGCTGTTCAGGAGGTTGCTGTGCAATTTCCAAGTGTTTATAGGGTTTTTGGAGTTCCTTTTGTCTTTAATTTCTAATTTCACTGCACTGTGGTCAGATAATATGCATGGGATAATTTCAACTCTTTTGCATTTTGGTAGGTGTGCTCTATGGGCTAGAATGTAGTCTATTTTAGAGAATGACCCATGTGCAGCTGAGAAAAATGTGTATTCTGATGTGGTGAGGTGGAACACTCTGTATACCTCTACTAAGTCCATTTGTTTGCAGCTTTGGTTCACATCTGTTATTTCCTTGCTGATTTTTTTTTTTGTCAAGTTGACCTATCTCTTTGTGTCAAAGGGTTATTGAGGTCCCCTGTTACAATAGTATTATTAATTATATGGGTTCTCATGCCTGTTAAGATATATCTTATATAGTTTGGAGCTCCGATATTTGGTGCATAGATGTTTATGATTGTTATCTCATCCTCTTAAAGTTTTCCTCTGATTAGTATGTAGTGACCTTCTTTATCTCTTTTGATTGTTGTCAGTTTGAGGTTTACGTTGTCTGCAAACATGATAGCTACACCTGCTTTTTTCTGAGTTCCTGTTGCATGGAGGATTGTTTTCCATCCTTTGACACTCGGTCTTTGGATTTCCTTTTAAGTGAAATGTGTTTCCTGTATAGAGGATGTCGTTGGATTTTGTTTTTTAATCCACTCTGCCAGTGTTTCTTTTGACTGGTGAGCTGAGGCTATTTACAATTATGGTTATAACTGATATGTGTTGATTTATCATTGTCATGTTATTTACTTGCATTGGTTACCTACTTTTTCTACCTATTTACTTGCTTACTCTTCTTGACGGTTCCTTTCTACTGTTCTTTTTGAAATTATGCTCAGATTTTTCTCTGTCTAGAATATCTTTTAGTACTTTTGCAATGCTGGTTTAGCACTCATGAAGTTCTTCAACTTTTCTTCATCATGGACATATTTTTTTTCTCCATTGAATTTGAGGGATAGTTTGGCAGGGTACATTAGTCTTGGTTGGAAGCTCTTTTGTCTCAGGATATGTAATACTTTGCTCCAAGTTCTTCTCAATTAAATGGTTTGTGCTGAGAAGTTTGCCATCATTCTGTTGGGCATTCCTTCATAGGTACTCTGTTTCTTTTCCCTAGCAGCTTTTACTATTCTGTTCTTTTGCTGGAGATCTGGGAACTTGACTATTATATATCTGGGTTTAATTTTATTTTAGCTGTCATTGGTTGGAGTTCTATATGCCTCATTTACCTGGATATCAGGTTCTGTTTCCATGCTTGGGAAATTTTCTGCTATTATTTCTGCAAATATTCTTTTTGTGTCAGTTGTGTTGCCTCCTGCTGTTTCATTGACTCCTATTAGTCGTACATTATTCCTCTTTGCCTCGTCTTGCAGCTGTTGAATTGATTTTTCCTGGACCCTTGTTCATTTTACAAGATCCTTTCTTTAACAGTTGCTGGCTGCCCTGCTGTCTTCAAAATCTGAAATTTCAACTTCATTCAAGCAGTTTTGGTGGCTTTCAATGGAAACTTTGGTTTCCTGGAAATGTCTTTGAACATGTTCATGAATGCATGTTCATGCATTCTAAGTCCTTTGTATGTTTTTCATTTAACATTTCCTCCATTGCGTATGTTCTTCTATTTTCTTATATGTTTCTTCTGCAGACATTCTGAGCAGTTGTCATTTCATTTTTTTGCCTGAGAGATTATTTCTGATCTCATCTCTTCTATGGCCTTATGGAGTTGTTTCTTTACTTCCATTGTAATCATTTCAGCAATTTCAGGTGTGTGTTTCCCACCTTCTCCTATGTCAATGTCTTCTGAACTTGTTCTGAGTGGTTAGAGTTCTGGAATTGTGTTTTAATCCTTCATCTTGTCGTGTTAGCTACCGGATGAAGAAAACTCAGTTTTCCTCTTCAATGGCTGCACAACAAAGGCAGCTAGTGTCCCTAGTTTTCCTGTTGGCCAAGTTTGCCCTTCAGTGTTTGCTGAGATGCACTACTTAGTCTGAGGTTTTCGTGCAGTTGCTGAAGTGTATCTAATTATCCCAGGTCTCAGACTTGGGCATTGGTGTCAGCTGATGGCAGACCATCTGAACCAGCATCCCCTTTGCAGTTCAGGGCACGTGTATGGCCCAGACTCACATGCACTTGTGGAACAAACCTGGTCCATTGGACCTGTGTCCCCAGACAGTTCAGGGTATAGGCAAAACCCAGACACAACCTGCAGGGTCAACAGTTTGTGAACCACCTGATTCTGTGTCTCCTGTCAGTTAGGACACGTACAGGAGCCAGATGTGGCCTGCACCAACAGCAACCAACTGTCCCTTTCTGTGCCCTCCAGGAGGTCAGGGCACAAGGAAAACACATAGTCAAATCTCAGTACCAGCAGCTCTTGGAACCCCTGCTCACTCAGTGCAGGGCAGGTGCATGGAGAGCTCACTAGTGAACCCCGGTGTGAGCAGTCCACAGGCCTTCTGAGTGAGGAACTCCCCTCTGTCATGGGTGTGCAGAGGGCAGAGACTCAGACTGTAATGATAGCAGTATCCTGGGTTGCCCACTCTGCCCCCAGGAAGTAAGTGAGAAGTACCTGACTCTCTCCTCAGCTTTCAGCTGGGAACTGTGGTGGCAGTGAGTCGCAATCTGCCTGGTTCTGCTTCTCTAGTCAATTCAGAACAGGCACAGGAGCCAGACCTGGGCCACTCAAACAGCAATCGCATACTGTCCATGTCTGTGCCCTCCAGGAGGTTGGGGCACAAATAAAGCACAGACTTGAACCATGGTACCAGCATCTCTTGGAGCACCTTCTTACTCAGTGCAGGTTATGCGCATGGAGGGCCCACAATCTTACCCTGGTGAGAGCAGTCCGTGTGTCTTCTTGGTGAGGAACTCCTGTCTGCTGTGGGTGCATGGAGGGCTGGCTTACTGTTTTTTTAAATTCACCTTTTAAAAAATGTTACTTTTTTTACAATTTCAAGAGAGAGAGAAAGGGCAGGATAACAGAGCTGGGCACCCAGGAACTTCTGTGTCATCTCTTGCCTGCCTGCCCTCTCACTCTCCTGCATTTGGGTTCCATCCACCTGTGCCTCCTTCCTCTACTTTGAACAGGAAAATCACAAAGAAACCTGAAGCCTGGGTTGTAAGGGGAATGTATGGTTATAATTCTGAGTTCCTTAGGTGGGGAAATTTCTTGGTGAGTTGCCCTTCAAGCCATGGAAGCTGGAGGTACAAACCCAGTGATAAATGGGACTCTGGAAATGAATAACCATGTCACCTTTCTGATATTTATCTCACAGCTTGTTCATTCGCTTCTCCTCCTCAAAGGAATGTTCTGGGCAGGAGTCATAAAGCAAGGCTTTTTATCTCCTGGTATCCAGTCCACTTCTAGAGACACATAAACATTTCTGACAGTATCGGCTGGGGTTTGCACAGCCTGGCTGTGTGCAGAGTTGCCTCAGGGAAGCAGAGATCCAAGGTTGCAGTTCAGCTGTTCTGCATGGAATATTACCTTCCCTGGTAGAGAGGCAGACTGTTGGTGAATCTGCTGTTTCCTCTTCCTTGATTAAATAAAAAAAAAATCTCAGCAGAACAAATCATTGCACATTTCACCTCCATTTCAATCACCACTGCTGCCTCTGTTTTATTTCCTCTCATCTGGATGGCCATGACAGCTTCCTGATTGTTCTCCTGGCCTGGACTCACTCCTACCTGCATCCAGGCCTCAACATTGCTGCCGGGGATCCCCCTGAAATGCAGATGTGATATTGATGGTCTCCTGCCTTCAGTGACCTCATGATTTTCTATTTATTCAGTGCCTGATCAATACACACAGAAACCTTCAGGATCCTTTCTTACGTTTCCCATCCTACCATGTGTCACTTGCTTTCCATGCTTCAAATATTTCAACCCCATCCACTTTCATTTCCTGAACACAGCAGGCTCTTGTACGCTTCTGGACCACTGTAGAAACAATTCATTTAATCTAGAAAGTCCTTCTAGAATAACATATTTTAATTTTTTTTTAATTTAAAAAATTATCAGGTTTGCAGTCCATAATGATTACATTCATCATGGGAAGCTGGTGCATGTGCACAACACATCTTCATTCCTTTTTTCTACTTCTCTTCTCCCTGCCTCTGCCCACTTCTTTTTCAGCATCATTGCTTCTAAGGAACATTAATTTGTCATTTAATACTTATAACACTGAGCCACTCTACGTATTTGTTAGGTTCTTAGTGATAAAGACAGCATCCATTCTGGGTGCTTTAAGCAGGAAGGAACTGATCGCTTTCCAGCAGCGGCTCCCAGAATCACACTGTGGCCCAGTCCTGGTAAGAAAACCGCTTCTGTCTCTATTCCCAGGATCCCATCACCTACCCCAAGGAACAGGCACACAGTGCTCCTCCCTGGTGCCCCATAGAACTCACTTGCAAGTGTAGGGCCTATGTACAGTAAGAGTCACAGACCTCACTCTAAAAGCAGGCAGATGGGAGCATTTTCCTTCTGATTCTGTGTTGAGAAGGCAGAATTGAGATTGTGGATGTGGACCAGTATAACAGGGTGTAGAGGCTGCCTTTGCTAAACAGCACCGAGTCTTTACCTGGGCCTGCAGAGGCCCAGTGGGTAATAAAAGCAGACTAAGCATCTTTTGCTTCATTTTGCATCTGTTTCCTTTATTACTGTAAAACTTTGGATCAGATTCCCATTCAGCTCTGTGCATGGGTACATTAGTCACTTCTGAGGAGTCTGTCTGAAAACTGGTAATATAAGGTTCACTAGCCCAAAGTTTATTTTTGTTATTTTAAAGATAAAAAGCTGAAAACATATTTACAAACACACATACATTTAGAAAATAACACAAAAACAGTACAAGCAATACAGTCTCAGACAAGGAGATAGGAAATTAACAATGGTTGTTGTATTACATATTGATATCTTCAAATTGATACTCAGACAAACAAATAGAGACATGTAAGATTGATCAAACACTTAAACTTTACCTATTCCTTTCAATAGAGCAATAAAAGTCAATAGTACAACTATGTGAGCTATCCTGTGTATACATATATACATATTTTCCCCTTCTTTCTTTTCTCTTTTCCCCCAACCCAGTTGTGCTTTCCTTTTGAGCAATTTCTTTTCCTTTCACAATGTCTATTGTACCTCATAGATTTTATTCACTCTTTCAGGTTTTTACACTAGTGAGAAAATATAGTGTTTATACATGTGGATCTTATTTATTTCATTTATGAGTATGGTCTGTAGTTGTGTCCATTTAGATATAAAAGCCTCGAGTTTATCTTCTTTTATACCTGAGTCATATTCTATGACATAAAAATACCACCACATTTTTATTCATTCCTCAGTAGATGAGCATTTGGGTTGCTTCCATGATTTAGCTATTACAAATTGCTCTGCTATAAACATGGGTGCACATATATCACTATGATATGATGTTTTCAATTGTTCTGGGAAAATACCCAGAAGGGGAAGTCCTGGGTTGAATGGAATCTCTATTCCTAGTTTCCTGAGGAAACTACAAATTGATTTTCACAATGGTTTCACCAGTCTGCAATCTCACCAGTAGTGGAGGAGGGTTCCTTTTACTCCACAGCCTCACCAGCATTTGTTCTTGGTTCATTTCTTAGTGATAGCCATTCTTTCTGGGGTGAGATGGAATCTCATTGTTGTTTTAATTTGCATTTCACAAATGACCAATGATGTTGAACATTTTCTCATGTATTTATTTGCCATTTGTATTTCTTTATCTGACAAGTATATATTATCTCAGATGCCCATTTTTGCATTGGGTCTTTGAATTTGGGGGGCAGATGATGTTTTTTTAACTCTTTATATGTTCTAGATAGAAGACTTTTGTCTGAGGGGCAGTCAGTCAGCTAGAATTTTTTCCCAATTTGTGGGTTTTCTTTTTACTCTGCTGGTGATTTATTTAGATATGCAAAAACTTTTCAGTAAGATAAGATCCCAGTTGTTGATTCTTTGAAGTATTTCCCATGCAGTTTGGTTTTTGTTCATGAATTCTCTGCCTACCCCTATGTTGTCAAGATATTTACCTGCTTTATATTCCAGTAGATTTAGTGTTTTTGTTTTGATACTTAGATTTTTGATCCATTTTGACTTGAGTTTGGTGCATGGTGATAGACATGGATCTAGTTTCCGTCTTCAGCATGTGGTGAGCCAGTTTTTCCAGCACTATTTATTAAAGAGACTATCTTTCTTCCAGTGAACTTGTTTGGCCCCTTTGTCAAAGATAAGGTGGCTGAGTGTTTGTAGTTGTGGCTGCATCTTTCAGTCTATTCCATTAATCCTCAGCTCTGTTTTTTTGCCAGTTTCATATTGATTTTATCACAGTAGCTTTGTAATATAATTTCAAGTCAGGGCAGCCTCGTCGTTCCCCGGAGGGAGGACTTCCGGCGCACAGGGAGCTGGGGGTGGGGGGCGCCAGCCTTCTGGCTGGCTAGCTTCCTGCCTGCTGGCTCCCGGAGGGTGGGCCCC
>NW_004955510.1:173051-174344 GCF_000276665.1 Chinchilla lanigera
TTTCTCTTCCAATAGATTTAGTATTTCTGTTCTAATATTGAGATTTGTGATCCATTTTGACTTGAGTTTGGTGCATGGTAATAGACTTCGGTTTATTTTCAGTCTTTGGCAGGTGGCAAGCCAATATTTCCAGCACCATTTATTTAAGAGGCTATCGTTCTTCCAGCGAGTTTGTTTGGCCCTTTTATCAAAGATTAGGTGGCTGAGTGTGTTTTTGGCTTTGACTGTTTCTTTCAGTCTGTTCCATTGATCCTCAGGTCTGCTTTTTAGCCAGTACCAGGTTGATTTTTATGACAGTAGCTTTATAGCACAATTTCAGGTCATGGATTGTGATTCTACCTGACTTGTCCTTGTTGCCCAGAACTGCTTTTGCTATTCTGGGTCTCTTCTGGTTCCAGATGAATTTAAGGCATGTTTTCTCAAGATCTGTGAGGTATGCTAATGGTAGTTGAATGGGAATTGCATTGAATCTGTACAACTGTTTTGGTAGTATTCCCATTTTCACAATGTTGGTTCTTCCTATCCATAAGCAAGGAATATTTTTCCATTTACTGAAATCTTCTTTGATCTCTTTTTCAGAGTATTGTAGTTTTCATTGAATAGATCATTTACTTCTCTTGTTAGATCGATTCCTAAATATTTCAATTTCTTGGATGTTATTGCAAAAGGTATGGTTTCCTTAATTTCTCTCTCAGTCTGTTTGTTGTTTATGTATAGGAATGATACTGAATTTGAGTGTTGAATTTGTATCCAGCTACACTCTTGAATTTGTTGATTAATTCAAGGAGTCTTCTGATGGAGTTTTTGGGGTCTTCCATGTAAAATATCATGTCATCTGCAAATAGTGATAGTTTTACTTTTTCCTTTCCTATCCTTATCCTCTAATTTCTCTCTTTTGTGTAATTGCTCTGGCTAATGGTTCCAGAACTATATTGAACAGGAGTGGTGACAGTGGACATCCTTGTCTTGTTCCTGATTTTAAAGTAAAAGCTTTCAGGTTTTTTCCATTTAGAATGATGTTGGCTGCTGGATTTCCATAGATGGCCTTGATCAGGTTGAGGTAAGGACTATCTACTCCTATTTTCTGTAGTTTTTATCATGAATGCATGTTGGACATTGTTGAAAGCTTTTTCTGCATCTATTGACATGATCATGTGGTTTTTGTCTTTGGCTCCATTTCTATGGTGTATAACATCTATAGATTTGCAAATATTGTACCAACCCTACATTCCTGGAATGAATTTGACTTGGTCATTTTGTATGATTTTCTTGATGATTTGCTGCATTCTATTT
>NW_004955510.1:174444-250145 GCF_000276665.1 Chinchilla lanigera
CCTGCCTTGTCTTTGTTGCCTAGGATTGCTTTTGCTATTCTGGGTCTTTTCTGGTTCCAGATGAATTTTAGGAATGTTTTCTCTAGATCTGTGAGGTATTCTAATGATACTTTATTTGAAATTGCATTGGATAGGTACAAAAATTTGGGAAGTTTGGCCATTTTCACAATGTTGGTTCTTTCTATCCATGAGCAAAGAATATCTTTCCATTTTCTGAAATCCTCTTCAATCTCTTTTTTCATTGAAAACTGTAGTTTTCAATGTGTAGATCTTTTACTTCTTTGGTTAGAATGATTTCTAAATATTTTATTTATTTGGATGCTATTGTGAAATGTATGGTTTCCTTAATTTCTCTCTCAGTGTGTTTGTTGTTTTTGTGTAAGAATGATATTGATTTTTGAGTGTTGACTTTCTATTCAGCTACACTGTTGAATTTGTTGATTAATTCTAGGAGTCTTCTGGTAGAGTTTTTAGGGTCTTCCATTTAGAGCATCATATCATCTGTGAATAATGATAATTTCACATCTCCCTTTCCTATTCTTTTCCTTTTAATTCTCTCTCTTGTCTAATTGCTCTGGCTAATGCTTCCAGAATTATGTTGAATAGGAGTGGTGACAGTGAACATCCTTATCTTGTTCCTGATTTTAAAGTGAAAGTTTTTAGTTTTTGTGCATTTAGTATGATGTTGGCTGTTGGTTTGCCGTAGATGGCTTTGATCAGATTGAGGTGAAGACCATCTATTCCTATTTTCTGTAGCATTTTTATCATGAATTCATGTTAGACTTTGTCAAAAGCTCTTTCTGCATCTATTGAGATGATTATGTGATTTTTGTCTTTGGCTCTGCTGATATGGTGTATTACATTGATTTATTTGCATATGTTGAACCATCCTTGCATCCCTGGAATGAATCCTACTTGGTCATACTGTGTTATCTTTTTGATGGTTTGTTGAATTCTGTTTGCTAATATTTTATTGAGTATCTTCTTTTTCTAAAATTTTGAGGTGCATTAGGCTATTTATTTGTTCTCCTTCTGTTTTCCTGGTATTTGAGATCAACACTGTAAACTTTCCCCTGAGGATTGCTTTCTTGTTTTTTGTTGTTGTTGTTGTTGTTGTTGTTGTTTTTTTTTTTTTTTGGTTTTTTGGTTTTTCTCAGGTACCGGGAACCGAACTCACAACCTTGCTCTTGCCAGGCAGGTGCTTTGCCGCTGAGCTAAATCCCCAGCCCCGAGGATTGCTTTCATTGCATCTGACCGATTCCAGTAAGTTGTATTAACATTTTTATTTGCTTGTAGACATTGTTTAATTTCTTCTTTAATTTCCTCTGTGATTCATTGGTTGTTCAGGAGGCTTTTAATTAATTTCCATGTGTTTATGGAGTTCTTATGGTACCTTTTGTCATTAATTTCCAATTTTATTGTGCTATGGTCAGATAATATGCATGGGATAATTTGAATTCCTTTGCATTTACTTAAGCTTGTTGTATGGGCTAGTATGTGGTCTGTGTTAGAGAAAATCCCATGTGCAGCTGAGAAGAATTTGTATTCTGATGTTTGGAGTGGAACACTCTATAAACGTCTACTAAGTCCATCCGTTCACAAGTTTTGTTCAATTCTGCTATTTCTTTGCTGATTTTTTGTCCCATTGACCTATCCTTTTGTGTCATTGGGATGTTAAGGTCCCCTATTACAAGTGTTGTTAGTAATTTGGTTTTTTATGTGCACTAAGATTTTTCTTATATAGTTAGGTGCTGCCATGTTTGGTGCATACATATTTATGATTGTTACCTCATCCTCTTGAAGTTTTCCCCTGACAAGTATGTAGTGACCTTCTTTATCTCTTTTGATCATTCTTGGTTTGAAATTTGTATTGTCTGCAAAAAAAAATAGCTACCCCTGTTTTTTTCAGGGATCCTGCTGCATGAATGATTGTTTTCCATCCTTTGATTTTCAGTCTATGAATTTCCTTTGAGTTAAATGTGTTTCTTGAATACAGTATATTGTTTGATTTTATTTCTTGATATGCTCTGCCAGTCTGCTTTTTTTGACTAGTGAAATGAGGCCATTTACATTAATGATTATAACTGAAATGTGTTAGCTTGTCTTTGTCATGTTATTTACCTGTTGTTGGTTTCTTACTTTTACTCTCTGTTTAATTGCTTGCTTTACAAGGTGGTTCCTTTCTATTGATGTTCTTGAAATTGTGGTCATTTTTATCTCTTTCTAGAATATCTTTTAGTACTCTGTATAAGGTTGGTTTGGCACTTGTGAAGTTCTTCAGTTGTTCTTTGTCATGGAAATATTATATTTGTCCATTAAATTTGAAAGACAGTTTTGCAGGGTACAACAATCTGGGTTGGAGATTGTTTTGTTTTAGGACCTGGAATACTTCACTCTAATCTTGTCTTTATTTGATGGTTTCTGTTGAGAAATCTGCCATGATTCTAATGGGTTTTCCTTTATAGGTGATCTGTTTCTTTTCTCTAATGGTTTTTAATATTCTGTTCTTTTGCTGAATACCTGGGATCTTGATTATTATATGTGTGGGTGTAGGTTTATTTTGGTTATGGCTAGTTGGGGTTCTATATGCCTCACTTAACTGTATGTCAGATTCTTTTTCCATGCCTAGAAAATTTTCTGCTATTCTGCAAAATTTTTTTTGTCATTTGTATTGACTTCTGCTGTTTTGTTGACACTTATTAATCTTACCTTGCTTCTCTTTGCATTGTCTTGCAGTTGTTGAATTGATATTTCATAGTTCTTTGTTGTTCTTGAGAGATCTTTCCTTTCACAATCATTGGCTGCAATGCTGTCTTCAAGATCTGAAAGTCTACCCTCAGCTTAATTCAAGCAGTTTTGTCAGCTTTTGATGAAAGTTTTGATTTCCTGATATCTCTTTGAATCTGTTTCATGCATTCTAGTTCTTTCCTGTATTGTTCATTTAATGTTTCCATCATTTTCCTGTGTTTACCTGTTGTTTTATATAAGTCTTCTTGAGATGTGATGAGCAGTTCTTTCATTATTGATGCCATTTCTTTTTTTACCTGGGAGATTATTTCTGATCTGCTTTCTTCTATGGCCTGATAGTGCTGTTTATTTACTTCAGTTGTGATCATTTCAGAGGTTTCTGGTGTATGACTCCCAAGTTCTCCCATGTCAACATCTCCTGGACTTGTTCTGAGTGGGGTTGAGTTCTGAGATGCATTTTGTTCCTACATCTTGTCATTTTGGATGTCAGAGGGAAAGCACTGAGCCTCATGCTTCCCAGGCAGCTCACTGAAGGTCTCTGGCTCCTAGTTTTCCTGGGTGTCAGACTTATCCCAAGATGGTAGAGGGCAGTGTACCACTGGGTCTGAGATTCCTAGGCAGTTGGTGGGACACATGCCTCAGACTACACCTGCAGTGGTGGGGAAATGCTGGCCTTCAGTATCAGGGTCTCCAGGCCATCAGTGGAAAGCATGCATGCCTCAGCCATGAACCCAATGGTGGCCAAACAAGTGCTGCTGCTGAGACCTGCAGGCAGCTGGTCAAGGGAGCATGAGCTGCACTTGCCAATCGAGACGTCTACAGAGCACAGACTGCTGCTCCACCATCCGCAGCCAGCTGGTGGAATGCACATGTGGGCCTCACCCACCAACCAAGACGTCCACAGAGCTCGGGCTGCCCCTGTGCCCCTCAGCCAGCACACGTGTGGGCTTCACCTGCCAACTGAGATATTTGTAGAACTGGGGCCACTTCACCAGGGTCTGCAGGTTGCCAGTCATGAGTGCGTGAGCTTCACCCACCAACCGAGATGTCCACAGAGCTTGGGCTTCCCCTCTGCCACTCCACAGTCCTTAGGCAGCCAGGGGAGTGCACACACAGGCCTCACTTGCCCTAGCCCAAAGTTTAAAACTGGCCAGTTTCACCACCCTTATAGACTGCAGACACTGAGGAAGTATTTTCAAGATTTTCAAGGATATTCAAGTTCCAGATTTGCCACATCTTGTTCTGGGACCCCTAGATCAATGTCCACAAGTCTTCAGTCACTACCCTAAACCTGAAGTCACCTTGGATTCCAGAAACAGTTGAGTTTCACAAACACATCACCCTACAGTGAGTTCATCCCCCAAGCAGGGGCAACTCCCCATAACAGGAACTGAGGCTACCCCCAAATAGGAATGATCATCTCATGGGAAACTGATGGCCTCCTTAAGTAGAACTGCTCCTCAACTGCCCTGCAGAACCAGAACTGAGGTAAGGATCAACAAGACCATGGTTTGTCTAAGACTTTAGTTATGCACATCTCTCACTCCCCATCCTGGTATTCCCCTCATTTAAATCTAAAATCCATTGAAGTAACTCTGAAGAAAAGATAGCTGATGTCACTCATCTTCCCCAAATGACCATATTGATTATATTCCTTTCCTGCTTCACCATCATTTTTGTTTGTTTTTTGGGTGAATAGCTAGATCTAATTTGTTGGGATCCCCAGAGTCAGGCCTCTTGCCTAGGAATCTTGTAACATCAGCATGTTGTGAAGATGTTTAAAAGACATGGGGCAACATGAATGACTAAGTCTGTCTCTTTTGCAGACAATTCTTGTACTTGCTAATCCCAATACAGACATGTGATGGGACTACACCCTGATAAACTCATTATTAACTGAAAGTATTATAAGTGGAAAATGTATGTGACATACTTAACTTACTGTGTATCCTAGCTTGGCAACTGTATTAGTTAGGGTTTACTAGAGGGACAGACTTTATGTAAAATATATGTGTAAATATAAAGGCTTTTGAGTAGGCTTACAGGAGCAGAAGGCAAAGAGTCTCAATGGCTCTGCAGAAACAGAGGTGGAAGAACCTGTCTTGGCCATCTGCGTTTTGGGCAGCTGGAGGGTCCAGTAGCTGTTGGACACTCACTGCAGAGTCACTGTGTGAGCATGTGCTGTAAAGCTGCAGGAACTGGAGACCAGTGTCCAAAGGCAAAGATGAGGACTGGAGCTCCTGCAAAGAAAACAGAGGGCTTCCTTTCTCTTTATTCCAGCCAGGCTACAAGACTATTGGTTGACGCCACCCGTATCCAGGCCAGATCTTCCCTCTTGAATTTGCAGCCCACACATTAGGCAGCTCCAGACCCACCCAGAGCTTGCCATGCGCTGAGAAGTTCTGACTCAGTCAGGTCGGTAAAGCACACTGGTGATCACAGCAACACAGCACAATGTACAGCAGAGGTGGCAAACCTCTTAGAGCTTTCAGTGGTATAGTCAGCCTGCTGTGGTGTGTGCCATAGGTTGTCACCTCTGATAGACAGCATTGGTTATCAACCTGGTGACTGTGTAGCTGGCTGGCACTGTTGCTCACTACCCCTGTCTAGTGTCACACAATACTGGGTTACATAATCTTAACCCAGGAACGATCAAATTTCAAAAGGTAAAGTGTGGCTTCTGCTACATGTTTATTACTTAAGCACCTGTGTAAAGTAAAAAATTCCTAAGTCAGACGATCATAAGTTAGAAATTATCTGCACACGTTCATCTTGCTAAACTGTGGACTGAAGTTAAACTGGTGTTTTACTAACTCATTTGGGTACTCATAGCCCTCTGGCACAGAGCCTGAAAAACCATTAATTCTTTGTTGATTGCTAAAAGTATAGTTATGAGAATTTTTTACCTAAAACTTTTTGATTTGTTAATTGTATAAGATGTTTATGTAACCATCAAAATGATATCGCAGCGTATATACTAAGACAGTAATTTAAACTGCAGGAAATTGGAAGTTTTTTGGTTTTTGCTTTTGTTTTTGGAGACAGGATCTCCCCATGTAGTTCAGGTTGACCTTGAACTCATTGTGATCTTCCTGCCTCTGCCCCCTCAGTGTTGAGACTGTCAGTGTGTGCCACCATGCCAGGCAGGAAAATGGATGTTAAATACTGTTTCAGATTTGTCCCCTAGGAGCAAGGATGCAGATTCATGCTCACGTTTGTGCCACCTTATACATCATAGGTTAAAAAAAGAGGGGTTTTGGCAAATGCTGGGGTATGGTGAGACCATCTTCAGGTTCTTTGTCTGCCTTCTCAGCCCTCTTCTTTCTCTTCTACACCATCCTTTATTGTCAGTGAAGGATTGCCGTGCATCTATCCATTTGATGCTTGTGGATATCCTGTCTGGTTTTACTATCTTCATGTGATAGTATGAGCCAGAGACTGGCAAACTACAGCCTCACATCCCAAAACCAGCTGCACCTTCTGCTTGTACATAAAGTTTTATTTACAGTACAGCTAAGCCCATCCATTTAGGTATCACCTATTGCTTCTTTTGGGCTGGGATGGTAGAGTTGGTATTTGCTATAACCTGAAAATCTCAAAATATTTATGATCTGATCCTCTATAGAGAAGTTTTTTATGCTCTGGCCTAAGCCTCTGAAGCACTGGTACTGGGTGAAATTGTCCATGCAAGTCATGAATCCAGGTGTTCTGATTACAAAGTCCACTCTTAACAATGAGAGGATCTATATGGAGGTAGATTTCCCTCACTGCAGTGTCTCAGTTGATTTACACTGCTAAGTAGACCAGATGCAGAGTATTTTGATAGGTGTGTAGGTCTTCAATCTTTTCGCCTCTGAGGTGCACATCACAGGGTATTAAAACCTGTAGAGCATAACACTTTTTTTTGTCACAAAGGGCCATAAACATGTATGTGCCAAACCCATTTTTATTCTTTAGAATATTTCTATTGGTGAATTATTAATTTTAATTTTATGTTTTATTATATTAAGCAATGAGTGCTTAACAGAAAAAAAAATCACAAAAGTCTCTATTTCATCACAACTCCCTTTGCCTACAACTTGGCTCTTGCCTCCTGTGGTTTCTCAAGGGCACTGATCTACCATGAGACTTCTCAGAATCTGCTTGTATTCTCATTTTGTTTTATGAGTTGCTTGCTTTCTCTGTATCTAACAATTTTAGTTCCAGAGAAGATAGATCTGATTGGCTCAGCATGTACCGGTTTGAGGAGGAGGGTTGATACTAGGTTACCTCCTAGGTCATCGCCTAAGTGCTGGACTCCTAGAGTTTGTTGACAGTGCTTCAGGAGCCTAACACTATAACAAACCATAACTAAAGGTCTGGGGAAAAGGCTAATGGCTTCCTTTATAGAAGTTCTCAGTGGGGCCATTTCCTTTAGCAGAGATGAAGGGCAGCTTCTGCAGCTGGTTACACAGCACAGTGGAGTCACATTCAACCTGTCCACTCTCCTCATCCCGCAGTTCCCCACATTTGTATAATTTCCCTAATACCATGCAGCAGGCCTGGAAAATGCAGTGGAAGAAAAAGGAAGAATGAGAGTGGAAATGTGGGGAGAAATCCATTGAAATAATTGGCCTTATGTTTGAAGGGCATGAACAGAGGAAATGACAGAAGAGCAGATTGTGATGAACAGAAGAACAGAGAAGGGACTGTGGTGGAAAGGTCTGGAAAAAGAATAAAGGTCGTGTTTAGTGGTGGAGAATGACTAGCTTGCAGGAAGGACATTGTTCTGGACTTTGCACTCCAGGTGCTAGATGAAGACAGTCTAAGATGTTGGCTTGGGAGAGGATCTTTAATGTGGGGAAAAAATTAACTTTTCTTTAGAGTGCAAGGAATCTTAATTTGGCTGTACACTCATATGAAGGGGTCAGGAGGCCAGGTTGATCCATCTGGTGCATGATGACACTGTCCAGGATGATGGCAGCTTTGAGGGTTGAGAGGACATCAGGAGCCAGGCTTCAAAAGTCAACTCAAGTGCAACAGAATCATCAGGCATCAATGGGATACAGAAGGGGCAGAGCTGATGTGGCCTGGGGTCTCCAGAGAGGGGATTTTTATGTGAATGGAAGAGTCATGGTCTGAAAAGGACACAAACTAGTCTATGGAAAAAAATATGTCTCTCTCTCTCTCCCTAGTTTCACCCAGTGCTACCCTTTTATAGTTCTGCACAAAACCACAGAATTTGCCCTTAAATAGGAGTAGAGCTGCCAGGAGAGCATACTTCTCTGAAGATAAAACAGCACATAAAAGTAGCCAAGGAGCAGCCAAGTGAAGAAGGTTGGAGAACCACTCAGGGAAAAGAATGAGGGTGCAGATGGCAGGGTGCAGTGATTCAGGGATCCACTGGCTGTCAAGGAAGGGTGAGGACTTAGGCAAGCGTGTGAGGTTCTGAGCTGCAGAGGGAGAGGGGTGGGCCAGGGAAGGCAAGAATAAGTGACAGGAGACCCCCAGTCATTCTGTGCCTCATGGCCTGAAGGGCAATCGGCACAAAAGAGAAGACCCACTTAGTTACTTGGTCTCTATCCCTCTCCTGGGAGGTGGAGAGAACCAGTGTTTAGCATAGAAATAGAAGAAGAAAATAGCATCAGGGTACCCTGTGGGAGCTGGGCCAAGCCTCCAGCAAGAGCATGGGCAGACAGAGCTTTCTCAGAATCAGATGGGAGAGTGGGTGTGAATGAAGTCCTCTCCTTTCTCTCAAAGTCATCTCGACATTTCAGGAGGACAACGTTGTGAAAAGGACATCTCTGAAAACTCCAAATAACATTTTTTTAGAAGATAAAGTAAATCCAATTTGTTGAAGTGTTTCTGCCATGGTTGGAGATAAATCACATTATGACATTTTGTCAGCAGATTGGTAGGTAGTTTAACTGCTTAAAACTGGCAGCAAAATGGAAAAGGACTCCCAGTACCTATAAAGAATCCACTCTTTTATGTAGGCTTCTGGACTGTGTCAATCAGGTCTGTGCAGAGAAACAGGAAGTGATAATGTAACTTGAGACAGCTTTATAGGCAGTGTTGGCAGAGGATGGGGAGAGGGGAGGAGCATGGCAGGGAATGTCCCTCCTTCAGTGGACGTTGTCCTGGATTCTATGCAGAGGGACACAAAGCCATGTGCTTCTTGCTAAAGAGTCCATTTAGCATAACAAAGTGGTCCAGTGTGCAGGCTGTGAGGTCACAATGCCTGCTTCCCATCCGAGCTCTACCACTTGTGGCACTGGATGACCTGGTCTCCCCACGTGTTAGATCAGGTAATGATTTTACTGGTCTCATATGATGTGTCCGAAGCACTCAGAACAGTCCCTCAGCACACATGTCTTGTTCCCATTAAGTTCACATACATGTTTTATACTTTATTGTCTGTACAGACACAGCTATGCACAGCACAGGGCCCACTCTGCTTATTTGGTCAGTAAACAGACTTTTCTACCAACATGTCAGAGTCACATACATCCCAGAGCCAGTGGAGAAGATGCTGCAAATTCCTAAAGAACAGGATCCTGACGTAGCCTGGTCTTCACCCTCCTGGTGATGTGGGGACTTGTTCTACACAGCAGTATCACCGTGCATGAAGTCCCATCTGAGAGTCATATAATTGAGTGACAGCATTGCCTTTGCATGGCACAGCTTGTGCCCTTGGCCTAATTATGTACACAGTGATGGGAAAGAAGGTAGGAAGGTGAGAGGCTCTGAGGTCACCTGCCTGGGGCAGGGCAGCCTCTGTTGCTATTGCAGCAACACCCTGCGTAATCGCCAAGGTTACCTTTCCAAAGACTCCCACAATTGTGCTTTTGTCTCTTTTGTCTTCTCCACTAGATGATTAGCTTCTCAGATATGAATAATAGCAATAACAATTAATCAGCATTTATTCTGTTCCAGTTATCTTTTTGATGCTAGAATCTTTTAGCTCACAGTGTCTGACCAAGGTAGGGGCATAAAAACATTCAGTAGGAATAAATTAACTATTTGAATATGATAGTTATTTAATCTGGGGACTCTGAGCCAATTTCTTGGCCTCTCCAAGTCTCAACTTTCCTCTTATACCTGGAACATTTTAGGCTGTCAGTTGACTCCATTTAACTGAAATGTCTATATTCTCCAGCTTAAGGGGACAAAATAGGCTATGGTGTACAATTACTCCCTGATCTATGCACCTCACTCTTTCTACATTTTATAAAATACAAATACATAAATATAAGATTATATTATAAATATATATTATAAATCTGAACTTTAAAATATATTTATTTTATTATTTGAACTAAAAGTGTCCAAGAACCTCATGTGCTCAGGTGGGGCTCTTGGAAGTTGATCAGATCTTGGAGTTTGTGGCTGACTTGCTGTTGGGAGGTGGGGTCTGGTCAGAAGAGTTGGGTCACTGGGGTGTAACGTGGAAGGGTTTGTCTCCCTGCCGAGCTCCTCGGTTCTCTCATTGCTTCCTGGCCACCATGATATGAGCACCTTTTCCTTCGCCAGGACTCTCTGCCATTCTGTTTCCTGCCTGGAGCCAGCCAACCACAGACTGTAACTGAGAGCCACAATGACTCTCTCCTCCTTTAAGTGGTGAGTGTCAGTATTGTGTCTCAGTGATGAAAGTGTGATGCAAGCAATTTATAAAATAAAAAATACATAAAATTATGTCCTCTGCATTTCTTCTTAGATGTGTAGCAGACACCTCACCTCGAGACCTTTGCTCAAAGATGCCTTCCTCCTGCCAAGCCTTCTTCCCAGCTTCCTCATCTCAGCAAATAGCTCTGTCCACCCAGTCACTTATGACAAAAATGTAGGCGGTGTCGTTCCATCTCCCTCAGCCAACATGCGGTCCATCAGTCAAGCTTCTGGGCCTGACTTGTCACCCTCCATGAACCCAGCCATTATGTACAGTCCTCATTTCCTACACAGACTTCTGAAGTTGTCTCTCCAGTACCCAGTCTCTGGGCTTCCACTCCTTTACAACCATGGCATTTTTGGTCTTCAGGATCCCAATCATTCCTCAGTCCTTCCAGGGAAATAATGGGTACAAGGGAGTGACAACACGTGCAGCTGAAAGACTAGGGGAAGAGAAAGCAGTATATGCAAAGTGTGTGTGTGTGTGTGTGTGTGTGTGTGTGTGTGTGTGAGCTTAGGGTGCTGGCAAGGTAAGGAAGTTCAAGAGAGCAGAGGTAATGCAACACGTAAAATAGAAGAAATCCCCAAATAGGAGCAGGCAGCGCTTGCAAAAAGAGTACCCTCCGAGGCAGGACAGATGCCTTCAGCTGAGTGTGCAGGGAAGTGACATCTGTGGAAACGCTTTCTGAGTGGCTGGGCAGTTGCTCAGCTGGACTGCCTGTCCAGTCTTTAGGCGTGGGGTGTTTGAGCAACCAGCTCTGAGCATTTTCTGGGCATAGGCTCTACTAGCACACCCTGTGGTGGATGTTAAGGGCTTGGAGACAGGTTTGTAGTAAAAACATTGATTCTCACAAAGGAATAGAATGCAGATCTTGACCTTTTCTCTCACCTTCCTGCTCATTTCTCTTGTTCTTCCCAGTGAATCCTCTGGGTGTGGAAGTTGGCTGTCATTTGTTGAAGGCAAGCCTTGTATTTATGCATATGAGGCATGAACACAGGGCTGTAAGAAGAGAGGCTAACGAGCATCAGATTCCTGGCTATTTTTGCACAGACCTGCTGGGCAATTTGAGGGAAGCATAGTGCAGTCTCCGTATTTGCAGTCCCATTGCCGCAAAGTGGGCACGGCTGCATCGCTACAGCTTCCCACTGCTGCTGTGTGCACAGTTCACCCAAATCCTGCATGTTGGAGCCAGGGTATGAGCCTGATCTTCTTATAGTGGAGATAAAACACAAAGAAAATCTCCAATTCCCTGGCCTCTCACCTTGGCTTAATGTCAGTAAACCTCTGGCCAAACATGAATTTCCAGTTTTCAGAGTGTCTTTAACTGACAACACTGGTTTGTCTTTTCCCTGAGCTAAATTGGTATCTGTACAAATAAAAATGTGCAAACTGTGGCCGCAGGCTTAGGAGAGTGCCAGTAAGAAGCACAGAGAGAAGCTGTGTTCCAAAGCCACACAGCCCAGCTATTCTTGTATTATGATCATTGTCCCTTTTCCTGGTCTTTCCTGGCTGCCATGCCAGGACCAGTGGTTTTTCTAAGATGTCTTCATGGAGCCACAGCCGGGAGCACTCCCTGCCCCACCCTCCTTTCTTGGCACTGTTACAAGCTCTAAATCAAAGCACACAATGAAGCAGCCGTTCCTCCTTTCTCCTTTGGGTGGCAGTTGGGTTTGCTCCTTCTTCTCCTTGGTCTCTCCTCTGTATCAGAAGCCAGAAGTGCAATACTGTTTCAGTTTGTCCTTCTTGAGGGTGGACAGGTCATGCTGTTCCAGAAAAAGAAACACTTAAACACCTGAGACTAATCTTAGACATAAGGTTGCAATATCTCTTACAACTTCTGTGCGCAGAGTTGTAACTCTTTGTGCCTGGGGCTATGGCCTTCTGTTTTCTAGCAAGTAGAATTATTGAGATGCTTGAGTCCCAGTATTGGGAGCGACTTGGAGGTCACCTTGTATGAATTTATAGAACACACACCATTTGTAGATCCTTTCCCTGTTTGTAAATAGGTGTCACTTCCCCCAGATTTTTGATATATGAAAACAAAGTCCACAGTTAGGAAGTCACCCTGGCCAGAACGCCTCAGCACTGCAATGGACATGGTGGCAAGAGCAATCTGCCTTTTGGCTGGGACACTGAGCAACGCCTGGGGAATCTGCTGGCTCCACCGCTGCCATGCTGCATGATATTTTTTATGCCCATCGGTTTCTGGGCAACGCTCAGCCTGAGGCCGCCTGGGATTCCAAGAGATGAGGCTGAGCCATGACTGTGTTCAGACTGAGGAGGGAGAACTCTTTGATATTCACATGAGGTGGCCTTTCCTCTCCATGCCACTGGATGGCTGGCAGCCTCTCACAGCAGAGCTTGGGCTGCTACCCCAGCCAGGCTGCACACTTTATTCTGTAAACAGGCAAGAGGTTGAGCAAACTGTTTGCCTGCATCTGAATCAAGCCTCCCCCTCAGATCCTAGCCCCTGCCGTGCCTGTGACATAATTACCCCTCCATTTCTGACCAAAGCTTCCAAGAAGGCCAAGCGTAGAGGAAGACTGCATGTCTCCCAGAGCAGATCCAGCCCTCTCCTCCTTTCTCTGCCCTCCTCCCTCTCCCCTCTGTCTTTGAAAAGACAGTGCAGCAGACACACACCCTTTAAAACTTGCCCTTTGTAAGCCATCACCATCTGTAGTCATTGTGCAATGCCTCCTGGAGCTCAGTCCCAGGAGGCCACAGGCAAAGGACAGGAGAGACTCCAGCAGGGCCAGCAAGAGCAGACGAAGGGCTGTTGAGCTGGTCGAGATGGGGGCTGATCCCATCCCAGCAGCTGCTCAGGCCCTCAAACGGCTGTTGGCAAAGTGCTGCACCCTCCAGTCAAGCTCCTTTCTTGCTCTTGCTGCTGGCTTTCAGAAGGCTGCCTGCCTCCCTGTGTGTCTATGGCTGCTTAGCAATGTGAAGACCTCTCATGCACATGGCTGTGTTTCATTTTGTGGCCCATGTGATGTGTGTAGTATTGTTATAGGCTAGGGAAAGAAAGAATGACTATCACAGAAGGATATCTGTGCTTAAGGCAAGCACAGTCAGTGGTAGGAAGTCCCACTGTCTCATGATCTGGCTCCACCTCCTGTGCATGCACACAGCTTATTGTCCTCATCACTTTCCTAGTGAAAAGTCTGTGGATCACTTGAGTGTGCATCAGGGTCCAATGCGAGGCTGAGTAAAACACCCAAGACTGGGGACAGCAGGGTCTGCATGAGGAGAGTACAACTGTACTCTGCACTCTGTGCTCTGCATTTCCTCCATTATCTCTGGGACAGCACAGCCTGTGAGAGGAGTATAAGAGCACACACATTTGTCAGGTAGACTGACTGGAGCCCCAAGACCTAAGACCCAGGATAATAGCCAGGCCTTGGGCACACAGACACACACATGACTTTGGAGGGCAGAGTAATTAGCAAGACCAGCAATGTGGAAGTGTCTGAAGCAGCAGCGAGGAGCCAGCAGTTGGATTCTGGAGAACTCCTCCAACAGAAGTCCAAGTCCCAGCCCCCACATCAAGAGGTGAACATCAGCTCCATACCTAGCACAATTCTGGGATTAAATATGGACACTATCATAGAACTTTAAACACCAGAGGTATTCTATTACTTTCATTCTCTCTTGTTTTTCTGATTGGCTATATCTCTCTTGTCTGGTTGGATGTCATCCTGTTTTTGTCCTGTATTCTATTGTTATTTTTGTATTTGAGGGTTTTTTTTTTTTCTTTTTTTTCTCTCCTCTCTTTCTCTAGTCTCCTTTTTCTTTCTTTCTTCTCTTCTTTTCTTTTTCATTCTCTTTCTCTTTCTTTCTTCCTTTTTTCAATGTTTAGGTTTCACACCTTTTCTTTTCATTCTCTTCTACAGACCCTCTCTCTCTTTCCTCAACTAGTTCTTGAATATAAACTTTCAATTGAGTAAACATTGTCTCTGCCCTTTCTGACTACTCCTTCATATTGTATTTCATTCTTTCCCTCCTGTCTTCAGTTTCCCAAAACTCGGGTGACCATGCTTTAATTTCTAGCCCTGACTCTACTATTCTGACCTCACTCGTCACTTTAGGCTATATCCTACATATCTTAATCCCCCTCCCCCACAGAAGGGTAAAATCACCCAACTAAGGAGAAAGTAACTGCGTAAAGGTACACAGTATACGTTTGATCTTGTTACGTAATTTGAGTTTGCTGCTGTTGTCAGAGGTAACGGGTTAATGGTTACCATAGTTCATCAGTAGTTAAGATGTACTTGAAACAGTTGTTATTGCTTACTGTACTATTTAAGCTGGTATGCCATACCTGTTATAAATTGCTTTTCTCCCCTGTATGATAACACTGTGACTGTATGAGGTCATAATCATTGCTGCAGCCCAGTACCAAAGGATTAGGAGCTGAACCAAATAGTAATCTTGCATCCTTTACAAATTTGAAAAGTAGGGTCTTGAGATAGCTGTAAGAAATCACCTACATCTACAAGACAAACCTGAAGAACAGACATCCTCTATGAAAACCTCAATACTAACAATAAAGCTATATATCATAAGAAGCCAGCAAGTATCAACATAGAAAATAAAATTAAACAAAAAAAATAGAAAACGACAAGATGCAGAAGCAAAACGTAACCCAGATCGATAGCCCAGTTGGGAAAAACCTGAAACTCAAGAAGACAGATGAAACTGGAAGTCAAACAGAACTTTCTAAAATTATAGGAGCAGAAGTGAAAAAACACAGTGAAAGAGGTTACAGAGAAAATAATCTCTCAGGTACAGAAAAAAAATGATGCCCAAAATCAAAGATATTAGAGAAGGCACAGATAATGGAATATATTAGCTTAGAAAAATGATGGAAACAAAAAGCACACAGCATAGGAAAGAAGTAAAATCCATGAAACAGATCCAAATAGAAATCTAAGAGATTAAAACCTGCATTAAAAATATATGCAAAAGGCTGAATAAAGGAGAGGATAGGATATCAGACCTTGAAGACAGAATTGCAGCTAGTGATAATGAAAGGAAACATATCTTTAAAATAGCAAAAGACCATGAAAAACAATCCAACAGCTACAAGATGAAGCATAGAAGAATAGCATAGATTGATTGGAGACACTGAGAAAGCTAGACACAGTACAAATGCCAAAAAGGAAATTCACAGAAATAATGATAGAAAATTTCCCAAGTGTGGACAAGGAATTTGACATACAAGTAAATGAAACATATAGAATTTCAAAAAGTCATGACCAAAATAAAACTACACCAAGACATATAATAATCAAGATTTCAGAAATTCAGCATAAGAACAAAATATTAAAAGCTGTTAGAGAAAACAAATTGATCACCTATAAAGGAAATCCCATCAGAGTCATGACAGACTTTGCAACGCAAACCATCAAGTCAAGAATAACTTGGAGTGAAGTATTTCAAGTCCTTAAAGAAAACAACTTCCAACCCATATTGATGTACCTTCCAAAACTATCTTTAAAAATCAGTAGCAAAATAAGATACTTCCATGACAAAGAACAAATGAAGAGATCTATGAACACCAAACCAGTGCTACAAAGAGTACCAAAAGATATTCTAGACAGAGATAAAAATGTCCACAATTCCAAGAACAACAACAGAAAGAAACCACAAGGCAGGGCAAGCAATTAAACAGTTGGGGAAAGTAGGGAACCAACAGCAGAAAATACCATGACCAAGATATACCAATACATATGAGTTATAACTATCAGTGTAAATGGCCTCAATTCACAATCAAATGATATAGACTGACAGAATGGATCAAGAAACAAGATCCAACAATATGCTGCATACAAAAAACACATTTAATGAAAAAAGATATTCATAGACTGAAAATCAAAGGATGGAAAACAGTCTTCCATACAACAGGAGCCCAGAAAAAAGCAGGGGTAGTTTTTCCTTTTACAAACAATGTCAACATTAAATCAAAAGTGATCAAAGGGATAAATAAGATCACTATATACTTGTTAAGGAAAATTTCAAGAAGAAGTGATAATAGTCATAAATATATATGCACCAAATACAGGAGCACCCAACTATATAAGATAATTTTTTATAGACATGAAAAAAATCAAATAAGCAATAACACAATTGTAATGGGAGAACTCAATACCCCATTGTCACAAAAGGACAGATGAACTAAACAAAAAATCTGCAAAGAAATAACAGAATTGAACCAAAGCTGGAACAAATGGATTTAATAGATATTTTCAGACTGTTCTACCCAACATCATCAAAATACACATTCTTATGAGCTGCACATACAGCATTCTCTAAAGTAGATGATATACTAGCCCACATGACATGTTTAAAGAAATGCAAAGGAATTGAAATTAACCCATGCATATTATCTGACCAGAGTGTGAGAAAATTGGAAATTATTGGCAAAAGAAACCACAAAAACTCCATAAACACATAGAAATTAAACAATACCCTCCTAAACAACCAATGGGTCACAGGTGAAATAAAGGAAGAAATTAAACAATATCTACAGCCAAATGAGAATGCAGATACAACATACCAGAACTTATGGGCTGCAATTAAAGCAGTCCTATGAGGGAAATTTATAGTGTTGAATTCTCACATCAGGAAAAAAGAAGGGGCACAAATAAACAAACTAATGTTACACCTCAAGCTTCTAGATAAAGAAGAGCAAGACAAACCCAAAGCCCATAGAAGGGAGGAAATTATAAATATCAGAACAGAAATTAACACAACGAAGACCAAGAAAACAATACAAAGAATTAATTAATCAGAATTGGCTTCTGAAAAAATAAATAAAATTGATAAAACCTTAGCCAACCTTATGATAAAAAGGAAAGGAAAGACTCAGATTAATGCATTGAGAAATGATAAGGATGAAGTCACAACAGAACCTGTAGATATTTGTAAGATCTTCAGTTCCTACTTTGAAAATCTTTACTCTCATAGGATGGAAAACACAGAAGAAATGGACAGATTCCTAGATACATATGAATTACCAAAGTTGAATCAAAAGATATAAAAATTCTCAATAATCCAATATCAGTTAAAGAGACTGAAAATGTAATTAAAAACTTATTTTAAAAGAAAATTCCAGGTCCTGATGCATTCACTGTTAAATTCATGAGAAACTTAGAGAAGATTTAATGCCATTACTCTTCAAACTCTTTAATGCAATTACAAGGGAAGCAATACTCCCTAACCTATTCCTGGAGGTAAGTATTATGCTGTTACCAAAACCAGAGAAATACACAATCAAAAAAGAGAACTATAGGCCAATCTCTCTCATGAACACAGGTGCAAAAGTCCTCAATAAGATACTAACAACAAGAATTCAACAAATTGTCAAGAAGATTTTACATCATGACCAAGTGGGATTTATCCCTGGAATATAGCAATGGTTCAACATATGCAAATCAATAAATGTAATACACCATATCAACAAAGCAAGAGACAAAAATTACATGATCATCTCAACAAATGCATAAAAAGCTTTTGATTAAGTCCAACACTCATTCATGATAAAAAAAAAAACCCTGCAGAAAATTGGAACAATAGTCTGTGTCTCAGTCTGATAAAATCCATCTGTGACAAACCAATGGCCAACAAAATACTAAGTGAAAAACAACTGAAAGCTTTCACTCCAAAATTGGAAACAATACAAGGCTGTCCACTATCACCACTCTTTTCAACATAGTTCTAGAGACAGTAGCCAGTGCAACTAGACAAATGATAGAAATATAAGGAATAAGGATAGGAAAGGAAGAAGTTAAATTATCATTATTTGCAGATGACATGGTACTGTACATAGAAAACCCCAAATAAACTGTCAAAAGACTCCTCGATTTAATAACCAAATCCAGTTGTGTGGTTAGATGCATAGTCAATACTCAAAAATCAATTACAATCATATACAAACATCACACTTATTGAGAGAGAAATTAGGAAAACCACACATTTCAAAATAGCATACAAAAAAATAAAATACTTAGATATCAATCTAACAAAGGAAGTGAAAGATTTATATGTTAAAAATCACAGTACTCTGAAAAAGAAGATTGAAGAGAATATCAGAAAATGAAAAAAAATCCCTTGCTGATGGATAGGAAGAACCGAGATTGTGAAAACAGCCATGCTCCCAAAATTGTTATACAGATTTAATGCAATCCTGACTAAAATACTATTAGCATACCTCACTAGAGAAAATATTCCTAAAATTCATTTGGAGCCAGAACAGACCTAGAATAGTGAGGCAATTCTGGGCAATAAAAGCAAGTCAGGAGGCATCACAATCCCTGACTTTAAATTATACTACAAAGCTACTGTGATAAAATGAGCATACTACTGGCTAAAAACAGACCTTAGGATCAGTGGAACAGATCAGAAGATGCAGACAATAAGTCAGCAAAGAAATAAAAGAACTTAACCAAACTGTGAACGAATGGCCTTAGTAGACCTTTACAGAGTGTTCCATCCAACAGCATCAGAATACACATTCTTCTCAGCTGCACATGGTATGTTCTCTAAAATAGACTGTATGCCAGCACATAGAACATGCTTAAGTAAATGCAAAGGAATTGAAATTATCCCATGCATACTATCAGACCATAATTCTATGAAATTGGAAATTAATGACAAAAGAAATCACAAAAATTCCATAAACACATGGAAATTAACACCCTCCTGAACAACCAATGGGTCACAGATGAAATCAAAGTAGAAATTAAACAATATTTACAATCAAACAAAAATGTAGATACAACTTACGGGAACCTGTGGGACACGATGAAAGCAGTCCTCAGAGAGAAATTTATAGCAGTGAATTCCCACCTCAGGAAAACAGAAAGAGCACAAATAAACAATCTTATCCTGCACCCCAACCTGTTGGAAAAAGAAGAGAAAGACAAACCCAAAACCCAAAGAAGACAGGAAATATTAAGCTTCAGGACAGAAATTAATGAGATGGAGACTAAAAAACAATACAAATTAATGAATCAAGGGGTTGTTTTTTGAAACAATAAATAAAATGGATAAACACCTAATCAACCTTATCAAAAAAAAGAAAGAAAAAAACTGAAGTATGTGCAATAAGGAATGAAAACAGTGAAATTACTACAGATCCTGTAGAAATTCAGAGGATCATCACTTTGAAAATCTTTACTCTCAAACACAGAGGAAATGGACAGATTTCTAGATACATATGAATGACCAAAGCTGAATGAAGAAGATATAAAAATTCTGAATAAGTCAGTATAAGACAGTAAAATTGAGAATGTAATAAAAAGCTTGCCAGTGAAGATAAGCCCAGGTCCTTATGGATTCACAGCTGAATTCTACAAGAAATTTATTTTTTTTCTACAAGAAATTTAGAGATGATTTAATACCAATTCTCCTCAAACTGTTTAAGGAAATTGAAAAGGAAGGAATTCTCCCCAACTCATTCCTGGAGGCAAGTATTGTCCTGATACAAAAACCAGAGAAAGACCCAACCAAAAAAGAAAACTACAGGCCAGTCTCCCTAATGAATATAGATGCAAAAATTCTCAATAAAATACTAGCAAACACAATAAACCATCAAGAAGATTATACACCATGACCAACTGGGATTCATCCCAGGAGTGCAAGGATGGTTCAATATACGCAAATCAATTAATATAATTCACCATGTCAATAGAGCCAAAGACAATAATCACATGATCATCTCCACTGATGCAGAAAAAGCTTTTGATAAAGTCTAACACTCATTCATGATAAAAACCCTACAGGAAATAGGAGTAGCTGGCCTTTAAATCAATCTGATCAAAGCCATCTATGACAAACCAATGGCTAACGCTGTACTAAATGGTCAAAAATTGAAAGCTTTCACTTTAAAATCAGGAACAAGACAAAGATGTCCCTGTCACCACTCCTATTCAATATAGTTCTGGAAATATTTGCTAGAGCAATTAGACAACACAGAGAAATAAAAGGAATAAGGACAAGAAAGGAAGAAATGAAATTATCATTATTCACAGATGACATAATACTCTACATTGAAGACCCCAAAAACTCCACCAAAAGGGATATACATTTAATAACCACATTCACTAGCACAGATAAATACAAAGGCAATGCTCAAAAATCAATAGCATTCCTGTACACAAACAACAAACAGACTGAGAGAGAAATAAGGGAAATCACACTTTTCACAACAGCATCTAAAAAGATGAAATACTTAGGAATCAATCTAACAAAAGAAGTAAAAGATCTATACAGTGAAAATTCTAGTACTCTGAAAAAAGAGACTGAAAATGGAAAGACATTCCTTCCTCATGGATAGGAGGAACTAACACTGTGAAAATGACCATACTCCCAAAATTTTTGTATAGATTCAATGCAATCCCAATTAAAATTCCATTAGTATAACTCACAGATCTAGAGAAAACATTCCTAAAATTCATTTGGAACCAGAAGATACCTAAAATAGCAAAAGCAATCCTGGGCAACAAAGGCAAGGCAGGAGGCATCACAATCCCTGACTTGAAATTATACTACAAAGCTACTGTGATAAAATCAGCATGGCACTGGCAAAAGAACAGACCTGGAAATCAACAGAACAGATTAGAAGATGCAGATACAGCTACAAAAACACTCAGCCACCTTATCTTTGACAAGGGGGCCAAACAAGTTCACTGGAAGAAAGATAGCCTCTTCAATAAATGGGGCTGGAAAAACTGGCTTTCTACATGCCAAAGACTAAAACTAGACCCATGTCTTTCACCATACACTAAACTAAAGTCAAAGTGGATCAAAGATCTAAATATTAAAACAGAAACATTAAATCTACTCAATGAAAAAGTAGATAAAAATCTTGAAGACATGGAGGTAGGCAGAGAGTTCATTTACAGAAACCAAACTGCACAGGAAATACTTCAAAGAATCAGTAGCTGGGATCCCACCTTATTGAAAAGTTTTTGCACATGAAAAGAAATCACCAACAAAGTAAAAGAAAACCCACAAATTGGGAAAAAATTTTAGCCAACTGCTCCTCAGACAAAGGACTTCTATCTAGGACATATAAAGAATTTTTAAAAATCAGGCCCCCAAAATTCAAAGACACAATACAAAAATGGGCATCTGAGACGAATACACACTTCTCAGATGAAGAAATACTCATGGAGAGTAAAAGAATGTTCAACATCATTAGTCACTGAAGAAATGCAAATTCAAGCAACACTGAGATTTCATCTCACCCCTGAAATAATGACTATCATCAAGAAATCAACCAATAACAGTTGCTGGAGAGGCTGTGGGGGAAAAGGAACCCCACTGTACCATTGGTGGGAGTGCAGATTGGTGAAACCACTGTGGAAAGCAGTTTGGAGTTTCCCGACAAAACTAGGATTAGAAGTTCCACTTAACCAAGCTATTTCCCTTCTTCTGGGTATTTTCCCAAAAGAATTAAAAACATCATACCACAGAAATATATGTGCATCCATGTTTACAGCAGCACAATTTGTAATAGCTAAATCTGGGAAACAACCCAAATGCCCATCAACTGAGGAATGGATAAAAAGGATGTGGAATTTTTATACAATGGAGTACTACTCAGCTATAAAACCAGATGAATCCGAGGCTTTAATAAGTAAATGGATGCAACTAGAGGCCATACTCATAAGTGAAATAAATCAGACCCACATGTGTAAACATCATATTGTCTCCCTGGTGTAGGAACCTGAAAGAGTAAGTAAATCTCAAAATGTACAATAGATGATATGAAAGGGGAAGAAATTGCTCAAAGGAAGGAACAACTGGAATGAGGGAAAGAAGAAAAAAGAAGAAAGGTAGGCTATAAATATATATATAAAGAGAGAGAGAGTGAGAGTGAGATATGTATATAGAAGAATAGCTGGGATAACTGTACTGCTGATGTCTGATGGTGTATTGAAAGGAACAATTAATGCTTAAAATATTTTATATTCTGACCAATTTTGCATGCTTGTATCTGGTAATTTGAGCAACTGATTTAAAGACAACAATATGCAATGGAACAAACATTGGTGTATTCCTACCATTTTGTCTAGTGAAACTGTATTATCTCTAATGTTTTACCTAATAATTATATTTAATCTCTCTAATGGTTTGAACAACCTTCCATTCTTACATGGTAATCTGAGCAATGGAGTTGAAGATAACAATATATAGTATAGCAACCACTGTTAATTCCTATCATTTTGTTTTTAAATCCTGTATCACATTTAGTGTGCTTTCTTTGTTTTATGTTTGTGATGTTGGTATGCTGCTATTGTTCTTTTTTTCCTTTTACTACTCCCCTTAAAATAAAAAAATTAATGAATGAATAAATAAATAAATATATACCACCTGGAAAATTTTTTTTTCTCTTGACCAGTGTTTCATGCTTATATCTGCTAATTGCAACAACTAATTTGAAGACAAGAATATACAATTTAACAACCATTGCTGAATTCCTACTATCTTGTTTAATGAAGCTCTGTACCATTTCTAATTTTTTTTATTACTTGCTATTGTCTTTCCATTGTTTGATCAATCTTGCATTCTTACATTTGGTAATCTGAGCAACTTCATTAAAGATAATAATAAGTAATATAACAACTACTATTAATTCCCACCAGCTTGTTTTGAAATCCTTTATTGCTTTTTTTGGTTTTGTGTTGTTTTCTTTTGTCATCATTGTTGTTATTTTGTTATTGTTTTTCTTTTTCTCTTCAAAATAAAACAATAAAAATAAAAACGATAAAGGACAACATCACTGTTGGGAACCAAAAGGCAGATGTGGCTGCTAAGCTAGCTGCAGAAGGCTCAGTGTGGGGAGACAATGATTTAGTTCAAAGCTTAGAAACATAACATGAGATTATGCCAAAGACAGTCTATACCAAGTTCCCCTCTGTTATACCAAAAAGTAAAATAAAATGAGCATACTAGGAAGGAGTAACTATAAATCCAAATGGTGGCCTGGCCCTACCAGATGATCAAATGGTCATACTGTTATGATTTTTATCTGGATATCCCCCCAAAGCCTCATGCAGTGATGGAGCAGGCTTCTAGAGTTATGATTGATTCACTGTCAAAGGTTGGAATTATGAGTGTGAGTGCTACACCTGCCCTGGGGTGGATAGTTTGCATACAATGTAAGGAAGGGAAAGAGGCTGTTTGCCACTGCTCCCACTCTTGTGCTCTTGTTGCTTTTGCTGTGTTCCACTGCCATGTACTGTTGCCCTCTGCCATGTGCCACTCTGCCTTGGAGCCAGCCAAATATGGACTGAAACCTCCACAAAATGTGAGCTGAATACACCTTTCCTTCCTTAATTTTGCAGGTATTTTAGGTATTTTAGAGAAAAGTAACTAAGACAAATACCAAAAGGGTTAGCTTACTCCTGGGTAGCAAGACATCAGGACATCACCTACAGAGGTAAGAATGCTGTGGCCCAGGTTCTGAACTGCTATTATTACATCCCAAAATTAACATCAATTTATGCAGCTGTTAGCCAAAGATGCCAAACTTGTGCAAAAACTGAGGCCTCAATGAGCCCACAGACACCACCTGGAATTCAAAATATAGGATTCTCCTTTTGAGGATCTCCAAGTAGACTTTACTAAAGTTAAGCCATGTTGGGAATACAAGTACTTATTGGTCTTTGTTTATACTTATTCTGGATGGCCAGAGGCATTCCCCACTAAGACTGAAAAGGCCTCTGATGTATGCAGGATGTTATTAAGAGAGATTATTCCAAGATATGGGTTCCACCTGACTATAAGCAGTGACAGTGGACCATCATTTATAGCAGAGATAACCCAAAAGCTGGCTAAAGAACTAAAACTTAAATAGAACCTTCACACTACCTATAGGCCACAAAGTTCCATTAAGGTAGAGCAAATAAAGAGGGCTTTAACGACTATACTGACTAAATATCATCAAAAGACTCAGACACCGTAGATAGATTTGCTACGCATGGCCCTCTTAAAGGTGAGGAAATCACCTGGGAAAAATGGATATACCACTTTTAAAGTTCTGTTTGAGAGGCACCCACCTCTAATAAAGTGTCTACAGGGGGACCTATGTCAATTGGGAAATATCACCCTACAGGAACAACTTATTCAGCTAGGGAAAACATTCTCCCAGATACATAAAAATATAGCAGAAAGGGCACCCATTCCCACTGATACTCCTGCTCATACATATAATCCAGGTGACATGTGTTACAGGTATTAAACCATCCCATATTAGAATCTCTTCCCCAAGACCTTCATTGTTCCCATTGGCTCCTGTACCTGTTACAAATCACACAAGACCTTCAACTCCTAACCTCCTGTGCCTAGTCAATGGCACCCTTCAGGTCCTCCAAGCTATAAATCTGGAGTTAGATAATTACTGTTGGCTCTGTATACCCCTTTTGGTTCTTTCCTGTAGAGCCTTAAGCTTAACCTGGAATGACTCTAAACTCAATTCCACAGATGCCCCTGATCACTTATTTCAGCCTTATCCCACAATATGGGAAAATACCTCTTGCTTCTTGGGTTTCTCCACAGGCCACAATGTCCCTGCTGACTATAGATGTGTTGGCTATTACTTCAGGTTCCCCGGTGGCTCCCCACAAAAGTTTCATTTGCTCTGATGGGGTTTGCCGAGTGTTTAATAGTGCTAAAATAGTCCTCTGTGCACTTGGTTTTCTGGTCACTGATCTCTCTGTTTACTATAGCCAGGGAAGCCCTTCACACACTGAGCAGTCATATCAGAAGTGTGACCCTGCTATATTGCCCCATCTAGTGGGGATAGCAATAACAAGGAGCTTAACCTTTAGTGCCATGGCCACGGGTGTAGGCCAATAACAATAGTCACAGTTAAGTGCTCAGATAACAGGAGATTTTGCCAACATACAAGCCTTTGTAGACATGCTAGAAGACCAAATAAATTCCTTCACTACAGTCACCCTCCAGTATAAAAGGGTTTTAAATCTCCTGGCAACCCAGCATGAAAGCAATTGTCTTTTCCTGGGGGGGAGGGGGAATGTTGTTACTATGCCAACAAGTCAGGGAGAGTAAAAAAAAAAACTCCCATCAGCTCCAAAAGTGTTTTGAGCAGAAAATTACAAATGGGATAGGAGTGCTTTCCTGTTGGTGATCCCTGAATTTTCTTTCTTCTTAGACAGGATCATTGTTTGGACCAATAGTGGCCATTTTGCCAGTTCTTATTCTAGGACTGTATGTGATTCAATTTCTGACACAGATTCTGTCTAAACAACATAAAGTCACACATCAGCAACTTCTCTTACAGGCTACTTCTTCCCATCATCATGTATTTTTTTTTAATCTATGTATATTCTAGATTTACTGAGCAATTCCTTTATAAATGTTGACTTTTTTTTACCTGAGAGATTATTTCTGACCTGAGTTCCTCTATAATCTCATGTATTTGTTTCTTTACTTCTTTAATTTGCTATCATTCCAGAAATTTCAGGTGTGTGTCTTCTAATTTCTTCTATGTCTATGTCTCTTGGATTTTATCTGGGTGGTCTGGAGGTCTGAGATTGCATTTTACTTCTTCATCTTGTCATTTTCTATTTTTTAAAATTTTTACTTTGTTTCTTGTGATGATCCCTGTGAGTTTTTTGTACTAGACAGCCATATCACTAGTATCAAGGCCTCTCTATGAAAAGTCTACTCATCAGGGTTGTCTTCTGTGTGTAGGAGACTCTTGATTTCTGTGTGTCCCAAAATCCTACTTTCTGAATTACTTAAGAGTGGGATGTTGGTATCTGTTTGGCTCATCCCCAGTCCTTTGCAGAAGGGCTGTAGTGATGTTATTATCCAGAGCTTCCCAGTGTTGTTACAGGAGGGACAACTGATTATAAAACATATGACATCCTAGCAAAAGTAGTAAAATTAGAAATATCAATAGTATCAAGCACAATTTAGAAACTGACAGACTGCCCCCTTGCCATTGCAGGAGGCTTGGTGAGCCATGCTGACCATATGGGAGAAAGGAGACCATGCCCAACCCCACCATTGAGGGAGCCTTGGTGATCCTTGCTGAGGTACACAGGAGGGGCAAAACCCTGCCTACTACCCCAACCACCATAAAAGGAGACTTGGTGGGCCACACTGCACCATGAGGGAGGGGAGGGATCCTGCCCACCAACCCTCTGCAATTGTGGAAGCCTCCATCCAGAGGAACCCAGGTTCTTGACCCTTCACCCTACACCACAGGATGGGCAGCCAGCAAGAGAAGTGGCTGGAACATGGCAACTGGCTTGTCTAGAGGAACACAGGGTAAATCCACTCAAACAAGGGGAAAGACTTTGCATAAAAGCTCCTAACTTACTATTAGTTATGTTACATAACTATTTACTTTGCTCTTATAGTCTAAAGTACAAAATAAATAATTACCACAGTTTGTCAATTTTTAAATTGTGTTTGATGCTCTCATTATTGCTAATTGTACCACTGTAGCTAGGATGTCACATCTGTTGTAATCAGTTCTCCCTCCTGTAACAATACTAGGAAGCTCTCGGTAATAACCTAACCAGACTCTACTCCAAAAGACTGGCGACAGAGCCAAACAAAAACCAATGCTGAACTCTCAACTAATTGAGAAAGCAAGACATTGGCACAGACACAAGCCAAGAATCTCCTACATACAGAAGATAATCCTAAACAATACACTTTTTGTAGAGAGGCCTTGATACTAGTGATATAGCTACCTACCACCAAAACTCACAAGGATCAATCACAGAAAACAAAAAAAAATTGGGGGGGATGGGATAGAAAATGTCAAGACAAAGGAGTAAAATGAAATCTCAGACCTCCAGCTCACCCAGAACTAGCATGGTACTGGCAAAAATACAGACCTGAAGATCAATGAAACAGATTAGAAGATATAGACACAACCACAAAGAACTCAGCCACCTTATTTTTGACAAAGGGACCAAACAAGTTCACTGGAAGAGAAATAGCCCATTTAATAAACGGGGCTGGAAAAACTGGCTCACCACATGCCAAAGACTAAAACTAGAACCATGTCTAGCACCATGCACTATACTAAAATCAAAATGGGTCAAAGATCTAAATATCAAGACAGAAACACTAAATTTACTGGAAGAGTAAATAGGTAGAAATCTTGAAGACATGGAGATACGCAGAAAGTTCATGACTAAAAACCAAATTGAACAGGAAATACTTCAAAGAATCAACAACTGGTATCTCATCTTATTGAAATGTTTTTGCACATCAAAAGAAATCACCAATAGGCTGAAAAGAAAACTCACGAATTGGGAAAAAGTTTTAGTTAACTCTTCCTCAGACAAAGGACTTCCATCTTCCAACATATCAAGAATTAAAAATAATCAGGAGCCTAAAATTCAAAGACCCAATTCAAAAATGGGCATCTGAGATGAAAAAATACTTTTTAGATGAAGAGATACAAATGGCAAGTGAATATTTGAAAAAATATTCAATCATTAGTCATTTGAGAAATGGAAATTAAAACAACACTGAGATTTCATCTCACCCCAGAAAGAATGGCTATCATCAAGAAATCAACCAATAACAAATGCTGGACGGGCTATGGGGAAAAAAGAATCCTCCTCCATGAGGAGGGTGTAGACTGGTACAACCCATCTGGAAATTAGTGTGGAGATTTCTTGCAAAATTAGGAGTAGAGGTCCCACTTAACCCATCTATTCTCCTTCTCGGTATTTTTCCAGAAAAACTGAAAACATCAAAGCAAGGTGGTATATGTGCACTCGTATTTATAGCAGCATAATTTGGCTAAATTTAGAAACATCCGAAATTCCCATCAATGGAGGAATGGATAAAAAAAAGTGGCATTTTTATACAATGCAATATTACTCAGGTATAAAGAAAAATAAACTTGAGGCTTCTATAGGTAAGTGGATGCAACTAGAGACCATACTAGTAAGTGGAATAAATTAAACTCACATTTGTAAACATTGTATTGTCTCCCTAGTGTAAGAAACTGAAAGGGCAAATAAAATCCAAAAAGTGCAATAGATATTGTGAAAGTGAAAGAAAATGCTCAAACAGAAAAAACAACTGGGATGAGGGAAAAAAGAAAAGAAACAAAAAAGGGGGAAAATAAACACACACACACACACATACACACACACACACACAAAGATAGGTAAGGTAATTGTACCATTAATTTCTATTAGTTTATTGAAAGGAACAATTAATGCTTAATTTTTTTAATCAGTTTTGCATACCTCTATCTGGTAATCTGAAAAGCTACTTTGAAGATAGTATGCAATATGACAACCATTTTTGATTTCCTATCATCTTGTTTTGAAATTCTGTATCATTTGTAACATTTTTTTGTTCTCTCTAAAATAAGAAAAGAGATAGGGAATAGATTTCTTGCAAATGGGAAGGGGTTCAAAAGATCAAGGGCAAGAAGAGAGGAAGGCAAGAGGAAATAAGTACAATAAAGATGTACCATGTACAAGAACCTAACGCCCTCAATGAATATAAATATTATGTATTATAAAATGAGATAAGAGTAATAATATCAATATAAGAACAAAAGTCAGAAAAAGAAGGAGGTGGGATGGAGGTAAGAGGGAAGGGGATTAATAAAATAACCAAGCTGATTATGTATATGTACCCACTCCCCAAGATGACTGTAAACTGCATGTACTATAAATATGTACTAATACACAATGTATTCATAATGTATTCAGGTATTACTGGTATCAGTAGCAGTATGAGTACATCTAAAACACTGGCTTACTAGGAATTTAGATTTAGAGTAGTTCCAAAAATAAAACTGACAGTTGCAGAAAGTTATAGTTAGTAAAATCTCATGTACAGAAAAACCTTGACTGATAAATAAAACCTTGGTATAACAAATATGAAAAAGAATATACTAATTAAAATAATTCTTTAAAAGAAATAAGAGAAGGCAACCCATCATCAGCAGATGATGGGATGAAGAAACTGGCTTATTTATACAGTGAAGCATTATGTGGCTTAAGAAAACCCTGCAACATGATGGACTTTATACTAAGTGAAGCAGGCCAGACACAGGACAAACACTGTACAATCCCCCTCTTTTCTTCTTTTTTTTTATTTTAAAAGTAAAAGGAGGAAAACGTTAACAGACAGACAACCTGTTACAAAATACCAAAAGAACAGTACAGACAATACAGAGTTACAAACAAAGTGGTAGGAAATGAATAATGCATGTTGATAAAAATATATTGATATCTTCAAAGTGGTCTCACAGGAACACAAATAGAGACCTGCAATATTGATCAATCAAGGACTCATTAATAGTTTCTTTCAGCAAAGAAAAAGAAGACAGTAGTTCAACTATGTTAACTATCCTGTATATACATACATACAAAATTTCTCCTTTCCCTTCTCTTATCCCACATCCCAGTTGCCCTTTACCCTTGAGCGTTTTCTATCATTTCACAATGTCTATCATACCTCTGAGTTTCTATTAACTTTTTCAGCTTTACACAAGTGAGACAATGTGGTGCTTGCACATGCAGGTCTAATTTATTTCACTTATGAGTATGGTCTCTAGTTGTGACTATTTACCTATAAAAGCCTCGAGTTTATCTTTCTTTATAGCTGAGTAATATTCCATTATATAAAAGTATCACAATTTTCTTATCCAGTCCTCAGTGGATGGACATTTGTGTTGCTTCCACAATTCAGCAATTACAAATTGTACTGCTATGAACATAAGTGCACATTTACCGCTGTGATATGATGATTTTAGATCTTCTGGGAAAATACTGAGAAGGGGAATAGCTGGGTTGAATGGGACATCTAGTCCTAGTTTTCTGAGGAATCTCCAAACTGATTTCCACAGTGGTTTCACCAGTCTGCGATCCCACCAGCAGTGGAGAAGAGTTCCTGTTATTGAACAGCCTTGCCAGCATTTGTTATTGGTTGATTTCTTAATGGTAGCCATTCTTACCGGGGTAACATGGAATCTCAGAATTGTTTTAATTTGCATTTCTCCAATGACTAATGATGTTGAACATTTTCTTATGTATTTATTTGTGATTTGCACTTCATTATCTGCGAAGTGTGTATTCATCTCAGTTGCCTATTTTTGGATTGGGTCTTTGAATTTGGAGGGCCTGATATTTTTTAATTCTTTATATGTTCTAGATAGAAGCCCTTTGTCTCAGGGACAGTCAGCTAAAATTTTTTCCAAGTTTGTGAGTTTTCTTTTTACACCACTGGTGATTTCTTTAGATGTGCAGACACTGTTGAATAGAATGAGATCTCAGTTGTTAATTCTTTGAAGTGTTTCACGTGCAGTTTGGTTGTTGTTCATGAACTCTCTGTCTACCCCTATATCTTCAAGGTTTTTACCTACTTTCTCTTTCAATAGATTTAGTGTTTCTGGTTTAATATTGAGATCTGTCATCCATTCTGATTTGAATTTGGTACTTCGTGATAGACGGGGATCTATTTTCAGTCTTTGGCAGGTGGCAAGCCAATTTTTCCAGCACCATTTATTAAAGAGGCTATCGTTCTTCCAGTGAGTTTGTTTGGGCCCTTTATCAAAGATTAGGTGGCTGAGTGTGTTTTGGGTTGTGGTTGTTTCTTCCAGTCTGTTCCATTGATCCTCAGGCTTGTTTTTTAGCCAGTACCAGGTGGATTTTATGACAGTAGCTTTATAGCATAATTTCAGGTCAGGGATTGTGATTCCACCTGACTTGTCCTTGTTGCCCAGGATTGCTTTTGCTATTCTGGGTCTCTTCTGGTTCCAGATGAATTTAAGACATATTTTCCCAAGATCTCTAAGGTATGCTAATGGTAGTTGAATGGGAATTGCACTGAATCTGTACAGCAGTTTTGGGAGTATGGCCATTTTCCCAATGTTGGTTCTTCCTATCCATGAACAAGGAATGTTTTTCCATTTACTGAAATCTTCTTTGATCTCTTTTTTCAAAGTACTGTAGTTTTCATTGAATAGATCTTTTGCTTCTTTTCTTAGATTGATTCCTAAATATTTCAATTTCTTGCAAAAGGTACGGTTTTCTTAATTTCTCTCTCAGTCTGTTTGTTGTTTGTGTATAGGAATACTATTGATTTTTGGGTGTTGACTTTGTATCCATCTACACTACTGAATTTGTTGATTAATTCAAGGAGTCTTCTGGTGCAGTTTTTGGGGTCTTCCATGTAAAGTATCATGTCATCTGCAAATAGTGATAATTTTACTTCTTCCTTTCCTATCCTTATTCATTTTATTTCTCTCTCTTGTCTAACTGCTATGGCTAATGGTTCCAGAACTATATTGAACAGGAGTGGTGACAGCTGACATCCTTGCCAATTTCCCGATTTTAAAATGAAAGCTATCAGTTTTTGTCTACTTAGAATGATGTTGGTTGTTGGGTTGTCATAGATGGCTTTGATCAGGTTAAGGTAGAGGCCATCTATTCCTATTTTCTGTAGAGTTTTTATCATAAATTCATGTTGAACTTTGTTGATAGCTTTTTCTGCATCTATTGAGATGATCATGTGATTTTTGTCTTGGTTCCATTGCTATCGTGCATAACATTCATAGATTTGCGAATATTGAACCAACCCTTCATTCCTGCAATGAATCTGACTTGGTCGTGATGTATGATTTCCTTGATAATGTGCTGCATTCTACTTGCCAGTATTTTATTGAGTATGTTTGCATTTATATTCATTAGGAAGATTGGTCTGTAATTCTCTTTCTTGGTTGGGTCTTTGTCTGGTTTTGGTATCAGTATGATTTTTGTCTCCAGAAACGAGTGAGGGAGAATTGCTTCCTTTTCAATTTCATTGAAGAGTTTGGGGAGTGTTAGTATTAAATCTTCTCTGAATATCTTGTAAAATTCTACTGTGAATCCATCCTGGCCTGGGCTTTTCTTTGTTGGTAGATTTTCAATCACGCTTTCAATCTTATTAAAATATATTGGGTTGTTCAGGAATTTGATGTCTTCTTGACTCAACCTTGGTAGTTCATACATATCTAGGAATCTGTCCATTTCTTCTGAGTTTTTTATCCTGTGGGAGTAAAGATTTTTCAAAGGAGGTATTAATAATCTTCTGAATATCTGTGGAATCTGTAGTAATTTCATTCTTTTCATTCCTTATTGCATGAATCTGAGTTCTTTCTGTCCGTTTTTTGATCAGGTTGGCTAGGGGTTCATCAATTTTATTTATTCTTTCAAAGAACCAACTCTTTGATTCATTTATTTTTTGGAGGGTTTTCTTTGTCTGAATTGCATTAATTTCTGTCATAATCTTTTTTTTTTTTTTTTTTTTTTTTGGTTTTTCTCCGGTACTAGGAACCGAACTCATGACCTTGCGCTTGCCAGGCAGGCGCTTTGCTGCTGAGCTAAATCCCCAGCCCCCTCTGTCATAATCTTTATCCTCTCCTCCCTTCTTTGGGCTTTGGGCCTGAGTTGTTCTTGTTTTTCTAAAAGTTTAAGAGGCAGCATTAGGCTATTTATTTGTTCTCTTTCTGTATTCCTTATGTGTGGATTCACTGCTATAAATTTCCCTCTGAGGACTGCTTTCATTGCATCCCATAGATTCTGGTAAGTTGTATTTACATTTTCATTTGTTTGTAGGTATTTTTTAATTTCCTCTTTAATTTCTTTTGTGACCCATTGGTTGTTCAGGAGGTTGTTATTTAATTTCCAAATGTTTGTGGAGTTTTTGGAGTTCCTTTTGTCGTTAATTTCCAATTGCATTGCACTGTGGTCAGATAATATGCATGGGACAATTTTAATTCTTTTACATTTAGGTAGGTATGCTCTATTGGCCAGAATGTGGTCTATTTTAGAGAAAGTCCCATGTGCAGCTGAGAAAAATGTCTATTCCAATGTAGTGGAGTGGAACACTCTGTATACATCTACTAAGTTCATTTGTTTGCAGCTTTGGTTCAGATCTGTTATTTCCTTGCTGATTTTTCATCCAATTGACCTAACTCTTTGTGTCAATGAGGTGTTGAGATCCCCTGTTACAATAGTGTCATTAATTATATGCGTTTTCACACCCGTTAAGATTTGTCTTATATAATTTGGAGCTCTGATATTTGGTGCATAGATGTTTATGATTGTTATCTCATCCACCCTCAGTTTTCCCTGACCTGTATGTAGTGACTTTCTCTATCTCTTTTGATTGTTTTTGGTTTGAAGTTTACATTGTCTGCAAACAGAATAGCTAAACCCACTTTTTTCTGGGTTTCTTTTGCGTGGAGGATTGTTTTCCATTCTTTGACTTTTAGTCTATGGATTTCTTTTTGCATAAAATATGTTTCCTGTACACAGCATATCTTTGGATTTTGTTTTTTAATCCACTCTGCCAGTCTGTTTCTTTTGACTGGAGAATTTACACCATTTACATTTATAGTTATAATTGATATGTGTTGATTTGTCATTGTCATGTTATTTACTTCCATTTGTGTCCTACTTTTTCTACCTGTTTACTTGCTTGCTCTTCTTGACGGTTCCTTTCTACTGTTGTTCTTGAAATTGTGGTCAGATTTTTCTCTGTCTAGAATATCTTTTAGTACTCTTTGTAATGATAGCTTGGCACTCATGAAGTTCTTCAATTGTTCTCTGTTGGGGAAATATTTTATTTCTCCGTTGAATTTGAGGTATTGTTTGTCAGGCTACATCAGTCTTGGTTGGAAGCTGTTCTGTGTCAGGGCCTGTAATATTTCGCTCCAAGCTCTTCTCTATTGGATGGTTTGTGCTGAGAAGTCTGCTGTGATTCTGATGGGCTTCCCTTTATAGGTAATCTGTTTCTTTTCTCTAGCAGCTTTTAATATTCTGTTCTTTGGCTGGAGATCTAGTAATTTGACTGTTACATGTCTGGGTGTAGTTTTATTTTGGTTGTGGTTGGTTGGAGAGCTATATGCCTCATTTACCTGGATATCAGGTTCTGTTTCCATACTTGGGAAATTTTCTGCTCTTATTTCTGCAAATATTCTTTTTATGTCAGTTGTGTTCTCTCCTGCTGTTTCATTGACTCCTACAAGTCATACATTATTCCTCTTTTCCTCGTCTTGTAGCTGTTGAATGGATCTTTCCTGGGTCTTTGTTGATTTTACGAGATCCTTTCTTTCACAGTTGCTAGCTGCCATGCTGTCTTCAAAATCTGAAATTCTATTTTCAGCTTCAGTCAAGCGGTTTTGGCAGCTTTCAATGAAAGCTTTGTTTTCTTGGAAGTCTCTTTGAATCTGGTTTATGTGTTCTAAGTCCTTTCTATATTTTTCAATTAAGGCTTCCATCTATTGCCTTTGTTCTTCTATTTTCTCATATGTTTCTTTTACAGACATTTTGAGCAGTTCTTTCTTTATTATTGTCATCTCATTTTTTGCCTGAAAGATTATTTCTGATCTCATCTCTTCTATGGCCTTATGGAGTTGTTTCTTTATTTCCACTGCAATCATTTCAGCTATTTCAGGCATGTGTTTACCAAGTTCTCCTATGTTGATGTCTCCTGGACTTGTTCTGGGTGGTGTGGAGTCCTGGGATTGTGTTTTAGTCCTTCCTTTTGTCATGTTTGATACCAAATGCAGAAAGCTCAGTTTCCCCCTTCAATGGCTGCACAGCAAAGGCTGCTAATATTTTTAGTTTTCTTGTTGGTCAAGTTTGCCCCTTAGTGTCCACTGAGAAGTACTACTTAGTCAGGGGTTTTCTGGCAGTTGTTGATTTGTATCTAGTTATCCCAGGTCTCAGATGCGGGCATTGGTGTCAGCTGATGGCAGACCATCTGATCCAGCGTCACCTTGCAGTTCAGGACACGTGCAGAGCCCAGACTAGGGTTGCACTGGTGTGACAATCCTGGTCCTATGGACCTATATCCCCACACAGTTCAGGGTGCAGGCAAAAGCCACACACGAACTGCAGGTCGACAGATTGTAAATCACCTGATTCTGTGTCTCCAGTCAGTTCAGGACACATACAGGAACTAGATGCGGGCTGGACTATAGCAATCACAGACTATCTGCGTCTGTGACCCCCCAGGGTGTCCAGGCACAAGTGAAGCACCTACTTGAACTCCAGGATCAGCAACTCTTGGAACACCTACTCACTTGGCACAGGGCCTGCACATGGAGGGCCCACACGTAAACCCTGGTGAGAGCACTCCCCCTGCCTTCTGAGTGAGGACCTCCTGTCTGCCAGGGGTGCCCAGAGGGCAGAGACTCAGACTGTAATAGCAGCAGGGTCCTGGGTTTCCCGCTGTGCCCCTAGGAAGTAGATGGGAAATACCTGGCTCTCTCCACGAGTTTCAGCTGGGAACCGTGGCCGTGGGAGCAGGTCATAGCCTGCCTGGTTCTGCTTCTTATTCAGTTCAGAGAGTGCACAGGAGCCAAAGCCAGGCCACTCAAAGAGCAATGGCAGACTGCTGTGCCTGTGACACTCCAGGGAATCTGGTAACAAGCAAAGCCACAATCCCCTTCTTATGAAGCATCTAAAATGTTCAAACTCAGAAGCAGACTAGAGTAGTGATTACCAGGGACTAGGAGGAGGGGATAAAGGGAAAGGATAGTTTATAGAGTACAAAGTTTTAGCAGTACAAGATCAAAAGTTTATGGAGATCTGTTACACAACATAGGGTTTATGCTTAACAATAATCTCTCGGCTTCACACCCAACAGTTTGCTAAGAGGATAGATCCTGTGTTACACATCCTTAGTGAACAAATTTTTTCTGAATAAAAATTACTAAAGAGGGTAGGAGGAAATACTGGGTAGTGATGAATGTTAATGGCCTTAATTTTATTGATGGCTCCATAAGTGTATGATCATCTTCAAACCCATTAGGTTATATACATTAAATATGTATACCTTTTTTATATGCCAAACACCTCAGTAAAGTGCTTTTTAAAAAGAATTTCTGGTATGAGGTGACAGAGAGTAAAAATGAAAATAAAACTCACAAAAGAAGGCAGTATAGAGTGATTGAAAATAAAAGGTGATGGTTATCTCGAGCATGAAAGGGGATAAAAAATTGATATTTCAAATACTCAGTTCAGTGGAATTTAAAGGAAAGTGAAACTCAGTGGATTACTGTTAACAGAGTTGTTGATTTCAGAACAAGAAGGTCATCTTAAGGAAACAGACTAGGCAAGTTTCCACTGTGCCAGACATCATATTCCATTTTCTTTCCGAGTCATTAAACATGCAGGGAAGGTGTAATGGTTTCCTTCAAAATTGGCCAAAAAATGGACTAGATTTCAGGTCTATTGTTCAGACTATGAATGGAGACCAGAATTTCTCTAAGAAAGTCAGAGAAGCTTAAAGGCCAGATGAAGGTATCAGACCAGAAATAAAAAAATCAAGCAAGTAGGAATCCTAATACTGTGGTACCCAGAGGCAAGAACGGAAGTCAAGGCCAAGAGTGTGGAGCCACAAACCAACAGCAAGCAAAAACAAGTCAGGCTAGGATGGAGAGTGCTTATCCAGAATGCCTGCTGGTGTGTGAAGCTTCCTTGTGGCTCAGCAGTGACAGAGCACATACTGAGCACATTGATCCAAGATTTCACCAGTGGGTGTGGGAAGCCAAGTGTCACAGACCATTGTTAGCTCAGACAAAAGTGCAGTTAATAACATCCACCAGAGATAGCAAATATTGATGAGGCTATGTACAGTGTCAATGACTGGCTACCAAAGCAACTCTGTGGTCATCCTAAGCCTTGTCTTGGGAAGAGAGTGGTTCAGAGACCCTGGAAGATGGCCACTGTGACTGCTATTCAGAGACTTTCTTCTCATCTGTACATGTGTAACCAAGGAAAACAGTAGTCATCACTATTAGTGAATAAGTCGATCAGAAATAAAACTAGAATCTGCTAGAGTGTGAAGGAAGAACAAAAATACATCATAATCTGTTTTATAATAGGGTTCCTGTTTAAAAGCAATGCTGTGACCACACACTGAGCATCACCAAGGTTTGGAGGCAAGAATCAGCCTTATTACACCAGTGGACATCACTGAAATTGTTCCCAAAGAAGTCAGGTCCCCACAGCTTGGGGATCCAGGTTTTTATGAGATTGTGAAGTAGAAGAACAGAAGCAAAGCAGCTTGCTATTTGGGCCTTGATTTTTACAACATGTCACATAAGTTCAGCCTTTTCTGGGAAACAGAAACTTAACTGAGTAAACAGAAACTGAAGTAAATTGGTGGGAATGGACCCATGTTATTTCTCTGGGGAGGCAATTCTCTGTCATACTAGAACATTACAAGAACCTATTTCTTGCATGTGTATACACACACACACACACACACACACACACATGCACACACACACACACACAGGGCAACTGAGAGAGTCATACTACCAACTTCTATTGCTTTATTGAAAGGCTCAGTAACTGTTTAATTTTTTGATCAACCTTAAATGCCTATATTTGTTTAACTGAGCAACCAATATGAAGATAACAATATGTAATACAATATCTATTGTTAATTTTCTATCACCTTCTCTGTATTGCTTCTATTGTTTGAATGCTGGTTTGTTTATGTCTGTTCATCAATATGTTTCCATTCTTTATCTTTAAAAATAAAAAAGAACCTATTTCACAAGCTAAGAGGAGATGGGTGAAAGATGCCTGATTAAGGAGAGAAACAAAGTAGAAGGTTCCTGAAATAAGTCACCATAAGTTAGAAAGGTGAGACCAGCCACGAGGATAGGATTTGAAAACTAGTGGGGAGAGTGAGCGATAGTTCAAGGCACCCACCATGCTGATCCATAGCTCAAGGAGACATATGAATAGCCTAGGATGAGGATAGCTATGTGTTAATAATAAAATAGCTCTATTAACAGAAGTACAAGTGGTTTTGCTGTGAAATCCTGTTTCAAAAAATTGCAATAGGAAAAGCAGACCTTACCCTGACAAATGGGGAGATTGGGCATTATAGGTTCTATTATATGCAAGATGTCATGTGCAATATCAAAAACTAGAAGCAAGTCAACACCACCAATGGGGTAGCCCAAGAGATGGGTTGGAAATATGGATTTTCTGGGATGTGGAGCTAGGCAAAGAATCTAGAAGCAGCAGGAAATCACAAGAATCTAGAACCACCAAAGCTGATAGCAATTACAGTGGGATGGACAGGTGCCTTATGGGCACTGAAAATTAAAGGGTTGCCTGGACAGTGGTATTAGCAGAGCAGCAAGAGCTCAGGGATTCTAACTAGGCTAACGAGGGAGGCAGATACCAGCTAAGAAGATGGAGAGATGAGGCCTGGACAAGCAAAGCTGAGGCCTGCAAGAAGCCTGATTCACAAAAGGCAAGTGAGAGCTCTCAGAATCCTAGAGCAGGATATAGACGAATGGCTCCTTACCAAGGTTGCTCCCCTAACCACTACCCCCACCAGTTGCTGCCCCTGCTGTCCCTTAACCTGCCCACCCCTATCTGGATAAACCAAGCAGCTCTTTCACAATATCTTGGCAGTTGCTCTTGCAATGAGAAGAAAAAACAAGTGGACACAGTAGGGTTCTAGCTCTTGAGATAGGCAGGCATGAGTTGTTTTTGCAATCATAGGCCATTGTGCAATGTCCTGATCTCTAGACCCAGATCCCTAGACATTTAAAAAACACAGATGCTGGTAATGCTGCCTAACTCACAGGGCTGCAGGGAAGGTACAGATGCAGCCACAGAAGGAGAGTGTTTATGAACTCTAAGGTGACAGGTAAGCATAATGTGACCAGTAACCACATATAACAGTGGCAGTTATTCAGTAGGCAGGTGGGGTAAGAGTGAGTCAATAAGGAAGAAATTGCTCCACTTCTTCAAGGGAGTTCTCAGGAAACTGGGGATGGGTGGCTCAGGTTACAGGGCAGGAATAAATATTCAGGGCCTGCTAAGGGAAGATTCATTTGCTGGGAGCTCCTGAGACCCTAGAGGAAGCAACCTGTGAGTGTCTCTATGCATCTTCTATTTTCCCTCTGTTCTGTGAATGTCGCCTGCTATCGGAGTTGTTTATCCTACTCATTTTGAGGAAGCATAGGTTCTGGATTGAGACTGTGGTGCAGGAGTTGTGGGTTTGGGAGGTAGGAGTCAGTGTAGGATAAGAAGATCCTCTTCTGCCCTGCATTCAGATTCTGTGGTTCAGATTTGCTTGCTGAGTTGGGGTAGAGTGGATAAGTATGTTGTGACACTCTTAAAACCCCAGATGCCATTGTGTGGAAGTACTAGGTGTAAACACATCTTCAGTTTCTGTCTTTGCACCTATTCTGTGCTTGATTTCTTCAGAAACAAGGGTAGTGGAGGAGATCAGACCAGGCATTATCAGATCTGAGTTCTAAACTCATCCTGGTACCAGCCACCTGTGAAACATGGATAAACCTACTTCTCTCATAGCCTGAAGTCTCTACTTGTAAAATGTGCTCACTGGATTGGGTCTCTGAATTTCCAATCCATATTCAGAACAGTTGCTTTTTAGATAAACTCTTCCTCTGAAAGCTAAGGCATGGATGGCAATGCCTTTTGTACAGTTTGAGTTTGTGGGCAAAAAGTCCTATGATTTTTCATAATCCCCAAAATCAAAGGTACCCAGAGTTGAGCCAGCTGCAGACAAAGGGACAGCAGCCTTACTTTGGCATGGGCCTGGCCTTCAGTGCTCAGGACTAAGTCTGCCAGTATGAGGGCAATGGAAGAGCTACAACTGGCCTCTGAGCTCACCTGGGTATTTCTAAAGACTCGGGATATCCAAGGAAGTTGTGAATTCAATACTGAAAAAGGTTAGTGAAAAATAAGTGATTCCCACAGCTCAGAATAGCTAGCAGCTTGGGAAGGAGGCATTTCTCTGGTCAGCAGCCCCTGTCCTCTACCACCCCAGTGAGCCTGCTGACCTGCTTTATTTTTCCATAGGACCCTCTGGTTTCAGTGTCTCAGTGGCTCCAACTGGCTCTTTCTAGTCTCATAATTTGTTTCTTTCTCTGAAAGATGGTGGGGATCTGAAATGTCCTCAAGGCCCATGTGTTAATGGCTTTGTCCTCAGCCTGGTGTTATTGGGAAGTGGTGCAACCTTCAACAGAGGTAGCCTAGTGGAAGGAAGTTGGATCTTTGGGGTCATGCACTTGAAGGGGATATTAGAACACCAGCCTCTCTTCTCTCTCTTTGCTTCCTGGATGATAAGCGATGAGAGGCCTCCCCTGCCATGTGCTTTTGCTGGCCCAGGTAACCATGGACTGAAACCTCTGAAACTATGAACCAAAATAAACATTTCCTTCTTTAAGTTGGTTTATCTCAGGTGCTTGTCACAGTCATGAGTCTAACAAGATGTGCAATGTAGAGCTGACCCAGCTCCTCACCATCCTGCCCTGGGTGTCATATGGATAGTTTTTCTTTATTACCCCCAAAACCATCCTTCCATGTGACCCCACCCACCTAGCATGTCCTCTTCCCCCATGAACTGCTCCTCTATTCCCTCTCACATGGTCTGGGCAGATCTCTAGGTGTCTCTGCCCCCTCCAGCTGCTAATGTAGTATCTCTGAAACTTCTCACCTGAGTTCAGTCTGTTAATTTCTCTGTGGACTCAGTGCCTGGTCCAGGAATGATAAATTGCTTGGCATACAAGCAGCCACACTCCTAGCTTGCACTGGGGACAGACATTATAAGGCAGTCAGGACTTAGGCTTACTTTTAGACCAGCATGTAGACTCCAGTGCTAACCTACTCATGGCAGCAAGGAAGAGGAAACACATTTGCTTGGTCTTAGCTGAGCCAACTGCCTCAATGGCACAGGCAGGGAGAAGGAGGCCCAGAAAGGGAAAGGATCTTTCCCAGAGGTGCTAAGTGAATCCCTCCTGATGTGACAGGTGGCCTTAGTGAGAACACTTCATCACAGCCACAGTTGCCATGGGCCTCTGAGGACAGATAGGCGCTGCTGTGCCCAGGCACTCACATCATAGTTCAAGGAGAAGAACTCATACTCTCCAAGACCAAACCATCCACCCACTTCCCTCAATTGCCCTTGGACTCTTGCTCCTCTGAGCCCCGCAGCAGGAAGAAGGAGGTAGAGAGGGAGACTACTGATAAAAACAAGCTAAGTCAAGCCCTACCCTGTTTCCTAGAACAGCAGTATAACTTTTCTCTTTCTACCATCTCCCCAGGCCATGCTGCTTCCCCTTCTTTCCATGCTGTTTCTGCTCACACAGCCCCAGGGGCACCTGGGAGCTGGAATGAAGAGCTACCAGCCTAGAACACTGGCAAATGCCTGCACTCTGGTCATATGCAGCCCCGCAGAGAATGGCTTGCCTGGCCGTGATGGCCGGGATGGGAGAGAGGGCCCCCGTGGCGAGAAGGGCTATCCAGGTAAAGTGGGGACCAGGGATTTATCTAGTGGGGAAGGGACCTTGGATGATAAGCAACCTGCATCTGGGTATTCTGTGATGGGAGACTTGGTGATAGGCTTCTTTTCCTCCAAGGGAGTGAGTTTCTTTCCGCTGTTCATTCCACCAAAAACACTCCTCCACCAGCTGGCAAGTGCATAAGATATGATAGAAACACATGGTGAATGTGTACAAGAATTGTTTTAATTTATTACAGTTAAAGTCATACTGCAATTAATCCTCCACAGAATACTTCCTCTTGCTTCAAGCACACTTACCACCATTCTTGTCTCTTTCTGAAACCGTTTTAGAAGATCACTTTCGTGAATGTCTTTAGTTGTGCTATAACGGCTGCCTTGACATCCTGAATCTATATAAAACATTTCTCTCTCCTGGTCATTTTGACTGTGGGAAAGAGCCAGAAGTTGCATGGTGCCAGCGCTAGTGAATATGGTGGATGATTGCTCCTCTGTTGGACAGCACTCGGCAACAATAGTCACTATTTTTTGGTCACTCTTGGTAAGGACACTCACAAAAGGGGACTTTGGGGATAGAACAATGGAATAAGTGTGTCTCGAGTGAGAAGGTATTTTGATGGTGATTAGCAGCAATGTGTCTTTTACTGTCATAAATTTTTAATTTAAACATTAACATATATTTTGATGACACCTCATATGTCCACCTTGAACTCCCAATATGCTTCTCCCTAGTCGCCTAACCAACCTGACACATCCCTGGGGTTCCTGGGTTTCCCTGAACCCAAGAAAGGATAAATAGTGAATAAATTACTACATTGGATGTCCCTTTGGGGCCCTGGTCTGGCAGGGAGGAGAATTACAAGTTTGAGGCCAGCCTGGGCAATTGAGCAAGACCCTATCTAAAAAGGGGGGTTTGAGGGTGAGGGTATAGCTCAGTGATAGAGTGCCTGCCTGTCATATGCTAGACCCTGAGTGTAATCCCTAGTACTGCTGGAGCAGAAATCCTGACCTTAATGCAGCCATTTTGTTAAATAACACTGTAGTCATTCTGTTCTCTGCCACTGAACTCAGCTAAATCACACAATTTGTCATCAAATTGCAACTTCTGTGAATGTGCTAAAAACAACTTTACTACATACAACTATTCTTACTGTACATTCTACGATAACTTGCAGTGAAAGCCTATCTCATTTCTTGTAACTTCTGTTTACCACCCTATAAATAAGACAAGCTCTCTGTAATCAACACCCCAGACTTTGGAGATTAGTCCTCTGGGGTCTGCTCGCATCAATAAAAATTCCTTTCTTCTCCAGATCTCTTGCCTCCTGTTGATTCAATTTTTTTTGCAACACTGCAAAACAAACAAAAAACAATAAGAGAATTGTCCCTGGAAATACTATGCTCACCCTGGGAGAGGATCCAGGTCTTACTAGTTTTATAGGAAAATTCAGTGAACCAAGGGACCACGTGGTCCTGGTTTGAAGAAATCAAATAGTCTTTATCTTTTTGGAGTTTTTGTTTTGGGTGGGGAGGAAGGAAACTAGTGACACTTAAGAAAGAAAGAATAAGGCTTTGTGGGGCAAGAGAAAGGTATTTGTTTTTCCTGCATGGATCAAAAGAGCTCGCAATGTGAATGAGCTGGACTTGGAAATGGCTGCCCAGGATGAACTCAGAAGGATGGGACTCAGTTAGCCAGCCCTCTCTAAGATTCCCAGTTCTCTCTGGCTCCCAGAGAGGGCGGTGGATTGAATGCTGGGTGGAGGGGAGGTTTGAGCTTGCTGCAAGGAGTTTGGGAGAGACCTCCCCTTGCTGTGCAGGTACCTTACTCCACTCAATCAAACCCCGGCTTTGGGTTGCTTTCTGGACAGAGGAGAGTATACATTTGGGCAGGGAGTATGGCTCCACTCTGGCTGTCACTTCCGGTCATGCTAATCACTTGCCATTATGTGTCTGAGAACATCCTTGAGAGCTTGGAGCATCCTTAGAATACTGAACCAAGTAGGTCTGTGTGACCCCAAAGTCTGCATTTGTAACAACTTCCTCTGTAGATTTTGAAGCCTGCAGGCCCCAAAAATTGTTGAATAGGGCATAAGAAGAAAGGTCCTTGAGCAAGGCTGGAAGGTGGAATTGGGGTCCCTCAGGGAGGTGACAGATGCATCATGGAGAATAAGTAAAGCCCAGACCCTGCTTGGCAGTAACAGCTCCCTTATCCCTCAACACCTCCATCATTCCTGCCCAGAGAGATTCACTGAGAGTTCCTCTAAGGGTGCTCATCTCCCTCAGACAAACCCACATCTCACAACATCCTGCAAGGCGTCTCATGACCACTCTTGATCCCTGCTTGCTTCTCTGCCCTCAACACTTCCCACACCCACTTGACTCAGCCCCACTGGTCCTTAAACACACATAACCTTTCTCTCCTGGGTCCTGTCATTTGCTCTCCTCATAGATATTCTTTCCACTGGGAAGGTTCACTGTCCACCTTTTGTTGTGCACTTTTGTTGGACACTTTATTTCATTAGTGTCTTTATGAGACTGATCAAAACTGGTGAATACTGCTGCTAAATGCTTTCCAGCAAAACAGTCTTGTGAAAAACCAACCAAACAAACAAAACCTTATGGTGCATCTTCATCCACCTTATTCACCAGATTTGGCACCATGCAACTTCTGATTCTTCCCCAAAGCCAAAATGACCACCTTCCAAATGAAGGGTTCCCCAACTATCCTACTTATAACAGATACCACTGTCTCCAATACTCCCTTTGTGTTATTTGATCTCTGTAGCATTTGCTATAACATGCCATGTGTCATACCTTTTAATTTTTGATTATCTGCTTTTTTGCTATAGGATTGAAGTTCCATGATAAAAGAATCATTTTTTTGTCTGTTTTGGTCACTGCCACACCAACATTTAGGACAGTGTCTAGTATGTGGTAGAAGCTCAATAAATATTTGAGGAATGGGTGCATGAATGCAAAATTGAAGGGAAGAGGAATTTCAAGGCTGACCAAAGTGCCACACCACAATGTTTCAGCTCAGGTGGCACTAAGGCACAGGGCTAAGTCACTGGGGATTCCTAGGATGGGAAATTAGTGCTTTAGGCAGTGTATTAATCAGTTTTCATGTTGATGGAACATAGTGCCCAACATCTACTTAAAAGGGAAAAGTTTTAATTTGATTCGATTTTAAGGGATTCAGAACATGGTCAGCTGGCTCCAAGGCAGAAACATCATAGTGAAATGGCAGGGTGGAGGAAACATGCTAAATTCATGGCAGTCTGGAAGCACAGCAGAGGAGCAGTGCCAGAGAGGAGGGAATAGAAATAGCACCTGAGGCCATGCCACCATGACCCACCTCCACACACCCAGGAGTGCGCCTTATTAATTTGCTAAGTATTTCTTAATCAGGATTAACAGTCACAAGACACTAATGTTGAGGTGGGAGACCTTCCTGCACCTGGGAACTCTCATGGCCACCAGAGTTCATGCACCAAGAACTGATGGCCTCTAGCCATCTCTTGTTCAGAGTGGCTGTTTTCCTGCATCCCACTATGCTGCTGTCAACCTGGCCATGGTGGAACCCTAGAGATGCTGAGCCTGAGTCTGGCCATCTCTGCCCTCAGCCCTGTGCACAGCTGGATGTCAGGCATGGACCTGTCAACCTCTACTTCCATTCCCCACCTATGAGGGACCGCAACCAACACTAGAGCACAGTGCCCAACACAGAATCTCCCATCTACCCAGCAAACTCAGTCAACCACATCCCAGCCAAACTCTGGCCCCAAGAAGGTTTGTCCTCTCCAGCTACAGTGACATAGTTTCCAAGTTTGGAAGACTCCCTGTCTTCTCTCCAAAGTGATTTAGAGAGGACTACTCTGAGGATGTGCATGTGTGTGGGGCCAGGGGAGCCATGATGAGATGGAAAACTTCTCCCACATTGTCTGTCATACCTGCTGCCCTATTTCACAGTGTACTATAAATCTTTTACAGGCCAGGGCTGGAGCCTAGTAGTCACATCCAGCCCAGTGCTAATCATAAAATAAATGTGCATAGATGGATTTTTCAGTTTTGATTAGTACGTATTAATTGTATATTAATGGGATTCAGTGTGATATTTCCAGACATGTGCATAGTGTGCACTAGAGAGTTGATCAAATCCAACTTGTCTTCACCCCACACACACCCTTCCTAATCTTTAATAATCTCTATTATACATTTAGGTCAACATTTATTAACTCCCACATACGAAAGAGAACATGGTATTTATCTTTCTGCATCTGGTTTATTTTGCCTAACATATTATGCCCTAATTCCATCTGTTTAGCTGCATAACACAGGCTCAATAGTACTTATAGTATATATACACCACATTTTCTTTATCCATTTATCTTTTGATAGGCACTAAGCTGATTCTATATCTTAGCTTCCATGAATAGTGCTGCAATACATATGGAGGTGCAGGTATGTCTTTGGTATACTAATTTCATTTCTTTGATGATATACACCTAGAAATGGGTTAGCTGAATTATACAGTAAATCTATTTTTAGGTTTTTTGAAGACTGTTTGTACCATTCTCCATAATGGCTTTACTAACTTACATTCCAAAAAACAGTGAAAGAGAGTTCTTTTTTCTCCACATTCTCAATAACACTTGTTATTTTTGTTTTGTTTTGATAAAATTAGAAGAAATATAATCTCATTGAGGTTTTGATGTTGTTACTTGGTGGCTAATGACATAGAGCACTTTTTTCATATTTGTTGATTATTTGTATGTTTTTGGAGAAGTGTTTATTTAAACTATTTGCCTTTTTTAAAATTGGACTCCATGTTTTCTTGTTCTTAAGTATTTTGAATTCCATGCAGATTCTGGATACTAGACCTCTGGCAGATGAGGAGCTGGTGGGTACATTCTGTCATTCTATAGGTTGCCTCTTCACTCTGCTAATGGTTTCCTTTACTATGCAGCTTTTTCATTTTATGTCATCCCATTTGTCAATTTTTACTTTTGTTTTCTGTGCTTTTAGGGTTCTTCATGAACAAATAAATGTTTAAACGGGCAAATAACTGAATCAACATCTGTTTGGTTCCATTTCTGGTATAGCTATCAATTTTCCATATGTTTGTATAATACATATATAAAGGAAGAACTCCATGGACAAAGGTAAATGTTGTTAAATCGCTTTCTTGTCAGGGGAAAGAATGCATCTCTGGAAAGGCTCTTTCTTCAAAATGAGGATGAAGACATCTGCTTCCTAGCTCACCACTGGACCAGGGTGTGTGCCTGTGGAAGTGTGTATCTTCAGAACACTAAAGGAATACCAGAGATTGACCCTGAAGGCATCTAGCTCCCTGCTGAGCCTCAGACCATTTCTTTTTCTGCTCTAGGCCTTCCAGGAGCTGTAGGGCCAGCAGGGATGCCTGGACAAGCTGGCCTAGTTGGGCCCAAAGGGGACAATGGCTCTGCTGGAGAGCCTGGACCAAAGGGCGATTCTGGACCAATTGGTAAGCAATGGGACATAGAATTCAGCTGTCTCCAAGTGGTGCTTCTGCCAGTAGGCTAAGCTGGTAGCCTTGCACAGGGGCCATCCCAGGAAGAAGGAAAACAGATGTTCTGAAGGCAGCTCTAAGTTATCTCAGGACAGACTTGGCCTGCCATGGATGCCTCTTTGACCTCCACTATTACTCTCATTCCAGGCATCCCCTCTGCCAAGAGGGCTCAGTGTCACTGACTAAGCTGATCTTTTTCTCCAGGACCTCCAGGACTTCCAGGTGTGCCTGGTCCTGCAGGAAAAGATGGTCCCCCTGGAAAGCAGGGGAACATAGGCCCTCAAGGCAAACCAGGCCCCAAAGGAGAGGCTGGGCCCAAAGGTAGGTGAATGGGTTGTGGCTGATCTTGGAAGGAGAAAGGAGGAAGGAATGACAGTGTGATTTATGATGTGACATGAGGCATGCTCAGAATGTCAGGAGCCCAGACTATCAATAAGGGAAAGGCTTTTCCATGCACTCCTTCCCACATCTCTGCTGGCAGCCTATCTTACTCCTTCCCTCCACAGAGGAACCTCAAGCAGTAAGGAGCATTGGCCAGTTTCCCTCTCTGACTCTGGAGTATGGGTTAAAAGCTCTACTGCAGGGGAGATGACACTTGCTGAAAACACTCTTAGCATCATTCGTCCCTATTTGTTTTTTTCTCAGGAGAAACAGGTGCCCCCGGCACGCAGGGCTCTGCAGGAGCAAGAGGCCCCACAGGCCCTAAAGGGGAGAGAGGTGCCCCTGGTGAACTCGGGCCCTCTGGAAATCCTGGGGCAGCAGGTGAGTGATGGGAGGATCTGGGGCTGGATCCATTTTTCAGGCCCACTTGGATCCTTCCACCCCACCATATGAGGACAGAACTGACATTGCCAGTTCACTAGGGCCTCAGTCATTTTTCTTGTCACTGGTAGACAATACTGACACCCACAACTCAAAGGAGGAATGGTTTATTTTGGCTTACAATTTGTAGAAGTTTCAGTCCATAGTTGGCTGACTCCAAGGCAGGATAGCATGGCAGAGGGGGCATGGCAGGGGAAAAGATGCTAATGGTATAGCATCCAGAAAACAGGAAGTAAAGGGAGGAGCAGGAGCTGTAGGGAAATAAACCCTTCCAAATCCATGTGCTGAGTGACCCACCTCTTCTAACCAGACCTCACCTCCTAACAGCATGAAAGCTGTAAGCCCCATAATCCAATCACTTCCGGAAACCCCACCCTGAGTGCATAAGGCTCTCCAGGGCATCTAGATATAAATCCTAAGAGTCTGTATCCAAGGAGGATGCAGCTCTGGGCTCTGGAAATCATCTGTTGGGAGAGGGCAGTGTTAGTGTGTGTGCAGGGAAGTCAGTTCCTGGAGACAGGGCCAGCTGTGCACAGAGGAGGTGGGCTGCTGTGTTCTGGGGCTCCGTGTGTAGGGAGGATGGACTGCTGGATGATGAGGAGGGGATGTGTACAGAGGAGGTAAAAACGCTGTTAAATGGTTGCCCGCTTATCCTGCTCTTCTTGGATCCCAGGGCCTGCTGGAGCTGTGGGTCCACAGGGACCTCTGGGTGCCAGGGGACCCCCAGGACTGAAGGGCGACAGAGGTGCTCCTGGAGACAAAGGAGACAAGGGTGAAAGTGGGCTTCCAGGTAGGTGGTCACTCCTGGCTCTGAACTGCACTTGGAAATGGCATAAGGAGAGAGGCCCTCTTTGGCTCAGGACTCCCCTCCTCTGGGATGGGCTGGGGGGCTGCAGGGCAAAATCCGGTTTTGGTCTCTGCTATCAGTGCAGGCAAGATGGCAAATCCAGGCAGTTCCTTCAACTGACCTGAAAAAGCAGCAGCAGCCTTCCCCAGCACCCAGTGTGCCAATGGATGGAAAGTATTTGAGGAATGTATATTCTTACCCCACACGCATGGAGGGAGATGACATTATTATACTCCCAGAATTCAGACTGACAGTGGCATCTGGGTTGTATCAGTGAGGCTCAGGACCCAGTTTGTCCATAGCAGAACTCTAAGAAATCCCTGCATACAGAGGCCCGCTGAGTTAACAGATGTGGCCTTGCTGGGGGTCAGCCCAACTCCCTACCTCGATCCCCACTTTACACCTGCAACTGGACACCGTTTCCTGAGGCCCAGGCTCTGGATCGTTCCTGGACTGTGCTGGACAAGCCTTCACCCAGTGTTTCCCTTCTCTTCAGACATTGCTTCTCTAAAGCAGCAGGTGGGGGCCTTGCAGGGCCAGTTACAGAACCTCCAGGCTGCCTTCTCTCACTACAAGAAAGGTGAGCTCCTGGACCCAAGAATTGGCCTGGCATCAGGGTCAGACCACAAACTGACCTGGGCCTTGGGGTAAGGTTGAGCTGGGGTGAGAGGTTTGGCTGAGCCTGAGGTTTGGCTCACCCTGGGTCTCAGAGCAGAGGGGGGTGAACAGGGACATACCTGGAGCTGGAACTGGGGCTGGGGATGGAGTGGAGCCTGGACTGGAGCAGGGAGGCTTCTTTCCCCAGGAGCTAGAAGTAGATCCTGGGACAGATAAGCAGGTGTGGCCCGGTCAGCAGCTCACCAGGCTGGCAAAAAGACTCTCAAAGCTACCAAGCTCTGAGCACTCTCTAGCCTTGTGCCACCCATGCTCACGGGTGCCTTGTGCCCTCCTGCCCTCTTGCCTACCCTGTGCTGGACAAGAGGACACCCAGGGCAGTGTTTTGTACTCGTAGGGTCCAGTTGTAGGAGGACCAGAGATAACACGGTAGCCCAAGGAAGCACCGAATCCAAGTGTTGCTGTAGGGGACAAGGCAGGTGGGCCTGGCCGTGGTGTGTGGCCAGAAAGCATCTCCCTTCCAGGTGCTTCTGAGCCAAGTGGAGACTGTGCTGGCTCTGGGTTCCAGTTGGGCTGGTGCTGCCTGCAGCTCCAAGGCATGTGGAGCAGAGATCCTGCTCTCACTGTGCAATCCTGGGTGTCCAAGGCATCCAGGACTACACCCTTTGGTTCTCTGTGACTTTTGAATCCACTTCAGTTCCCAGCTGCCTCTCCTCTTATGCTCTTCTTGACACCAGTTTTGACTCCATGTCTTTCTGAACGAGAAAAAGAAGTTTTCTGACTAAGTAAAGTGTGAAGGGGCTCATTTGGGTAAGACTAGGGTTGGTTTCTAGATACCCAAACTCAGAGATTAGTTTCAGTCCTTTGGCATTTCTCCTTCCCTCCACAAACATATTCACAGATGCCTTCATTTGCATAGGCTCACTGATGCAAACACAAAAATGTGCACATGTGTACCTGCAACACATGTGTGCACTTACATATCACCATTCACTCCACATCCGTCTGCATACATGGGCTTGAATGTACATATATACGTCTCCCCATCACCCAGCACAGACCCTCTGGCAGTCTAACACTATAGTAACAGGGGTGAAAAAGGAGTCTCTGCACTGTGTTTTTGGTTCTCTCAGAAATGGGTGCAGACCAGGAAACATTTCCCTGGGAAAAACTGTTCAATTCTACATAGTAACTGAAAAATCAATTCCAGCACACAATATGGGCTGACACAAAAACAGCATTTCTGAGCTTTGGGGTCAGATTGGACAAGGTGTCCTCCTTAGCTGTGCATTTGGTTTTGTGGCTTTGGGCCTCTTACTTAATTTCTCTGCCTTGTCATGCTGTCCTCTGTGGACAGCGGACCATGGCACCCTCTCCCAGGGAGCATCATGGTGTTGGGGCTTCTCTGGATCCATATCTTGTTTACATCCTTTCTGGTGTCCTGACACCCTGCCGAGGAAGGCTAGGAACACAGCATGTGAATCTCAGACCCCTGAACTCTGACCAGCCTTAACCTGACTCTCCTTCTTCCAGCCATGCTCTTCCCCAATGGCCGAAGTGTTGGGGACAAGATTTTCAAGACAATGGGTGCTGAAAAAAGTTTTGAAGGGGCACAGAAGATATGCAGTCAGGCTGGTGGACAGACAGCCTCCCCACGCTCTGCAGCAGAGAATGCTGCTTTGCAGGAGCTGGTCACAGCTCAGAATAAGGCTGCTTTCCTGAGCATGACAGACAGCAAGAAGGAGGGCACGTTTGTCTACCCCTCAGGGGAGCCCCTGGTCTACTCCAACTGGGCCCCTGGGGAGCCCAACAACAATGGTGGGGCAGAGAACTGCGTGGAGATATTCACCAACGGCAAGTGGAATGACAAGGCTTGTGGAGAGCATCGCCTAGTGGTCTGCGAGTTCTGAGCCCCTCCGGGGGCGGGGTGCCACCATCCCAATAAAAAGGTGATCTATGCCAGCCCAAAGCAGCCAAAAAGAATACCGCAGGTAGATGCCTCTCAGAGGAAAATGCAAGACGCCTTCCCACAATGAAGCCCAGCAGAGAAGGGCTTCTGTTCTCCCAGTTGCAAGAAATAAAAGTCAGTTTCCTCTACCTCAACACAAAATCCAGTGACTCTTTTCCGGTCCTCCTCCTTCACTAACTCTCAGCTGCATAGGACTCAGCTGGCCTCCCCCTCGCCTTCCAGACTCTCCCTCCTCTGGGCTTTCGGGTACACCACTGCTGCCTGCCTTGATTTTCATCCTCTGGCTGCTCCTTACCAGTCCCCTGCTCATTCTCATTGCTCTCCTTGACTGCTGGATGGGGGAGCGCCAAGGCGCAGCTCTGGGCTCTCTTCTGCCCTTATGCTCACTACAGGATGAGTGCATCTGGCCCCTCCCTCAGCATCACATTCCATCTGCAAGCTGACAGCTGCTGCGTGTAAATCCATGTTCGGGACCCTCTCTAAATCCCAAACTTCTCTCCTTGTAGGCTGGAGCCCCAGAGCTGGAGGCATCTGTGGCTGTTCTCTCTAAGCCCAGGAAGCTGCACACAGTGCTCCTGTTCACCCTCTGCCCAACATCTCTGCAGCCCTGTCAATGGGAGAGGCGTCAGCTCACAGTGCTAAAGCCCCTTAGGGAACTTAGGAGCAGGGGGTGTCTGGCCAGGCTCAAGTCACCTTAACCCTTCTTTTGCCTGACAGTTCCAGGAAACTTCTTTCCCACTCTGCCTCATCGATAATCTAGCTAAATCATCCTCCTCATTTTCCAAATATTGAAACTAACACACACAGAGGGGAGGGGATTTGTCCAGGGACACAGTGAATGGCAGAGTTAGAACTGGGTCATGAAGAGGCCTTTCAGACCCCAAAGCTTGTGCTTTGGGCCTGTAAATATATTGACCAAAGACTCCTGAATATTTGGTTTATTTTATTGATACAGCATTGCAAAAAATTACTTAAATGGCATCTGCATTGAAGAACAGGAATGGCACCTGGATAAACCAAAAGCCTGCAAAAAGGACTTTCCTGAGACAGGAAACCACTCTCTCCTTTGTTCACAGAGACCAAGGGGATTGTTCTTTCCAGAGGAGGCCTCTAAACCCTACCCCTCTTCCCAGAAGTCCTGAAGCCAAGTAAAATGTCCAGAAACAAAAGCCACACTTCCAGGCCACATGCAGCTAGGATCTCTGCTAAGATCTTTCTGCTTTTACTGGAAAAGTCCCTACTTCCTGGCACTTTCTGAAATACAAATCTGTGGTGCAATAATGGGCAAACAATTCCAAGGTATGGAGACTTGGGGACACTCAAGAAGCCTCTTTTTATTGCAAGTTAGAGCAAACAACTGGCCGCATTTTTAGCCAAAGGTAAAGCATTTTTCTATAAATAGATGGTCCTGAACGAGCTCAAAAAAAATGAGTGACCTCAAGAAGTACTAGGGGAGCATAAGCAAAACCATGCCATCTCCTCAGCTTCCAGGTCCTTCTGTGCTTCTTTTCCTCCTTTGCACATTGGCCTTCTCTGCTTCCTGTGTCTCCTCTGTCCAGGGATGGCGAGATATCAGATATTGCACAGAAATGAGGATCTCTCACTTGCTGTCAATTTGAAACTCCTGCGGAAACTTCTGGGTAAGGGTTCAGCCCTGGTCCAATCACCTGAGCTTTGGGGCATAGTACTCCATAGCACAGTATGGCCACTGGGACCGGCTGAAAGTCATGGTAGTCTTGGGTGAAACTCTCCAAGGACCACTATCCATCCACCCCAAGCTTATACTAAGCCTGTTTCTTTCAAAGGGGAAGAAAAGAGTAGTCAAAAAGTGTGAAGAACAAAATAATTTCCAATAGTGTTGAAGGCCTGGGATACTGAAACCCCAACCCCTTAAAAAGAACATCCAAATCCACCAGCATCATGTACCAGGAAGGGCATTTGGGCTCTGCAGACACAGTCTGATTAAAGAGAGGATTGAAACAAATATTGCAGAAGTTCAAGTCCTAACGTGAGCCTTTGAGCACAGAGGCTGTCCTGTACTAAAATACATGAGTAAAGCTCAATCAGGATCTGAAGTAGTGGCCACTCCTCCAACATATCAGGGCCCACTGTAACTCTCATGCTGTTTGGGGGTGGGAGTATGATGACCCTCAGAGTACCACGTGACACTGTGGGAGTATCTGGAAAAGGAATCTTCAAGCATTGCATGGGACTGTCCTATTCCATTTAATAGTATATTCTCAAGTTTCCTTCTGCCTCTCAACTCTCCTGTCACCAAATCAGCCCACATCCCACAATGAACAGCCAGTGAGGAGCCCTCTGATATTTGCTCTTGTACTAGAATCCTATTTTTCTTCTGAATTGCCTTGATGCGTAGCACTGACAACTGAATTGCCTAAGTTCAGGGAATCCTCAACCTCTCTTACCTTCCAGATGAAATAAACTTAATTCAAGTTTAATGATGTATTTGACCTTTCAAGTTAACTACATTGTATGTATTAGAGCAAAGAAACTGCATATCAGGGGAAATAAACTGTTCATTTAGATGTCAAATATCTGTCTAGGTACTGGATACAAAGATGGAAGTAGCTGGTCATGCTCTTGTAGATCCTACGGCCCTGCATGCCTCTGACTAAACAGAGAAGTAAGCTGTAGAATTTTCTTCCAGCAGTTGACAATAGAGGTGGTGTACATGCACATGTAGAATGAATGGATGGATTCTAAGAGCTTTTAACCAGGAACATAGAGGACAGACATCTGCTTATACAAACACCAAGCTGTTTGGAGAGAAAGACATGCTAGATTACTGTCTACTGTAGTTATCTGTGACTATCAGGCCTCTGTAAGGAGAGGGGCATGGACCTGCAGTGCATGTCACTTCTGAGTGGTCAGATAAGGGTCAGTGCTTATTTCTGTGATGCCTACTTCTCCAAGGCATAGTGACTGCAGGAGGATTGGTGGCTATTAAGTGGCTGTCCAGTCAAATATATAGCACCCAGAGCAATCACATGGCCTGCAACCACCCTCGGGCTGGATTCCCATGGACTTGCAGTAGGACCTGGGGCTCTTGACCTGACACATTTCAAATACTAATATTTTTTACCTTCACTTACTGAAAGATTCCCTAGGTGCTCTCTGATGCTAATTGAGTCACCTTTTTGTCACAGAGAGGACTTTATAAGGATCTGACTGAGGAAAATGTCCCTGTCTTTGTGTATTTAGTAAGTAGAGTGAATGGAGTGGAAACTGAAAGAGTGGTATGAATAGTATCCTTAATTCCTGCTTGGAAGTCTTGAGTGTGGGGCTGACCAGCATAAACTGTTTTGAAGATGTCACCAGGCCCTTTGATCTGAAGTGGAGCACAGTGACCTCTCTGCCAGTCCTTCTGCATATTTATTTTTTAATTCTGTTAACACTTCATTTCAGGTGTAAGTAAGTGGTGGGGCCAGGCCAGGGCTAAAGGGCTCCATGGTAACCTCAGCACAAATACATTCTGGGACCAGAGGGAAGGGTCAAAGCTGAAAAGAGAGGAGATGAGTAGGGGGGTTTGAGCAAGCCTGGGATGCTTAGCCCCAGTTAGAGGGAGAGCCTGAGAAAGCAGAGAGAGGGTGAGAAGGTGTAAATCTTTGACGAATGTAGAAACTTAGTGCACTTCCATGTTCTCAGAAAAAAGAATGAATTTTAGCAACAACAGAGATTAAGAGCAGAATATATTTATTGGGGAAAGAAAGGTTCTGCCAGAGACAGAGATAGAAGGGGTCCCAAGTAGGTTGCTGAGGACTGTCCCTTTTCTAGGGATTTTTATAGAGCAAAACCACTAAATAAGGTAGGTGCAAGGTGGAGGAAAATGGGAAATCACAAGGTGTGCACGAAGTGGGACAAAACTATGGTAAACCAATAAAAGTACAAGAATAATTGCTCAGGTAAAGTTGATTAAATTGGGATCAAATGGGGAAGCAAGTCACATAGTAAGAAGGCATGAAACAAAACAGGGGCTCTTCCTGTAGGGGTTGGGTCAGTGGCTCTTCCAGGCTTTCTCAAGGTGATTGATACCTATTTAGAATATCAATCCCTGATGTTTATCCTTAGGAAGGATGTGGGTGCATTTGTTTTACCATTTGTCTTGAGATCTGCCCACAGTAGAGGTGCCTGTCTTTCCAACAGTTGTAAGGTATCTAGCCTTCTACACTGGCTTTTTTGAGGCCCTAGAACTATCTGACTACCTATAATATTTTCATCTAACTTAGCTGCCTATAACAATAACAACAAAAAATAAAAATCAGAAGAAAATATAAATAATGATTTATGTACTCTTAAAATAAAAGTGTTATCAGAAAGGGAAATGCAAAGCACTGGTACATCGAACTACAAAGAAACACATGAAATTTCTCTGCTGAAAAGTAAAACAACATGAAATTAAATGAAAAATATTGACATATTTTTAATGTAGACGACTGATAAATAAATCAACAAGAAAATGATAAATATCTAAATAGGAAAATGGAGTAAGAATAAGAAAATTCATAGAAAGACAAATATTAATGGTCAATAGTATTGAAACATGAAAAAATGCACAATCTTAGTAGTGATCAAAGAAACATATTAAACAGTAGTAAGTATCCCAAAATCTAGGGGACACTTAATTAAAGTTACACTCAGGAAAATATGTAACTTTATTTACATTATTGAAAATTTAAAAACCAAAAATGTATGGGACTAAAAATAGTTTAACTAAATGCCCATCTTTTTAAAACATCATTTTAAAGCAACAAAAGACAAAAGAAATCAATATCAAAATGTGATTAATGTAATATAAAATCAATAGAAATCATAAATCAATGCAGAAATCAGACTTTTAAAAAATTGAACTCAAAAAATATGTCCTGATACATATATATTAAAATATTCACCAACATGTAAAGCTGCTCTTTGACTTATAATGGTGTCACATCCCCCAAAACCCTTTGTAAATTAAAAACATAAATTGAAATCCACTTAATACACTTAATCTACTGACCATGACAACCACCCAGCCTGCCCTCAACCTACTCAGAGCATTTCCTTCAGCCTGCAGTTGTGCCAAATCACTTCCTACAAAGCCTGACTTGTGGCACAGTGTTGAATGTCTCTTGAACACACCCAGACAGGCTTTGTGCAGCCTTGATGGAGCGCTGGCAAAACAAAATGAGGTACCTCTTGCTCTCTCAGGATGGAGTGGCTAACTGGGAGCTGCACCCTGCTGCTACTCATGGAGGCATCCCAAGAGAGCATCACCCCCAAATATCACCAATCTGGGAGACATAAATTCAACATTTAAAGTACAGTTTCACATTGTCATAAAGTTGAAAAATCATAAGTCAGACCATTATAAGTCAGAGCTCTCAGCAGGAACAATAAGATAGGACCCAGAGCCATGGATATGAACAAGATTATTCTCCTCCTCCTTATACTGCTCCGGACTGAAGGAATTCAATAACTTTAACAGCCCTCCTTTGTTTTAGCTCTGTGCCCTGGGGTCAGATTCCACATCACTGGCCCTGAAACTCCACTGGCTGTAGCTGTTTGGCTAAGGAGGAGGAAAGTGGCTCTGCTTTTTCTCCTTTCTGAAATTTACCCTGGCCATGGTGTTTTAGGAATGACCTCATATCAGTGAATACAGGGTTAAACTGTCTGTTCAGCTACCATCTGTCTCAGACACAGGAGGTTCCTTCTACCTCTGCATTGTCCAAGCCTACCTCCTAAGGAAGCCGCATACACCATCTTTCCTGACTTCAGCCCTGGGAGTGTTTGGGGACCAGATTTCGCCAGCATGGGAGAGATGGGCCAGGACCTACTCCCAGACACAAAGGAAAGGTCAGCAAGCTGGGCCAAGGAATTTCCCCTGTCCAGGGTGGTCTCTTTAGGAATGGGGTCTCACTGGCAACTTGGCATCTGGCAACTGGTACTAACTGTGTGGATGCAATGACCACAGGTTTTTTTATAGGAATAGGAAGCTAGACGTTTCAGGAACTCTGAACAGAACTACAACATGAGTACTTTCTCAGCTACCATCCCAAATCCCATGGTAATGACTCCAGGGCTTAATGGTGTCTTGGTTACTTTTCTCTTGTTGCTGGGACAGAATACCTGATGCCCAAAATTAAGGAAGGAAAGGCTTATTTAACTCACAGTTTGTAGGGTTTTCAGTCCATAATCAACTGGCTGCAAGGCTGGGTGGCATGGCAGAGGGGCAGCAAAAGATAGCACAAGCAACAAGAACAAAAATGGAGGAGCATGAAAGAAGACTCTGTCCTTATATTGTATGTAGGCCACCTATCCCAAGGTGGATATAGCACTCACACCCATAATCCCAGCACTAGACGGTGAATCAGTCATAAACCATAGATGTCCACATTCATGACTGCATGAGTCTTTGGGGGAACAACTGTACACAAATTGTAGGCAACTGAGTTAGATAGAAATATTATAGGCAGTCAGATAGGGCTAGGCCCTCAATGGAGCCAGTGCCAAGGATGAGATACTTTGCAACTGTGGGAGAGACAAGTACCTCTCTTGTGGGCCAGACCTCAGGACAAAAGATAAAACAAATGCACCTACATACCTCCCTAAGGATAAACATCAGGGATTGATCTCTATCACTCTGAGAAAGCCAGGAAGAGTCACTAACTCAGCTCCCTGCAGCAAAGCCCCTGTTCTTTATTTATGCGCCCTTGCTAGTGACTTGCTTCCCTATTTGATCCTCATTTAATCAATTTTACCTGAGCAATTATCCTTGTAATTTTATCGGCTGACCATAGTTTTGTTCCACCTCCTGGCCACCTTGCAGTTTCCCATGTTTCCCACCTTGGACTCACCTTTCATCGTGGATTTGCTCTATAAAAATCCCTAGAAAAGACAGGTTCCTTGGCAACACATTCGGGACCCCTTCTGTCTCTCTCTCAGACAGAAACTTTCTTTCCCTTAGTAAATATATTTTGCTCTTAACCTCCATTGTTCCTAAAATTCATTCTTTGGTTTTAGAGAACATGAACTCCTACCAGATATCTAGCAGGTTGGTAGTTTCTTTCCCCTATACCAAAACCATAATAAATGGCTTCCAAGGTCTTAACCAGGCAATGAAGAGGGTAGCTGATTATCTATGTCTGCCATGGACATGGGGAAAGAAAGGGACAGTGTTATGTTAGGTAGAAATAATATAGGCAGTCAGGTAGAGCTAGGCCCTCAAAGGACCAAGTGTAGAAAACAAGATACATTGCAGCTACGTGGGAGACAGACACTTTCAGCTGAGGGCCAAATCTCAACACAAAAGATGAAACAAATGCACCTATATACTTCCCTTAAGGACAAACAACAGTGATTCGTATTCTAAATGGATATCCATCACCTTGAGAAAACCAGGAAGAGACACTGACACCCTTTCCAGGAAAAGCTCCTGTTCTGTTTCATGCCCGCTTGCTATTTGACTCTCTTCCCCATTTGATCCCCATTTGATCAATATTACATGAGCAATTATGCTCATACTCTTATTGGTTGACCATAGTTTTTTCCCACTTAATTCCCACCTTGTGATTTCCCATTTCTCTCCACCTTGGACCTGCCTCACTTCGTGGTTTTGCTCTATAAAAATCCCTAGAAAAGGCAGGCTCCTTGGCAATCCACCCAAGTCCCCTTCTGTCTCTCTCTCAGACAGAAGCTTTCTTTCCCCCATAAATGTATTCTGCTCTTAACCTCCATTGTTCCTGGAATTCATTCTTCAATTTTAGAGAGCACAAACTTGTACCAGACATCTAGCAGGTTGGGAGTTTCTTTCCCCTATATCAGTTATCTGTGTATGCCATCAACACATGGAAAGAAAGGGACAGTGTTCACCATCCTTAAGTGCAGTGGTTAAGGGAACACTGCCCTGCAGGACCACAGGGAAAGCATGGGGGGAAGACCCACAGCTGCATCAATGAGTCCTTCCCAGGGCCTCTGCAGAAATCCTGATGATTGAGGGAAAAGAAACTCCCAATCTGCTAAATATCTGGTAGGAGTTCATGTTCTCTAAAATCAAAGAATGAATTTTAGGAACAACAAGAGGTTAAGAGCAGAATATATTTATTGAGGTAAAGAAAGATTATGGCTGAGACAGGGACAAAAGGGAACCTGAGTATGTTGCCAAGTAACCTGAATTTTTTAGGGATTTTTATAGAGCAAATGTGAGGCAGGTCTAAGGTAGAAAACTTGGGAGATCAAAAAGTGGGCATGAGGTGGAACAAAACTATGGTCAACCAATAAAATTACAAGGATAATTGCTCAGATAAAATTAATTAAATCAGGATCAAATAGGGAAGCAAGTCACATAGCAAGCAGGTATGAATGTAGAACAGGGGCTTTCCTGTAGAGGGTTGAGTTAGTGATTATTCTTGGCTTTCTCAAGTCATAGAGACCTATTTAGAATACCAGTCCCTGATGTTTATCCTTAGGGAGGTATGTAGGTGCATTTATTTTATCTTTTGTCTTGAGGTCTGGCCCACAGGAGAGGGCCAGTTGCAAGGTATCTTGTCCTTGGCACTGGCTCCTTTGAGGGCCAAGCCCTATCTGACTGCCTATAATATTTCCTCTAACTCAGTTTCCTACAACACTGAGACTGCCGTCAGCTGGGCTGCCAGGGCAAGAAGCAAGGATATTGCTGCCACAGAGTTACAGCGGATGGAACAACAAGGTTATCTCCTTTAGAGACCATTGGCAATATCCACCCTCTGCACTGTACTCTCTGCTGGTAGTCTGAGGGGACCGGCAGCATCTCTAAAGTGGAGAGGCCCTCTGTATTTTTGAGAGGTTATGAGGTTATCACAAAAACCACAAGTGTTATGGTTTGTGTCTGGGTGTCCCCCCAAAGCCTCATGCTGCCATGGGACAGGCTTTTAGAGTTTGATTGATTATGGGTGTGGGAGCTACACCGGCCCTGGGGTGGATAGTTTGCATATGTAAGGGAGAGGAAGAGGCTGCTTGGGGCCATTCCTCCCCCATTTCCTCCCTTGTGTGTTTTGTTGCTTTGCTGTGTTCTGCCAACATGAGCTGTAGCCCTCTGCCATGTGCCACTCTGTCTGGTAATCTGCCAATTATGGACTGAAACCTCCACAGACTGTAAGCGAAATAAACTTTTCCTTCCTGAATTTTGGGCATCAGGTATTTTGTCTCAGCAACGAGAGAAAAGTAACCAAGACAATAAGTAAACATTTTGTCTTGATCTCAGAAAGAACCTGATTCAGAGAAAAGTCCAGATTATTTTCCTGATAATTCTGAGAAAAGAAATCTGTGCATTTCCGAGATACACACAGGAAGTCCACAAGGGAACCCTGGGGGAAGCAATCCAGTCTAGCCCCAGAACAGTGAGGAAACCCCTATCTTGAGGGGATTCAGAAATTGCCCTGGACGGGGATCTGTGAGTGACTGACTGGCAAAAGGCTGGAGGTGGCATACAGATCATGCCCTGAAGAGCTCACCTTCTAGATTTGGAAAGGACAGATGGGGAGCAATGAGTTCTATTAAAGCCTGGTCTTCTGGACAATGAGGGCTGTTGGGCTCCAACATGCTGGAGACCTATGGGTACCTAGAGGTATCTTACATCTGGATATGACTCTGGAGACACAAGTGGAGTTGGTGTGACTCTAGTAACCAGGACAGAGTTACAGACAAAGGTTGTCTGGGTTTGCTGGCCTTGCCTCAGAGGTGTCCAGCAGAGGGCAGCAAGAGGCCACAGCACCAGCAGCAGGAGGCCCATGCTGACCAGCTAGGCACAATCTGCACCTGGGGACATGAATTTTGCTGCTTCTCTCTTGGATCCACATTGGAGCTGTGTTAAAATTCAGAGAAAGGAGTTAGGTCATACATCTAGGGAGACAACTCAGATTTGTTCACTGGCATTCATTTATTTTGCTAAATAGTTATTAATTGCTCATACCTGTGGTTCCCTGCCTTGCCAGGTACTGAGGCTACAGAGATGAATGCTATAGTCCTATAATAGTTGCAGTGAAAGGGCTCATGCTTGCATGGCATTATTGCAGGTCATGATTGTTTTATTTGTATCAGCTCATCTAGTCCCCTGAGGTGAGGTAGTACCATAGAAAGTATATAAGCCTTGCCCAGGGCAACTCAGCTGCAAAGTGGTAGAGGCTGGATTTGAAGCCAGTTAGTCCAGCTCCAGAGCCTCTCTCTCAGTGCCTTTGCTGCACTGACATAAGTAAATAGCCAAGATGATATCCAAGAGCTATCACTGCTGAGAAGAAAATAAGATGTGTATTGGGTTGGAGACTTGGGATGGGGGCCACTGTGGCCAAACAAGGACTGTTGTGAAGGGTAGGGGTGACATACAATCGAAGACCTGCATGGAGAAGAAGACATGTCTGTGCCCACACTGGGGGTCTGTTGAACCCCAGTGTCCCCTAGCTCAGGGCCCCTGTGGACCTTCTCTGCATGATAAAGCACCCAGCCTCCTCACCCAGAGTCTCTGGAGCCACTCAGACTTTATGCTTTTCAGAGAGGGGAGATACCTGGCAGAGTTTGGGAACAGGGCAGGGGCTGAGCCTCCACAGAAGGATGTAGATAATTTCAAGCATCTGCATGTTGGTTTCCATACATACAGATACCCACACATGCACAGAAATAAAACCACTGCAGGCCCACAGACACATATGGCCCCCTCAGGATCTCAGATTCTGACATCCGTCAGGACCTATTCCAGCCCTAGACTCACTCCTGAAGTCCCAGGGGTTGCAAGACCCTGAAGATGTGCTGGGGAGATTTGGATAGGTAGCAGGTTTTGCTAGGAGGGCACTGGTTAGTGGAGAAGGATTACTTAGACTGATGTTATACAGTGAAGCAGAACCTCTTTACCTCAGAAGGGGCCTCCACACAATAAAGACGCCCTGATTTCCAGCACAGGGACAGCTCTGTAAGCTGTCGGCAGGAAGCCACGTGATGACTATATTTCTTGGGGCAATAGTTTCCAAAACTGGCCAAACAACCAGTTCCCATGAGGACCTCATTAAGATGAGAGAGCTCTGAGGTTTTAATTCACTGGGTCCAGAATGAGGCCAAGATCATATGATTTTGTCAAGTGTTCCAGTCAGTTCTTCTAGTCCCTGCTCTGAAAAGCCACGACAAGGCAGGCTGGCCTACGGGCTAGATTGGAAGCCCAGTCCAAGGAGTCTGTGTGGTTAAGAAATGGCTACCCACCCCCTATTTCTTTGAAGCCTGACACCTGTGTTTGCTTGAACAAGAGTGATTCCAACCTGGGACCAGAGCGTCCTCCCACACAGTTTGCCACCTGTGTTGCGAGTGCTCCTTCCCAGACAGACTCCAGCTCTAAGCACCTCCTGCCTTCCCTGCAATCTGCCACCACTTTACAAAACCCACTTCCCAACATTTCCCGCCCAGGCCCTTCATGCCAGCTGAGCCCTTTCTGGTTAATGGGGGTGGGGATTCCTGGTTCCTGGAACTTTCCAAAGCACAGACCACTTACACAACAAGCAAACAACCTTCTGGGTCACAGGCTGTGCTGTGACACATGCACCCCAGGGTCAAGCCCAGGGCCTGACTGTTGGTGCTTGTTGGTCACAGGGAGGAAAGGAGGTTCCACAGATGTAATGTTGGGCCTCCAGTTGGGACCCTCAGTCCAACCTCTGGCTTGGCCACAGCAAAGTGTCAGCAGCAGACCTGTGACTCTCTAAAGAAGACGCTCCCTAGGAACAAAGTCCTGGGATTTCAGGATCTAGAACCTGAGCCAGAACCAGGACCTTGAATGTCAAAGGCTTTCGTAGCCATTTTTGCTGTGTGATATGAGGTGGGTGACAGTCACCTTAGCTATGTCTACACCTCCACAGAACCCTAACTCACAGACTAATTTAAGCCAAAGGCCCCCAGCTCAGTAACTTGCCCTTCCAACGTTCCCAGCCTGGCTTCCTATAGGATTCAGAAACAGCTGATATATGCTTAACCCACAATTAGCTTGCAGACAACTGACAGGCAACAGAAATTGGAAATAGTCCTCAGAGCCTGCAGCTCTGCTCCTGCAGTGGGTCCACAGTCGCTATTAATGTGTGGCCACTGATTCATGCAGCTTTCAAAGAGAGAAGCCTTAGAGACTGAGGTATGAACGGAGAAGGTGAGGCAAGCTCTTGGTATATAGAGCACCAACTCCTTCTGCTTCCAAATTCTGCAGCTCCCAGCCCCTAGGCTCTCTCTCCTTTAACCCTGAGGAGGTGAAGAGACCCTGACTCCTCGTCCAGAGGCGTGGCCACTGGGCTGGAGCCCAGGCTGCAGCCTTCTGAACACTAGCTTCCCTCACAGGATGCTTAGAACTATGACTGCAGCTTCTCTATCTATACACAGGCACAAAAGAGATCTTGTGTTTTGAAATTAACTCCACTTCTCCCAGGCCAACAGGCAGAATTGGGAACTGAAGCTAGATAGGCAGTTTGTCTCAATCCTACACTGCAGTTAGAATAGTGGCTGTGGGTGGCACTTAGAGCAGTTCTGGCAGGAATGTCAGGTGCTGAGAACAAGATCTATCCATGCTCCAGCTTATGGAGCAGGCTTTATTCCCTGTCTAGGCAAAAAGGAATCAGCAAGTCATCTCCAAGAGGCAGAGTGTGGGGCGAAGCTACGAGCCAGAAAGAAAGGACAGTGCCTGGGGAGCATGGAGTGCTGCCATGCAAGGGAGTAAGGCTAGTGATAAAAGAATGAGATGGTGCCAAGGTGGGAGGAGGAGCAAACAGAAGCCGCTGGAGTGAGGTGGGGGATGGGAGACTCAAGCTTGCACTGCAAGGCTGTGTCTCCCATCCCCTAATGCTGGGAAAGAAGCCCTGAGTCTTCTGCAGTTTTATAGCTGTGGATGCTGGCCTTTGTCACAGTGTGCGGAGGGAGGCATTCATCCAGGTTAGCTCCCCTTCCATAAGACAGAAGGAGTTGTGTAAGAGCGACCTGTCAGTTCCCTCATCTTTGTCTTGGCTGTGAGAAAATTCAGGTGGGAATCTTGTGCTTTGTCACAGTAACTCTGTCATTTTGGATCATCTTTGGTCTACATCCTCTTCTTCCTTTCTGTGAAGTTTCTAGCCTGTCCTTTACCTATTTGCCTTAATCCAAGGTTTCATGGGTGCTTCTAAATTTTAAGCAGTTTCCCACACCTTTGGCAAGCAGTGTAGGTCTAAGTTGGAAGGAGAGCTTCGTTCATCAGAAAAGTACTCTCCCAGCCCCCAAGTGTGGCACCTCAACAAGCCCCACAGAACTGAAAATTCAGCCATGTGACAGTCTTGGTGTGCTAGAGGCCCAGAGCCCAACCCCTGCCACCTTCACCCTGCTGGCCCAGTGCTTGCACATGTCCCACCCCTTCCTGAAGAGTCCTGCAGCAGAAGACCATCTGGCTGGAGAAAGCACGGTCCTCATTCACTTCTCAGTGGCCAATTAGTTCATCTGTGTGTAACTTTTTGTTTGTTTGTTTGTTTGTTTGTTTTGTTTGTTTGTTTGTTTTTCCGGTACCGGGAATTGAACTCATGACCTTGTGCTTGCCAGGCAGGCGCTGTGCCTCTGAGCTAAATCCCCAGCCCCTGTGTGTAACTTTTTAAATATATCCATTTGACATATATTCATCAAGCACTTAGTAACTACAAAATGCTTTTCCTGGCTCTGGACAGCATGGCTAGCAAAGCAGTGTGGCCTCCCCTGAGCTGACCAGATTCCTCACTTCATTGTCAGCTTCTCTTCACTTCTTCATCCTGAGGCCAAATGGTCCCTTTCCCTCCTGTACTTGACAAAAGAACAGCTTGACATTAGGCATGAGAAAGCTAGTGCTAAATTCTCTTTTGAAGTGGCAGGGAGCTCAGCAAAAAGCCAGAAAAGGGGCCAAGGACCAAAGACCAAGACAAGGAAGGAGCAGCTCAGGCTGAGAACTCGCAGACGGCCAGGCAGGTGGCCGTGCAGGAGAGGTCATTCCAGAGCCCGCTGGTCTTCAGAATCACACAGTCCTCCCCTTTGCCATAGTCATTAGGCTCATTGCTCTTCCAGTTGCTGTAGGCCAGCCTCCCTCCTGTGACATACATGAATTGGCCTTCGGTCACCTCATCAGTGATGCCCAGGAAGACACTGTCACTGGCCATCTCTTGGATAGCTTTGTTCTCCTCAGCATTCCTGGGGGTGGCCACGGTGCCCCCGAGTTCTGTGCACAGAGCCTTCACCTTCACAAAGGTCATCTTTTCACCATTGGTCACATAGAACTTCTTCCCAGACTTTTTGCCCAAAGAGAAGTCCTGCACTGAAATCATAAAAAGCAGATGAGGCTGACATAGTCTGGAGCTCACCTGAGACTGAAGAACCAGCTCTCTGAGAATTTGGGACTCTGGAAAGAGTCTCATGCCTGCCCCTCAAGCCAAAGCCTAGGAAGAAGGAAGTTCCCAGCTGTGGGGGCCAAGGGAGGGACATCGGGCAACCCCCCTCCCTGGCTTTCCTGGGAAATCCAACCCTTAACAGCAAAGTCAGTTAGAAATGGTCCCAGCAGGTGGACACTGGGGGATGTGCTGGGAGTTGGCTTGGGCATAGTGGGTGTGGAGGAAGGAGCAGAGTTTGGAGACCACAGCCTCTGTTCCCTCTGCCTCTGCTCCTTGCTACGTGGGTGATGAAGGGGTTCATACCTTCTTATTCCATGCCTTGTCTGTAAACATAACAAGTATAATAACCACTCCTGGGGGTGGTGAGAGGATCAAATGGAACCATATTACAGGGCAGTGCCAACCTTGCACAAACCCAGGCACTCACTGTAAGACGTGCGCACAAGTATCTGTTCTCTTCCACTCTCCCTAAATCTAGCTCACACTGAAGAAAAATGTGAGCACCAAAAATGACTGGAAGTAGAGGAAAAGCTTACACTTTTTGATGCGATCCAGTTCTGATTTCAGTTCTCTTATTTCCCTCTCTAAGTTAGCCATTTTACTCTCAGCAACTGCAAAACAACAGAGAAATGAGTATTTATTGAGAACTTAAAATGGAAACCAAAGCATTAGAAAAAATTGGCTTAATAAAGAGTAAGTTTATTTCAGAAAAATAAGAAAGCTAACAGAAGCAAGCACAAAAATAAATGTGTTCCCCAGGTAGTAATAGCCACTCTCAACAATTTGTGAGCATGCAGTAGTTTTGGATCTTTTCTTCATATAGTGTTTAAACATTATTACATTATAATAATTTATAAGATAATACCCAACTCTTCCATTTTGAAAGTTATTTTTATGATTCATTTTCGTTTCTCATTTCAGGTAAACTGTTTAAAGCATTTATTATTTTGACAAAAATTACTAAGAAGGTTATTGTTTTTCTTTTGTCTTCACAAGTTTACCTTAAACTGAGTTGGGTGTTATGGGACAGACCATTTTCATGCCACTCCTGGGGCAGTGGGCACAACACAATGCCAGAAGCCACCTCCTTCAGAGTTCTCACGAGGCAGTGGCTCTGCAGAGTCTGGAAGTCAGGCCCCCAAGTGACACTGGGCCAGAAGCAGAGTGGAGCATCTTTCAACGAAAGCGTACAAAAAGGGTACCTCCCACCTGCCCTCAGATCCCAGAGTCCTGGTCCCCAGGCAGCCACGCTGGGGTGCGCTCCTTACCAGAACTGTCTCCACGCTCTCCTTTTTGGCCTTTGGATCCTGCAGGTCCAGAACCCCCTGTTTTCCCAGGAGGTCCTAACTTTCCTGGAGGCCCCTGCAAGCCTCTGAGCCCTTGACCTGTTGAGAGACCAAGGGAAAGTGACCCAGACTCTACTGCTCATTTTCCTTCTCCAGAAGCTCAGCAACTTATTCACCCAGTCCCAGGGGCCATCACACACCACTAATTTCTGTGTAGAAATATGGCCAGGAGAGCTGGAGGCACCTTTGACTGGGAAGAAGTGACCTTCCCCCGGGCTTCTACTGAGTGGGCTGGCCTGGCCCAGAACCATCAGGGTGAAAACCAAACCTCCCCAGGTCTCGAGCTCACTCTCATGTGGGACAGTCTCCCAATGGATGCAGAGAACCAACCCCGTACCTGGGTCTCCCTTCTCCCCCTTGGGTCCATCTCGTCCATCTCTGCCTGGCGTGCCATTGGTCACAGGGACGTTGCAGGTGATCACAGAGCAGGCCTTGTGAGCCTCCTCACAGGCTTTTGTTTCTGAGCAGCATGATCTCACCATGCACAGAAGGACAGGGAGCCACAGAAACAGCAGCATGGTCCTTCCTTGGACAAGAGAAAGTCAAGGAAAAGAAGTCCATCTCATTTTGTTTAGTCCTCATCTGCTGCCACCTCTGTGCTGGAGAGAGCAGACCCAGAGAGAATATCACAGCCCAGGCTGCTAGTGAGACAGCCAACTAAAAATATGAAAGTCAGATTGGTGCTGAAAAAAGGCAGATGCCACAGGTGAGTGACCTGTTCTCCTGTGGGTCCCAGGGACCCCACAGGCACAGGCCTGTGGCTAGGTAGACTGTAGCCAGGGTCCTGGACAGTGTGTGAATTATAACTGGCCTTGCTCCTGGTGGTCTTATGCAAAGACAGAGAGCTCAGAGGCTCCCTTATTTCTCCACTTCCTTTCCTGGTCCCAGAAGCCTCAGTCTCCCTAACTGCTGCAGCCCTAGATTTAGACCCAAACAGTAGCAGGTGTCCAACCCCACCGTGTCCACTTCTCAGCCAGACCTGGTTTATAATATCCACTCTCCCATTTCAAATAGAAATCCCTGTCTTATACAGGGGGCTGTCCATGCTCAGAGCCACAGTGTTTTCTACAGCAGCTTAGAAGCCATCTTGTACAAAGCCTTTGTTTTGAGACAGGCATTTGCTGGGAGCTCAGGACCCAGCAGGCCCTAAGGTAGGATCTGACCTCAGAATGGAAATTTCTTTGCTCACTGATCCTATCCACATGAGATATCCCTTGGTTTGAGATTTCCCACCACCACACCATTTCTGCTGGGCAGAACCCAGGCTCTTGAATCCCAGCTCACTCAGGCATGGCAGGCATCTCCTCACTCCTTCCAACAGGGCACTGGGTGGTGCACAGAAATCTCTCTGTGCTCAGGTTCCCATCGCCTTTGCTACAGCCCAGCAAGCCCCTCCTCCAGGAAGCTGCAGCAGCCTCCCTTCCACGGGGCTACAGGCTCCTTTCCCAGTGGCCCCAACCCTATTGCATGGCCCAGGCATCCCTGGCCTGTGGACTCTCTGATCCTTCTGCTCCTCCCGGACTTGGTGGTTTGAGGGGCCCAGTTGGAAAGGACCTTCCATTATAATAACATCCTTCTCCACATTTCCCCTTTCCATCTTTTCTGTATTTTTTAACCTTGCCTGCTGGTGCTGGAGGTATGAGACAGAGCTGTGCTTGTTGCTGGTATACATACTCCTCACTTCTAACCCACCCCTTGGATCAAACTGTCCTTTAGTTTGGAGGTGGTCAGCTGAATCCCCAGATCAATAGCAAGAGGCTCAGGTGAATCTGTTGACCCCACTATAATCCTTGCCTGGACCTCATGAGCTTTAGGCTAGGACCAGACTCTCCACCTGGCCCCACCACTTTCCTACAGAAATGACTTACAAGGTCTTCTGCAGAACACAGAGACAGCAGCAGGCAGATGACCCTTCAGCACAGGCTTCTGGCAGCTGTGTCCACGGTGCTGAGCCCAATTAGCCCAGTGATCAGGAACAGCACTGCACTGGCCTTCAACCCCAGATTAATAAACAACCATCCCTAGCCTAGGACTGCTGCAACTGGGTCAGTCTTCAGGGCTGTGGGGGGTGGGGGGGCTCCAGCATGGTGCTGGGCAGCTCTGTGCTTTGACACCCTCGACTGCTCCTTCAGCTGCCCTCACCCATCCATCCATCCACCCACCTCCGCAGTTCAGCTGGCCTAATCTTAGACTAAAATCTAAGACTAAATTGCTAAAATCTTAGACTCCACGTATTCCCTCCAGATAATCATTTCCCAAAAACTGCATAAGCACTGTACCAAAAATACTTATGTTCATATAATAAACACACACACATTGGGAAGTGGGAAGGAAATGTTCAGATGGGAAGGGGAACAAGGGAAGGGGAAGAGACAGGAAGGGAAAAAATGGGTATTAAAAATACACTGGAAGGCAAATAATAGAAACAAAATTTTGTAAATAGAGAGGAGAAGAAGGGTTGAAGGGAAAGGAAATGGGAAAACAGGACAAAATGAATTAAGATATATTATGTAAGGTATTGATTCCCTATGATGAATGTGATCATTATGTATATCAAATGTATACTAATAAAATTAATCTTAAAAAATAAAAGAAAAAAGTACACACACACATGCATGAGCACACACTTCTGTTTCAGTTTTTCTGATTAGTTTACCATTCTATTTGTGTTTTTTATTTATTATAGGGCAGGGGAGGGGAGATTAAAGACCTACAATCCTGGGTCACCTGGTTCCTTCTCATTCAGAACATTTATCAAGCATCATTGTTGGGTGTTCACAAGGATGGGCATGAGGGAAAATATTTGTAGATAACTTAATTTCAAGGCAGAGTGTGAGCATCTGCACAGTGGTCCTCTCTGCTAGGTATTTCCTCTGAGCTTTGCCTTGTTAGCTGTTGTCATTCAGATTTTAGCTTAAAATATTGTCTCAAGAGGAGGGCTGCTCCTAGCCATTTAATCTTAAGAACCTGGTCTGTTGATAAATTATATGTTGCTGATCTAATTCTTTTAATTTTTATTTTTATTAGTACATGTTTGCAGCATGCAAGATTACATTCATCGTGGGGAGTTGGTACGTGTACAAAACACATCTTAATTCTTTTCACAGCCCTTTCTCTCTCATTTCTACCCCTGGTCCCTTTTGAAAAAGATATATCTCCCTGTTTCTTATTATTTACCTTTTATCTTGCTCTTTAATTTATCTAATTTTGGGTTTTTATATAGGAGAAATTGTGTGATATTTAAATTTATGTGTCCCATTTATTTCACTTAATATTATGGTACCAAGTTGCATCTACAAATGACTCCAGTTTATCTCTCTTTATGATGCAGTAGTGCTCCAGTCTGTATAAATACTACATTTTCTTTATCCATTCATCTGTAGATGGTGACATAGTAACATAGGTCACTTCTACGATTTAGCTATTATGAATCATGCAGCTATAAACATGGGAATGCATGTACCATTACAATGTGATGTCTCTAACTCTTTGGGAAAGATACATAGTAAGGCAGTAGCTAGGTCGAATGGAATTTCTAGTTTTAATTTTTAGAGGAATTTCCATGTTGATTTTAATATGTACTAGTTTATATCCCCATCAATAATATGGAATGGTCCCTCTTTCCCTACAGCCTCACAAGTATTTGTAATTATTTAATTTCTTAATGATGCCCATTCTTTCTGGAATAAGATGAAATCTCAGAGTCATTTTAATTTCCATCTCTCTAACAGTCAGAAATGAACTTTTTAAAAATCTGTTTATTGGCCATTTCTACTTCTTCTTCTGAGAAGTGTCTGCTCATTTCAGTTGCCCACTTCCTGACAGCTTTCTTCACTATCATTTGTCTCCATATGAAGTTGTGTATTGGCTGTCTGTCTAGGAGAGCTTCTTGAGGACAGGGCTCTCAGTCCCATGGCTGGATGCCCACCTGTGCGAGCACCTGCAAACTTCAGTGCTCACAGAGGTGGAGAGAACATGTGAGCCACCTGCACAGTGATCTCACAGAATCCCTCTGGCTCCTCTGTGGCTACAGTCAATGTCTTCATCTGTGTTGTGACTGTTCTCGAGCAAGGGCTATGTTCAGTGCACTTCCTTTTCCCCAAAGTGCAGTCCAGGAGTGGGCACATGAGAAGGCCCTAGTGTGAATGGGGAAAGAAGCAGAGCTCCAGAGTAGAGCACATTCCAGGCCAGTGTGCGGCTCCTTCAGGCCTGGTTTCTGGAGTGCCCAGTGCTTATCACCAGAGCCTTCCCAAAACTCACATTCACTCCCTGAAATACTTTATCTCACCAAACAACTTGAAATGTTTGCGTTTTGCTTGGTAGGGAGCAGGGCCAGGTCACTTCCTTTTGACTCTGTTTTATGATTGGTGTTCAGCTTCTCGAGGGCCATGAGCTTACGTACATTCAAGTCACTATGCGCAGTCCACCAGCCCTCCCATTCCTGTCCCAAGGTAGCTGCCAGGTACCAGGAGGGCCCTATGGTTCAGAAGCCCATTTTCAATGTATGTTCTTGATGCCATGGGTACACGTGTACAGGGCCTATTAACTCAGCATGCCTATGTTCAGAAGACAAAGGACATTCAACCTATATATCAAGCAGACGATCTCCCAAAAGAGTGGAAATTTAAAGTGGAGGCCTGCACATGAAACCAGAACCCTAAGCACTGTACAGACTTAGAGATCTGGTGGGAAAAATGTTCTTTTTTAGGAATATGGATCCATAGGACTGTAGTTGTATAAGATCTAGGGTTTGGATTTATGCTGGTGCTATTGTCACTGTTTGCTATTTATGCCAAGATGAAAAACTGTGTTTCAAGCATCCCAGCATGTCACAGTCTAGTGGACTATGAAGACATAAAGCAATAGCAACCCCTACCCTTAACCCAAGCACCTCAGGGTTTTCTCAAGGAGATTAAACAAATTGTGCCTACTTTCTAGAAAAATCACCAAATACAGTAGGAGATAGAGTGAGAGTTGAGCTAAACAGCAAGCCTCAGAAATAGTCCTACAAGGACCATGGACTTCATAGAACAGGTAATTAATACAAAGCCAGCCTCCCTATCTGTGAGCTCCACATCTGCAGATTTGACCCATCATAGATCAAAATCTAGCTAGGCCTATAGTGGTTATGACTCCATTGAACACATACAGACTTTTTTCTTGTCATTATTCTCTAAATAATGCTGTATAACAGCTATTTATGTAGAGTTAATTGTTATAAGGAATCTAAAGAGGATTTAAAGTGTACAGGAGATGTGTATAAGTCATACACAAACACTGTGCCTTTATATAAGCAACTTGAGCATCTGTGGATTTTAGTATCTACAGGGGTAAGGGAATTGATCCCCTCCAGACATCAAGGGATGGCTGCATTTTTTAAAAGAAAGTGTAATTGAGAAATAAAAATTAAGTTAATGAGCTAAGGAAATAACTACAGAGTCAGTAATAAATTAATTGTTTCTTTGGAAAAATATCCATAAATTTAATGTCTTACTTTGTCCTCATTATATAATCATACATGCATGCTCTTCAATACAGTACTACCAGATGCTCCCACTGGACTGTGGAATAAACATCCTAGTGCCTTGGATGTTTGGTTCAGCCATGTGATGAAAACAGATAAGAAGTGTGCAGCAGACTCAAGCATGCTTACAGAATGAGTGCAGCCTTTTGTGTTTCATTCTCAACCATAGGAAGACTATGTCCCTGGTAGCCACTAACATCAGGATAGTTGCACAATGCAGAGGAGTCCAAACTGACCAGAAGGCCCAGAGTCCAGCCCACTGCAGCTAAGTCCACAAAACCTAAGACCAACTAGCACCTGGCATGCTGGAAGACCCAGAGCCAAAAATGAAGTGTGTGTTATCAGTACCTGAGACAGACTTACTGTTGCATGGGCTTGGTGACATATTACCAACAGTGAAAGGAAAAGAGAATATTACACTCAGATAGATGGTGTCCTAGTCACTTTATCATTGCTCAAACACAATATCAGCACCTGCAATTTAAAGGAGAGGTTTCTTTTTGGCTCACAGTTTCAGAAACTTCACTCCACGTTCAGAAGGGCAGATACAGGAAGGGCATGGTGGAAGGCCTGGGCACAGGAGCACTGCTTGTGTCATGTTGGCCAGGAAGCAGAGAGGAAAATGATAGCACTTTCCAGGTTATGCCTTCAGTGTCCAGCACTTCTGACCAGACCCCACCTCCTAACAAAGTCAGCTGTACCCAAGTCCCAGGATTCAATCACCTTTGAAAAGCCCTGTCAATGAGCTCACAAGGCTTTTGGGGGAAGGTTATTGATCTAAACCATAACGTGTTGATGGTATTGACACTATAGAATTACATTATATACATTCATTTTATAGCAATATATTTGAAAACTGGATAAAATAGATATTAGAAAGCAATTCAAAATTACTAAATTTGGCCCAAGAAATGTAAGAATATTATACCATTGATTATAAAGTATAGAAATAGAACTGAAAAATAATCAACCAATGGAATAGGTAATTCAGGGGACATCTGAACCTTTCCCAACTTCCTGTTTATCTATCTTTAATTTTGCTCCTCATTTGCAAATATAAATATACTTTGAGTTTCTCCTATAAGCAAAACTGTGCAATATTTAAGCTTGTGACTTATTTCACTTAACATTATGTTCTCAAATTGCATCCATTTACCTACAAATTCCTCAAGTTTATCCTTTACGGCAGATTAGTACTCCATTGTGTATAATGTTGTGTAAACCACATTTTCCTTATCCATTCATCTGCTAATGGACACATATGCTGTTTCCAACTAATTATAAATTGTGTTACTATAAATGTGGGTATTCATATATCCCTGTAATATGATGATTTTAACTTTGGAGGAAGATATCAAGAAAGAGATAGCTGGTTAAGTGGAATTTTTATTTTTAATATATGCTAATTTTTTTATTTATATTACTAGTTTCTCTTTGTTCACTGAAAAGAAAGTCTGGGAGTGGGCAAGTGCTCCTGGAGCTGCTGGTCCCGCTGTTCAAGTCCATGCATTGCTCACACTGCCACGGTTCCCAGTTGAAAATGGTGGACAGAGCCAGGTATTTCCCATCTGCTTCCTGAGGGCAGAGCAGGAGACTGAGGACCCCGCCGCCATTACAGACTGAGTCTCTCTTCTCCCTGCACCCGTGGCAGAGAGGAAGTCCTCACTCAGAAGCCCCAGGGACTTCTCTGGCTGGGGGTGGGGTGTGTAGCCTCTCCAGGCACCCATGTGCCATGAGCCAAGTGAGCAAGTGCTCCAGGAGCTGCTGGTCCCACAGTTTGAGGCCGTGCTTTATTTTCATCCAGACCCCCTAGCAGGTCGAACACACAGGCAGTCTGTGACTGCTACCCATCTGACCTGCATCTGGTTCCTGTATGTGTCCACAACTGACTGGAGACACAGAATAAGGTGGTTCACAAACTGTCGAACCTGCAGTTTGTGTCCGGATTTTGCCTGTACCTTGAACTGCAGGGACATAGATCCATTGGACCGGGATTGTCACACCAGTGCAACCCGAGTCTGGGCCATGCACATGCCCAGAACTGGAAGGGGATGCTGGATCAGACAGTTGGCCACTAGTCGACACCAATGCCCAAGTCTGAGAATGGGGATAACTAGATACAAATCAAAAACTGCCAGAAACCAGAGACTAAGTAGCACTTCTCAGAGGTCACTCAGTGCCAAACCTGACCAACAGGAAAACTAGGGACACTAGTGGCCTCTGTGGTGTAGCTGCCAAACAGGGAAACTGAGCTTTCTGCATCCAGTAGCAAACATGACAAAACAAAGGACTAAAACACAATCCCAGTACTCCACCCCACTCAAAACAAGTCTAAGAGACATCGACATAGGGGAACTGGGTAAACACATCCTGAAAAAGCTGAAATGATTGCAGTGGAAGTAAAAAAACAACTCCATAGGGCCATAGAAGAGATGAGATCAGGGGCTGGGGATTTAGCTCAGCGGCAAAAGTGCTTGCCTGGCAAGCGCAAGGTCGTGAGTTCAGTTCCTGGTACCGGAGAAAAACAAAAAACAAAAAAAAAAAAAAAGAAGAGATGAGATCAGAAATAATCTCTTATGCAAAAAGTGAAATGTCAATAGTAATGACGGAACTGCTGAAAAAGTCTGCAGAAGAAACATACAAGAAAATAGAAGAACAAAGGCAAGAGGACAAAAGCATTCAATGAAAAATATAGAAAGGACTTAGAACACATGAACCATATTCAAAGAGACTTCCAAGAAAAAAAGCTGCCATTGAAAGCTACCAAAACTGCTTGAATGAAGCTGAAGATAGAATCTCAGACTTTGAAGACAGAATGGCATCTAGCAACCGTGAAAGAAAGGATCTCATAAATTCAACAAGGATCCAGGAAAAGTCAATTAAACAGCTGCAAGATGAGGCAAAAAGCACTAATATATGACTTATAGGAGTCAATGAAACAGCATGAGGCAACA
>NW_004955510.1:252425-253511 GCF_000276665.1 Chinchilla lanigera
AATCCAACAGCCAACATCATTCTAAATAGAGAAAAACTGAAAGGTTTTATTTTAAAATAGGGAACAAGACAAGGGTGTCTGCTGTCACCACTCCTGTTCAGTATAGTTCTGGAAGCACTCACCAAAGCAATAAGACAGAAGAGAGAAATAAAAGGAATAAGGATAGGAAAGGAAGAAGTAAAACTATCACTATTTGCAGATGACATGGTACTTCACATGAAAGACCCTAAAAAACTCCACAAGAATACTCCTTGAATTAATCAAAAAATTCAGCAGTGTACCTGGATACAAAGTCAACACCCCAAAATCGCATTCCTCACAGATCTAGAGAAAACATGCCTTAAATTCATCCGGAACCAGAAGACACCCAGAATAGCAAAAGCAATCCTCGGCAACAAGGACAAGTCAGGTGGAATCACAATCCCCTGACCTCAAATTATACTACAAATCTACTCTAATAAAATCAACCTAGTACTGGCTAAAATACAGACCTGAGGATCAGTGGAACATAGTGGAAGAAACAGCCACAACCAAAAACACACTCAGCCACCTAATCTTTGAGAAAGGGGCCAAACAAACTCACTGGAAGAATGATAGTCTCTTCAATAAATGGTGCTGGAAAAATTGGCTTTCCTCCTGCCAAAGACTGGAAATAGAGCCAAGTCTATCATCATGCACCAAACTCAAGTCAAAATGGTTGACAGATCTCAATATTAAAACAGAAACATTAGTCTATTGGAACAGAAAGTAGGTAAAAACTTTGAAGACATACAGATAGGCAGCAAGATCATGAACAAAAGCCAACCTGCAAGTGAAATAGAATATATAAAGAATTAAAAAATATTAGCCTTCCCAAATTCAAAGACCCATTCCAAAAATGGGCAGCTGAGATGAATACACACTTCTCAGACAAGGAGATACAAATGGCAAATAAATACATGAGAAAATATTCAACATCATTTGTCATTCAAGAAATGCAAATTAAAGCAACACTGAGATTCCACCTTATCCCAGTAAGAATGGCTAGCATTAAGAAATCAACCAATAACAAATGCTGGCGAGGCTGTGGAGAAATAGTAACTCTTC
>NW_004955510.1:254427-263527 GCF_000276665.1 Chinchilla lanigera
TTTCCATGTCTTTTACTCTGGGTAACAACTTTGAAGATACTAAATACACAGTACATTACCTGCTGTAATTCTCTTATTTTGTTATAAAGTTTATTTTTTTATAAAATAGAAAGTTACAAAGAGAAAAAATTATCAACCACCTTCCATATCACCCCAAGTAGTTTTACGTTGGGGTTTTTTGTCAAATCTTCAGAGAATAAGAAATTTCTTTCTCATATAAATGGCTTGTAAAAAGGTCTTAACGAAAATAATCAGCTAAACATGTAAATAGGAATGGATAGCCAGATGTGGTGCCACTTACATGTGATCCCAGCGCACAGGAGGCTGGGACACTACAAAATGAGTTCAAGGCCAGTGTAAATAATGTAAGGAGACCTTGACTAACTTAAAAAAAAAAAAAAAAGGATAAAGACAGAGCAAAAGAGAAAGTTTCACTACCTACTTTCATTACCCTATGAATAAGCTGCATGATCTTTGCCAAATCCCTTTAACCTCTATGTCTCAATACTATTCTTATGTATAATTGAGAATAATAATATTATCTATAGCTAGCATTAACAAAGGTTACATGAATTAATACAAGTATAGTCCTTGGCATACATTAACTGATGAGAATATCTGTCATCAGATCAAGTAAGGTATAGCCCGGGGATGCAAGGATAATTCAGCATCAAAAATCATGAAATTTATTAATTTATAATAAGTTTTACTAAAAGTCTGAATTTAGGTATATACAAGTTTGAAGCTTGATACTCACTCTGTGCTTAAAACTAATACATACTCTTTGATTCTTCATAATATGTTCTTCCCAGACCTCTGCAATTCCTAAAAGTTGTGGGGTTGTTAAAACACAGTCCAAACACATAGTTTTGCTTCCAAGTTTTCTTATTAAGATCTTCAGTTTCATGTCAGATCATTGCCAGTGGGGACACAGAGTGGCATTATGTAGAAGTGGGGTGGGCAGAAGCCTGCTTGCTTGCTCACTTTGTAGGTAAAGAGAGTGCAGAGAATGCCAGGGCCAAAGGCAGGCAACACCTGCTCAAACCTATGACAAGCCATGTTTTCAATGGAAAAATATAGGACAAGTTCACATGATGCAATAAGAACCTCCTGTGTCACTGAATTTCTTCAACAGTGTAGCAGGCTCCTGACCCCTATAAAGAGACAAACATCCAAATATAGAGACTGTGAAAACCGTAAAGGGAAAGGCAAATATTCCATTCTTTGTACAGATAATCACATGTTTATAAAACAGAAAGAAGGTCAATTATATTAAAAATATTAGGGGATAAAATGGGAACCTAAAAATACAGTTGGATATTATGAGATCAACAAAAACAAAGCAAGTTTTCTCACAAATCACCAATAATTAATTTCAAAACATGGGATTAAAGTAGCAAATAGAACCTGAAAAGAAATAAAAAGAAATCAATTTTCAGAAGCTTAGCCTGAAAACAGGGCATATGTATTTTTCCTTCTTATTTTTCTTTGGGGGCAGTAGCTCAATAATTCATATTCTGGGCCCTGAAAACATGTGTGAGGTGATAAAATTAAAAAATAACATTCACCAAAAAATGAGAAATAGTACCCTTTGTTCCCATCTTTTTTCTGGGTTTTAATCTAGAGCTTCCTTTTGCCCAAGAAAAGAAGTAATGCAGGTGAGAGAATGTGTTGAAAGATGTGAAGCTGGGAGGAGTTGGAGTTTTCTGGAGATAAGGTGCATATGTGCTTGCCCTCCAAAGGGACATGGTCCCGTCCCCACACAGCTCTTAAGCAGTAGGCACAATCTCATTCCCTGCAGACCTGGCAACTCCCCCCCAATCACCACTTCCAAACCATCTGTGTGGCCAAGTAGGGGGTGGGAGACAAGCTAGCACCATCCACAAATGGACCACATGACCTCAGACTTAGAGTTACCCTGACAATGAAATCCATATGTTCTCCCAGATTTTTCTATAGTTTCCCTCCCCACTGAGTTCCCTGAAAGAGGTCAGGTTGCCCCTCCCACAAAACAATGAAAGCATAACCTGAGATAGAATTTCCAATTTTTCCTGCAAGTGAGGGCTCAGGGTCAGAGCTAATTTGACTTATAAATACAAACATGTGATGTTCCTTGAAACAAAAGCAACAGAGACTCATGTTAACACAGATTATTTATTACACTTAAACAATTGCAGTTCGGCTTGAGGGTGGGGTAGTTACAAGCATGAACTTCAGGTCAGAGCAGATGGATTTGAGTCCAGTCTCTGCCACTTGTGAATATAATAATATTCAAGACATTTAACCTCTGTAAGCCTCAGCATCTTTATATTAAAAAAAAAACAAAAAACGGAGAAAGCAATACTCATCCATGGCATTGTGAAGAGTAAATGATGTTTATTAAGAAATATTCAAAGTGCTTATCAAGGTGCTCAGCATACAGCATGTGCTCTAGAACAGTCTCTGCAGCAGTGCTAGTGGTCATAGTAATGTTGGTAGTCAGAATGTTAATATTTGGACAGCAACAAGTGTCTGGTCTCCATTTCAAAAATACAGAAACAAGCTCAGAGAAAAAAAGATTCCCCAAAGTCAAAAGGTACCCACCCTGAGACACAGCCTAAGACCTGGCACTCAGATGATTTGAATGAAATAGCTGAGTGAATGAATTAATAACAGACGAGAAGAGAGGCCATGGTGTGGTTGGCCATGTGAATTCTTCACTGACATCTGAAGTGGACAAAGATATGTCCGTTAGCAGGAAGTTACTTGGGTGAGACCTGAGGTAGAAGGGGTTCTTCCCTACAGGCCTGGGCTGAAGAGGAGAACCTTGTGCCCTGAAACCCAAGGGAGTGGATCGTACCTGCCAATTACTAGGGTTGAGTTCCATCATCACTGTGTTGGGCACCACCTGGCTCCTTAACTTCCCAGAGACCAAGTCATCCCCACACAGCTTGTGTCCTTAGGACTTCACATTTGGACTTTGCCAGAAGTCTTCCTACTCTACCATTATGCTTAACCAGGACTGCTAAATCTTGATGGGACCAGGCAGAGAAAGACATTCTGTGTGTAATTTTATAGGGTCCTTCCATTCTGGGACCTCACTGTTTCCATCTATAATTGAAGGAACCAGTCAAGGAAGAAGGAACTCTCCACCTCACAATGGAGACCAATGTTGGGGAGTGACAACTGTGTGCTGCCCAGGAGCTCCAAGGGAGCATCAAGATGGATTGTGAATGAAAGGACTTCATCTGGCTTTAATAGCCACCTCCGGCTTTAATAGCCACAAATAAATCTGGTTGGGAAGGAGTTTCAGCATCTCATAAACCAAGTGGACTATCAGGATAGAAAATGTAAAGTAAGGCAAGATTGGACCCATCCTTTGGCATCAGTTCCTGCTCAGAACTCACAGATGGCCAGTCGGTACTGCAGGCAGTTCCTGTCATTCCACGTCCCATCTGAGTACATCTCCACACATTTCTCCTTGCCCCGACCCCTGGGTTCCCCTGGGTACCAGTTGGTATAGTTCATGGGGGCCCCATCCAGGTAGTAGAAGTCCCCTGGGGTGTGGCCCTCTGTCAGGCCCAGGTACGTGTAGATGTTATACTTCTTCACGATGCTGGCAATGGCTGCGTTCTCCTCTGGACTCCTGGGGACAGCAATGTCACCACCTGCTCTGGTGCAAGTCTCCTTAATGGCATTAAAGTCGACCGACTGACCATTACTGGCAAAGATCTTGTCCCCCACTGCCAACATGGACCCCTGCAAGATGAGGACTAAGAGCAGAGGAGTTTGGGTCAGTCCACCAACCTCTGTCTACACCCATCTCTCTCCAGCTTCATTTCTGCCTCTTTCCTGCATGAATGTGCATGTGTGTGTGTGTGTGTGTGTGTGTGTGTGTGTGTGTGTGTCTGTGTGTCTGTGTGTCTAGGTCTGTCTATCTTCTCTTCCTCTTCCAATCTAAGTTTTCTAAATTCCTCTCTGCTCTCATCCATCCATCCATCCATCCATCCATTACTTATTGCCAGAAAAAGTATAACATCCCGGGATTCAATAGAAAGCAAGTTAAGCAGAGAAAATGGGAACTGAAAGCAAGTCCATGCCCATTTGTCACTTCCGGACCATTCAGAGACATTAGAAAATGGTGCATCACTCCTTCCAAGGCCTTCATGTTTATAGTTGTTTATCAGGTCTGTAGTTCTGGAGACCAGTGCCAAGGACAGGAAATTTGTGAGAGACACATAATTATGAGACCCCAAAGGGGTTCCCTTACCTCCTGTTGACTGCAGGATTTTATGTTTAAGGTCACGGAGAATGGTTTGGATTTTCTCATCCAGAGAAGCTGGAAGCCCTGTGGAGAGAACACCACTCTACCTCAGGGCCAAGACAGTAAGATCTCTGCTTGCTGCCAAGCAGTGCCAGCTGAAAGTCTGAAATTCTGTCCATCAAGTGTCTAAGCACACTGCCCAGGCCCCAAGTTACAAGGGCACACAAGGTGGGACGTTTCCACACTCCCCTACCTTCCAAAACAACCTTGTGTTGTTCTGCCCCTTCCTGCTCTCCTCTGGCATCTGGAAAGGGCCCTGTCCCCTACTCTCTACCAGATCTGATAGTCTCTGCTCTCTCCTGATGGACTTCCAGACTATGCAGAGCTGTGAGCCTCCCTCTGCGTGTGGGACTCCCAATCACACCTGCTGCCTGAGTCCTTCATCCAGAACCCTGGGTACCTTTGACAAAGGCTCCCAAAGCTGCAGGCCCAGAAAGGGACTCCTCTGTTCTCAGTGCTGTTCCTCTTCCCGTCTGTGACACCTCATGTCTCTCCATCAACACCAAAATGCATGGAACACTGCCTACACCTGTCAGGCCCTCAATGGTGACTACATTCTTCCAACACTTCCCATTTCTCTCATCAACCACATATTCTCTTACATCAGTGAAGCTTTATGCCTTGGACCCCTTTACCATTTGTCTAGTCCCCATCATCTCCCATGTGGCTGATTGCATGGCACTCTGCCCATGTCCCCACTGCTCATCCCCATCCCTCTCAGCTCTACTCACCTGGAGGGCCCCTCTCACCAGGATCTCCCTTGTCTCCTCTTTCTCCAGGGACACCAGGAATTCCACTCATCCCATTACATCCAGGGAAGCCTGGCATTCCTCCAGGGGGGCCCATGGGGCCTGCAGAGGAAAGGGGACATGGATTTGTGAACCCCATTGTTAACCAGTTGGCTCACCTGCTGTTCCTTGGGCACTTTGAAGATAGACTCCCCAAGAGGCCCTAGAATAGGGCCCCCCAGGGATTCCCATCATGCCCACATCAGCTGAATTCCTGGGCCCAGCCTGACCCCTGGAGAGATGGGCCTACTGAAAATAGGTCCCTGTCCCTCGGCTGAGCCTACAGATTACCCACAGTACCTGGAGGTCCAGGGTCTCCTTTCACACCATCTCTCCCATCTCTACCAGGCAGACCATGGGATCCAGGAGTCCCAGGAGTCCCAGGAATCCCAGGGATACAAAATTCTGTCCTGTTGCACATGATGCCAGAAACTGCCATCAAGACAAGGGTGAGGGCCAGAGAGCACAGTGGCATGGCTCCTGCTCCAGCTGTTTCTCCTGTAGAAGGAAAAGGCCATGAGCCATCTGAGGCATTTTCAAATCTCTCCCCGCACCTTGTGCCTTGTCAGTACTAAAGAATACGGCAGAGCCTGAGGCCAGGCAGGTCCACACAGGAGCCCTGGGAAGACCCAAAATATCCACACACAGAAATTCCCAGCATCATTAGGCATCTAACACAGCCCTGTGCCCGCTCCCTCTAGTTTGCAGCAGTGGGTGCCTTGGATAGGTAAGGAGAAAAGTGAGGAGTGTAGAAGTCAGAGACCCAGGTTCTCGTGGGAGTAGTGCCTCCCAGGATGACCCTGGGGAACTCACTGTGCCTCTCTGACCTCAGCTGGATCTACCGTGCTCCAGAGATAACCCTGACCTGTTCTTCCCAGGCTTTGGGGAGGGGGAACGCCACCTTTACCCACTCTGCCTGTCCCTCAGCATTCTCAGTCACCCTCTTCTTGGGTTCTAAAAAGTCATGAACCTAAGGGTGAGCAGAGATGACCCAGGCTCCTGGAGTGTCTCTGCTGATTCACTGGTGGTGGAGAGACCCTCTTCCCTTAGGCTTGCAGCTGTCATGCTGATTTCCACTGCCCGATTTGACCCAAACACCTAGGGCTGGGGGTTAAGCTCACCCACACTCAGGGCCTCAGGCTGCTTGCGTCTCTGCCTCCAGCTCAGTGTGGAGAGGTAGATAGCACCATTTATAGGGTGAGAAGTGCTAACCTTCCTCTCCATCCCTGAGAGGCCCATTACCCAAGGGCCTCCACTCTAAGGAGGGATGGATGGAAGAGGCTATGCTGTTTACACAGCACATTTCTCCACAGAGCACTCAGGCTGGAGGACCACTTAGGTCCTTGAGGGAAGCAGAAAACCTACTGAAGAAAACTCCAGGCTGTAAGGAGGGAAAGCTCCTCTGACTGAGGCCACCCACTCTATTCCTAATAAGTAATGGCAGATGAAAACTTTTACCAGGCACAAGCATTGATCCATCTCACCCCTGGTGTGGGTCCACACCATGGTAGGCTGTGCCCGAGTTCAAAGGGGGAGTCTGAGCTGAGCACACTGTCTCTCCTGGGATCTGGCTCTGCCAGAGCTCCAGGCCTCCCAGCGCCTACCTCTGGAGCCCACAGCTAAAGTGGTAGGCAGATGGGCCGAGCAACAGGCAAGTACACTGCAGGTTCCTTGTCCCCCTGCCCTAGGAGCTTCTGCTGTGAGAAGGCAGGAGAGAACTGGGGGTTGCAGGACAGCTGCCTTTCAAGCTCGGGCCATGGGTGATGCTGGTTATCTGCAGTGGTGCTTACTCCAAGTGCCCCAATACTGTCCTAATTGGCGAGGTCTCCAGTTCAAGTCACCTGAGAGAGAACCTGTAACTGCAGAGGTGAAAACTATGGAAAAACAAGACAAGAAAAACATCCCCATGCTTCCTTGTAAGTAGTTTGGAAAATCTTGAAATCCTTAAGGAGTGGGGAGACTTTTTAGGGAGTGGTAGTTCAACTAATGGAACTCACTAATCACAAGAGAAATGCACATCAAAGCCACAGTGAAATATCACTTCACCTGAGTAAGAATGGCTACTATCAGAAAAAAAAAAAAAAACTAACTGCTGGGGAGGATGTGGGGAAAAGAAGACACTTGTACATTACCCACAGGAGGGCAAATTAGTGAAGGCTTCAAGGAAAAACAGCATGGAGGTGCTTCAAAAAATTAAAAAGAGAACTACCATATAATACAGCAACTCTGATCCTGAGTATATAGCGAAAGGAGATGAAATTAGTACATAAAAGAAACATCTGCACTGCCATGTTTACTGTAATATTATTCACACACAGTAGCCAAGAAACGGAAGCAGCCTACATGTCCATTGACTGATGAGTGTATAAAAAAATACAGCACATGTACACCACAGATCTACTCAGCCATAAGAACGAATGCAGCAGTGACACCTGTGACAAAGCAGATGGAGCTGGAAATCATTACATTAAATGAAATAAGCAGGAACAGAAAGGCAAGTACAGCATAGTATCTCACTCAGATATGGAATCTAAGAAAGCTTATCTCAGAGAAGTTGAATGTAAAAGCATGGTTAGCAGAGTCAGGAGAGATAGGAGGGGCCAAGATGGTTAAGTTCAGTCAGTGTGTCCTGAGTTGCAGTGAATAAGGGGAAGAAGTTCTGGCATGCTCTTGAAAAGCAGGGTGATATGGACAGCAACTGAGTACTGTGTGTCTCAGTAAAAGCCAGAAGATAGGCATCTGAGTGTTTCTGCCATGAAGAAGTGCTAAGTGTTTGAGGAGACTTATATGCTTCATCTGAGATGTACACATGTATCAAAACATCTCATGGTACCCTATCAGTATGCACAATTCTTATGTTTTTAACATTTTTATGCCAGGAATTGAACTCAGGGCCTTGTGCTTGCCAGGCAGGCACTGTGCCACTGAGCTATATCCCCTACCTTTATGTTTTTACAGATTGGTTAAAATAAATTTACTTTGCAGACAGATACAGTAATCAACACAGTGTAATACTGGTGGAAATGTAGAGAAATAGACCACATAGAAGAGAGTTGAGAGCCTAAAAATATGCAGGCCCACAAATACAGTAAACTTATCTTCAACAAAGGAGCACAGACAGCACAGTGGACAGCTCTCTTGCTTCTTTCCCTGGTGGAGTGAACAATACTTTCATTCCTGAAGGCCCTGGGCCATTTGTTATTGTGCTTATATTAGGATGTTGTAGTTTTCCATTGATTTTAACAACAGGGCAAGGTAATACTAAGAGGTGCCCTAAGGGATCTCCTACACTCCACATATATTCTTTCTTTCCCCCACTGTGGAGTAGTAGTCGAATTTCCCCTTAATAATCTGGGTCAATTACTCCTGACAACACTGTGACTCCCTTCTCAGCTTGTTTCCTCAGAGGCATGTGGAGACCAAAATGACCAGGGGGATATCTTAGCTTCCAGTTCAATGGTACCATTGTTGTGCTTCCTCGTACAAACTTTACCCCCTCTGGAATTAAGACTTCTAAGCCAGCAGAACATAAGGTTGTAGGGGCAGGAAGCAAAAATTTTGCTAATGGGTCACTAGGAGTAATGGTGAGTAGTACCATCCCTACTTCCACCCCTTGATTCCTGGACCCATGAATTCTGGCTATGGGAGACACTGTGCCATATAGTGGGTACTGATTCAAAGCACAAACTGCCTTTTTTCTTTTTTTTTTAAATAAAAGGAGGAAAATATTAACAGACAGACAACATTTTACAAAATAGCAAAGGAACAGTACAGACAGTACAGAGTGACAAAGTGGTAGGGAATTAACAATGCATCTTGTATTACATATTGATATCTTCAAAGTGGTTTCTCATGAAAACAGATATAGACATGCAATGCTTATCAACCAAGGACTCATTGACAGTTTCTTTCAGCAAAGAAATACAAGACAGTAGAACAGCCATGTTGACTATCCTGTATATACATACATACAAAATTTCTCCTTCTTTCCCTTCTCTTTTCCCACATC
>NW_004955510.1:264992-355440 GCF_000276665.1 Chinchilla lanigera
ATATTTTCTCAAGATCTGTGAGGTATGCTAATGGTAGTTTAATGGGAATTGCATTGAATCTGTACAGCAGCATAAACAGCCTTTTGAAGTAACTTACCCCAGCCCTGCAAGCTATTGTCTCCTAGCTGGCTCCTTAACTGTGTCTTCAAAAGACCATTCCACCTTTCTCAGTCTAGCTGCTTCTGGGTGGTAAGGAACATGATAAGACCAGTGAATATCATGAGCATGAGCCCATTGCTTTACTTCTTTGGCTATAAAATGTGTTTCTTGGTCGGAGGCAATGCTCTGTGGAACTCCATGACAGTGGCTAGGGAATTCTGTAAGTCCACAGATGGTCGTTTTGGCAGAAGCAGTATGTGTAGCAAAGGCAAATCCATATCCAGAATATGTGTCTATGCCAGTGAGAACAAAACACAGTCCAGTACCATGAGTGGGGTCATTGTTGTTACTATACCTGACCATGTGGTTCAAGAGCTTTTGAAAATGCTTTGTGGGAAGAGCTTGGAAAGGTTTGGACATGTTGCCTGAAAGAGGTGCACTAGAACACCTTAGGCTATTCTATTTGGGAGATTCTGATCAGAGCTCAGAAGAGCAGCAGGCTGATAGAAATCCTGCCAGTAAAGACTAGGTTTGGGAGCTTTCTGCTGGGAAGAAGGACTGCAATGGTTTTTGGACTCCAGATGATGTATGTTATAACTTGGCAAAAAGTTTGTCTGTATTTTGCTTGTGTCCAGAGACTTTGCCTGATACTGAGTTTAAGGATGGCGAATTGATTAATCTGGCAAAAGAAATTTCAAGGCAGTCGAATGTTGGGGCAGTGGCATGGCTATTATTAGGGGCTTTTAGCCAGATTTGTGCCATTGAATGTCTTTTTAGCAAAGAGCCCAGCAGGATGATTTAAAATGTGAGCTTGGCCAGAAAGGAAGCTCCAGTAATCCCTTACAATCTGTGGATTGTAAAGGCAGAGTTGAAGAGATCTCAATTGCTGAGAAGGAACAAGAATGGAAAAGATGGCCTGAGGGCACCGCAAGCAACAAGTCTCTACCCTTTGCAGCCTCAAAACTGCATAGGCAAAATATCTTGCCTTGAGAAGGAAGCCACAGAGTGCCACGTTCCAAAACGGTGGCAGCAGCTGCACCAGGTTCCAGAATGGAGGCAGCATAGAAAATTTGTTCCTCAGAATTGGATTCAGAGTGCCCAGTGATTGAGCCACTCAACCCCTATGGCCAAGAGAGAGGAAAGCTTGACTACTGGTCCAGGTGGCAGCAGACTTCGGCATCATCCACATGGCACTGGGTTTAGGTGCATATAGAATGCAAAATTTCTGAGGTTAAAAAGGCTTCCACCTTGATTTCAGAAGGCCTGTGAGGCCAGGCAATGTGCCCCTGAGAAGGCAATGTGTGAAGCTGTGAGGGAGAAGCCAGAGATTCAGTGGAGACCTCAGAAGGTTGGAAAAGCCAGGAACATGGATTGTCTGAGGAAGGCTGCAAGGAGGGAGCAAAGTGGGCCCAAGAGAAAAGTCGTGGGTGCTGTAACCACTGGAAGTGCCATAGGGGTGGAGTCATGCAAGCCCTTAGGAGCTCACAATGTGCCACAAGTTGCTTCAGATGCTAGATTTGGAAATAGAGGACATAATGTTAGCCCTGCTGGATTTTGGGCTTGCTTTGGTTCCAATGCTCTGTATCCCCTTGTTTGTAACTTTTGGAATGGTGATTTTTATTTTGTGCCATTGAATGTTGGGAGTGTCTTAACTTTTCATTTGTACGGAGGCTTGTAACTAGAGTTTGCCTTACATCTTGGAGGAGACTTGGGCCTTGGACTCTTCAGCAGTGCTGAAACTGTTAGGATTTTGGTAACTCTTGCAGATGAACTAAATGCCTTTTGCATAAAAAGATGTGCATGAGTCTTTGGGGGGTGAAATGTTATGGTTCTAATGTAATATAATGTCTTTGTATCTGGAAACTGGTTTAAAGAAATGTGTCTGGTTGCCAAGTAGACACGGGGTGGATTGTTATGGTTGATACACTGTGTCAACTTGGGGAGTCTAGAGGTTTGGCTAAGTAACTTAGCAGTTCTGCATCTGGGGTAAGAAGGATATGCCCTTACCCTTCCTGCTCTAGGATGTTGTTCATTGCATCAATGTGAGTTTAGAAAGTTAACAATGTGAGTGCTGTCCCCTGAGTGGGGGTAGCCTTCTTATAATATAAGGGAAGGAAAGAGACTTGCACACACTGCCATTTCCCTGTTTTGCTCTTGTTTTTGCTGTGTTCTGCTGCCATGAATGTTTGCCCTCTGCCATGTGCCACTCTGTCTGGGAGCCAGCCAAGTATCGACTAAAACCTCCACAAACTGTAAGCTAAATAAACCTTTCCTTCCTTAAGTTTGGGCATTGGGTATTTTGTCTCAGCAAGAAGAGAAAAGTAACTAATAGAAGAACCCACAGCCTTTGTGACAAATGAAGTTGAACAACTGGACATCCAGGTACAAAACCATTTAAATTCAGACCTTATATCCTTCCCCAAAATTAACCAAAAATAAAGGATAGGCCTAAGTGTAAAAATGAAAAGCTGTAAAGCTCCTAGAACAGTGGTGGCAAACCCTTCAGAGATTTCAGTAATACATAACACCCACTGCTGCACACATGCCATATGTTCCAACCACTGTCCAAGAAGATAAAACAGGAAAAAGTCAAGAGGTCATTAAATTTTGTGCTATTTAGCTGCAACCCCGAGGTATAATTCAACCAAGAAAGAATTGATAAGTTAGACTTCACTAAACTAAGAACTTTTGCTCTGCAAAAAACACTTAAAGGGACAAACAACTTTGCATGTTTAGTAAAAGGAGAAACTCTCATTAACCCCCCGATCACCTGCATAAAGACTGAAGATTACTAAGTAAAGGAAAAGTGCTACCAGCTGTGACATGCATCATTCCTGGTATTTTGAATAGTGGACTAATTTTATTAAAAGTGAGGTTTGTACCTCAGGGAGATGGGTGAGGAGAGGAGAAGAGTACAGGGTATTGGCTGCAGGATGGACGTAGATCAGTGAGGTAAACTGGAGACACAGAAACAAACACACACAAATTGTCCAACTAATTTGTGACAAAGGGACAAAGTCAATTCAATGGAGGAGAAATACCCTTTTCAACACTCTAGTGCCAGAGAGATTGGACATCCATGGACACTGTAGGGGAAGGAAGAGGAGAGGAGGAGAAGGATGAGGCGGGAGGGGGAGAAGAAGAGAAGAGAAGGGAAGGGAAAGGAAATGGAGTGGAGAGAGAGGTAAAAGAAGGAAAGGGGAAAGGAGGGGAGAGGAGAGAGAGAAGGAAGGGAGGGCAGGGAGGGGAAGAGAAAGAAAGGAAAAGGAAGGAAAAGGAAAGGAACAGAAGGGGGAGAGGAGGGAAAGGAAGGGAAGGGAAAGGGAAAGAGAAAAGGAAAGGGAAAGGGAAAGGGAAAAGGAAAGGGAAGGAAGGGAACACTCTCAGGCTGGGGTTCTGCTTCAACCTGCTTCCCTGAGAAAGACAAGATGGCCCACACCTGGACCACAGCCTTTGGAATCCAGGAAAACTACCTTCTGCTTACACTGTGAGAAGAAAGAATCTTCAAATGACTGCGAGCTCCACAGACTGATCCCCAGGGTGGTGGGGGTCTAACTCCTTGTCTTGAATTTTTCTTCACCCCAATACCTTCCTAAGCCCACCACTCCTGGCAAACAGAGTAGTTGGCATCTCTCTAGCTGCTCTGGCAAGGCCCTCAGGGTCACAGCTCAAGGACTTAATTCAAGGAAATTATTTACAGAATGGTCATCTTTTTTGTTACAGTCAAAATTCAAAGAACTGCATTAAATAGTTAAGCAATGTGCAAACATTAGATTTCAAGAAGGCTTAACCAGGCTGCCCCCATCTCCAAAATATGTCCCAACCTCATGGCACCCAACCTCCCTGACCACAGAGATTATTCCTTCATTCACTTTCAGCTCTCACCAGTATTTCCTGAGTTCCTGCCTGGTGCCAGTCTGGGGAGCACGCACGAAAAAGAGGCTGCAGACTGTGACCCAAACAAGGATATAGGAAGATGGTTCTTGGAGGCAAGGCATGGAGAAGACAGAGGGGCTGCTGAGTAAAGAGGCTTTGGACATATCCCTTCATCTCATGAAGTCTCAGATTCCTGTCTATACAGTGCAGATACCAATAGGATCTACCTCCCTGGGCTGAGCAGATGATAAATACCCCACCTCTGGTAGAAGACTGGTGTGGGGAAAACCTGATCCATGCTGGAAAATGTCCCACACTTACAAAGTGTCAGGGTCCATGCCCAGCATGTTGCAGTAAGTGTTCCCTGGCCTGTGACCCCAGGAGGAGTCCCCATCTGCATCTCCATGATTTCTAAGTCCAGGATCTTCCAAAAGCAGCTCTTCCTGGGTTTCTGGAGCTTTCCTGTGTAAGAAGACAGCAAGGACCTGCTGAGTGGGCAAGGAGTTTTATTCACTTGAGGTAGAAAAGAAATAAAGGTAGGCAGAAAGAAGACAAGGAAAATCACAATTCAAAAATTGTATTTTTAAGAAAAACTGCAGGTGCAGAACACGTTTACTCAAGCCTTCCTCTTTTCCAGGAAATTCACTCAAAAATAATTCCTAGGGTCTGAAAGACACAATAAGCCTAGAGATTGGGCTGTGGGCCTAGCTTCTCTCCTGTAAATTGCCCTTCCTCCTGTACCTTGAACTTGCCCCGACTGACCTCCATCCTCAAGGAAGCAGAATATTAGTGAAGAGCCGATCTCGACTTCAAACAGTGTCAATGAGTTTGCACTCTAACCTCACATCTGGCAGTCTGTGGGAATCCACATCCTAGGTCACCCATCACGAAGAAGCCCCAAGAGCCCATATCACAATGCACTTCTCCCAGGACCCAAGCTCTGTTCTCTCTGAGGGTGCACTTTTAAAATTCTGCCTAGTAAACCTCTTTATGCCTCTCACTGATGCACCTTGAAAATTCTTTTTTTGTGATAGAAATCAGGGAGCATATAACCTGCCCCATGGTGGGGTAAATTGAGGTCACCATCTTCTCTCTGAGGAACCCCCTTACACTTATTTATATAAAAATTTAAAATATGAATATAAATATTAAAAAGTAAATCTATGCTTCATACATGACCTGAGCCAGGAGCCAGCCCCTGCAAACCTAGCCCAGCCTCCTCTGTGCAGGCCATTCTAACTCCATGCCACAGTCACATTGGCCAGCAGCAGGCTCCAGTCAAGTTCCAAGTAGTTGTGCTGGATCAGGAATCACATACTGCCCAAGACCACAACCAGGAGCCCCAGGAGAGGGCTGCAGGGATTTTTCAGAAAGAGTGGGACCTACTCTAGAGTGGCCGTGGCAGGTGACCACTGTAGGGACATTGGTCACTAGCCATATCTGTTCCCATCATAAAGCTTTGTCTGCACATCCCAGTGTTCCTGGTGCTGTGCCTACTGCCCTGGCTCCATCTGCTCCCTGACCCTCCAAACACAACAGGACAATGAACTCTGTAAAAATTCTTGTCTGATATTGTTATGGTTTGTGTCTAGCTGTCCCCTCAAAAGCCTCATGCAGTCATGGGGCAGGCTTATAGAGTTTATGATTGACTCATAGTCCAATGCTGGGATTATGGGTGTGAGTGGTACACTCGCCCAGGGGTGGGTAGTTTGCATACAATATAAGGGAGGGAAAGAGGCTTGTTCACTGCTGCTCCTCCATTTTGCTTTTGTTGCTTGTGTTGTCTTCCACCACCATGAACTGTTGCCCTCTGCCATGTGCCACTCTGCCTTGGAGCCAGCCAAGTATTGACAGAAACCTCCACAAAGTGTGAGCTAAATAAATTTTTTCTTCCTTAATTTTGGGCATCATGTATTTTGTCCCAGCAAGAAAAGTAACCAAGACAGATATCCATCCTGGTTCTCAGAACAAGAGGGTGCAGAAGGAGGGGAAAGGAATCCCAGGCCAGGAGACCTGTGGAAGACAAGGCACACTTTCAGCAGAGGGCCAGACCTCAACTCACAAGATGAAATGATATATCAGCAAGCATAATTGAAAATGTAATTAAAAACTTGCCGATGAAGAAAAGCCCAGGTACTGATGGATTCACAGCTGAATTCTGCAAGAAATTTAGAGAAGATATAACATCAATTCTTCCCAAACTCTTTAAGGAAATTGAAAAAGAAGGAATTCTCCCCAACTCATTCCTAGAGGAAAGTATTATCCTAATACCAAAACCAGAGAAAAACCCAGCCAAAAAAGAGAACTACAGGCTAATCTCCCTAATGAATATAGATGCAAAAATTCTCAATAAAATACTAGCAAATAAAATGCAACAATCATCGAGAACATTATACACCATGACCACATGGAATTAATTCCAGGACTGCAGGGATGGTTCTATATATGCAAATCAACTAATGTAATACACCATATCAATAGAGCCAAAGACAAAAATCACACGATCATCTCAACTGATGCAGAAAAAGATTTGATAAAGTCCAACATGTATTCATGATAAAGATCCTACAGAAAATTTGTGTAGACAGACTTTACCTCAATCCTATAGAAGCCATCTATGACAAATCAACAACTAGCATCATTCTAAATGGTCAAAAACTGAAAGCTTTCACTTTAAAATCAGGAACAAGACAAGGATGTCCACTGTCACCACTCCCATCCAATATAGTTCTGGATATATTAGCTAGAGCAATTAGACAAGAGTGAGAAATAAAAGGAATAAGGATAGGAAACAAAGAATTGAAATTATCATTATTCGCAGATGACACAATACTCTACATAGAAGATCCACCAAAATCTCCACCAAAAGGCTTATAGATTTAATAACCAAATTCAGTAGTGTAGCTGGATATAAAGTCAACACTCAAAAATCAATAGCATTCCTGTACACAAATAAAAAACAGTCTGACAGAGAAATTAGTGGAATCACACTGTTCATAACAGCATAAAAAATGAAATACTTAGCAATCAATCTAACAAAAGAAGTAAAAATTTATACAGTGAAAATTACAGTATTCTGAAAAAAGAGATCGAAGAGGATTTCAGAAAATGGAAAGATATTCCTTGCTCATAGATAGGAAGAACTAACATTGTGAAAATGGCCATACTTCCAAAATTATTGTACAGATTCAATGCAATCCAAAGTAAAATACCATTAGTATACCTCACAGATCTACAGAAAGCATTCCTAAAATTCATCTGGAAGCAGATGAGGCCTAGAATAGCAAAAGCAATCCTGGGCAACAAAGGCAAGGCAGGAGGCATCATAATCCCTGACTTGAAATTATACTACACAGCTACTATGATAAAATCAGCATGGTACTGGCAAAAAAAGCCATACCTAAAGATCAATGGAACAGATTAAAAGATGCAGACACAGCGACAAACACACTCAGGCACCCTATCTTTGATGAAGGGGCCATTCATGTTCACGGAAGGAAAGGTAGCCTCTTTAATAAATGGTGCTGGGAAAACTGGCTTTCCACATGCCAAAGACTAAAACCAGACCCATGTCTATCACCATGCACTAAACTAAAGTCAAAATGGATCAAAGATCTAAATATCAACACAGAAACACTAGATCTACTGGAATAGAAAGTAGGTAAAAATCTCAAAGACATAGGTGTAGGCAGAGAGTTCATGAACAAAACCAAGCTGCATAGGAAATACTTCAAAGAACCAACAACTGGGATCTCATCTTACTGAAAAGTTTTGCACATCTAAAGAAATCACCAGCAGAGTAAAAAGAAAACCCACAAGTTGAGAAAAAATTCTGGCTGACCATCCCTTGGACAAATGACTTCTATCTAGAACATATAAAGAATTAAAAAACATCAGCTCCCCAAAATCCAAAGACCCAAACCAAAAATGGGCATTTGAGATGAATATGCACTTCTCAGCTGAAGAAATACTAGTGGCAAATAAATATATGAAAAACTGTTCAACATCATTAGTCATTCCACAAACACAAACTGAAACAACACTGAGATTCCATCTCACCCCAGAAAGAGTGGCTATCACTAAGAAATCAACCAATGACAAATGCTAGAGGGGCTTTGGGGAAAAAGAACACTCATGGAAGTGTATAACCACTGTGGAAATCAGTGTGGAGATCCCTCACAAAACTAGGATTAGAAGTCCCACTTTACCCAGCTATTCCCTTTCTGGGTATTTTTCCAGAAGAATTAAAAACATCATATCACAGCGATATATGTGCACCCAGGTTTATAGCAGTACAGTTTATAATAGCTAAATCTGGGAAATAACCCAAATGCCCATCAACTGAGGACTGGATAAAAAAGATGTGATATTTTTATACAATGGAATATTACTCAACTATAAAAAAGAGAAGCTCGAGGCTTTTGTAAGTAAATGGATGCAACTAGAGACCATACTCATAAGTGAAATAAATTGGACCCACATGTGTAAACATATTGTCTCCCTAGTGTAAGACCATGAAAGAGTAAATAAAACCCAAAATGTACAATAGATAATATGAAAGGGAAAGAAATTGTGCAAAGGAAGGAACTACTGGGAAGAGGGAAAGAAGAAAAAGAAAGAAAGTACTAAGGTATGTATATACCAATGTATATATGGATATCTGGGATAATTGTACTGCTAAATTTTGGTGGTTTATTGAAAGGAACAGCTAATGCTTAAATTTTTTAATATATTTTGACTAATTTTGCATGCTTATATCTGGTAATCTGAGCAATTTATGTGAAGACAACAATATGCAATATAACAATCATTGGTGAATTTCTACTATCCTGCCTAGTGAAACTCTGTATTGTCTCTACTGTGTTTTGAAATTATTATTTTTTATTCTCTTTAATGGTTTGATCAATCTTCCATTCTTATATCTGGTAATCTGAGCAACTTCATTTAAGATAACAATATGTAATATAACAACCACTGGTAATCGCTATCACTTGGTTTGAAACCCCGTATCATTTTTAATGTCCTTGTTTTGTTTTGTTTGTATCATGCTATTGTTCTTTTTATTTTTACTATTCTCTTTAAAATAAAAAAAGATAAAATGAATGCACCTACATACAAGAATAAACAATAGTGATTGATATTTAAAATAGGTATCCAGCACCTTGGGAAAGCCAGGAAGAGCCACTGACCTAACCTCCTGCAGGAAAAGGCCCTGTTCTGTTTCATGCTCACTTAGTACATGATTTGCTTACTTATTTGATAGTGATTTTATCAATATTATCTGAATAATTATTTTCAAATTCTTACTGGTTGTCCATAGCTTTTTCCCACTTCATTCCCACCTTGTGATTTCCCATTTTCCCCCACCTTGGACCCACCTCACCTCATGGTTTTGCTCTATAAAAATTCCTAGAAAAGGCAGGGTGCCTGACAACCCACTCAGGACTCCTTCTGTCTCTCAGACAGAAGCTTTATTTCTCCAATAAATAGATTCTGTTCTTAACTTCATCATTGTTTCTGAAATTTATTCTTTAATTTTAGAGAGCACCAGACATCTAGCAGGCTTGGACTTTCTTTCCCCTATATCAATAGGACCAGGAAGGTCTTCCCCAAGGGGCCAGTAGTACGACGTTACCTGAGGACAGCATTATGGATAAATTTAAACACAGGAAGGAGGGGAAGGCCAACAACAGGCTCACAAGGACACCATTGCTGACCACTACTCCAGTGGGAAGCAAGAGCCCAACAGAGCCATTCCATACCCTTTGATGTCCTGCCCAGGAGCAAAGGAGTGCACAGTGGTCTTACTGCACTAGTTATAGGTCCCAACCAGTTATAGGTCCACTGTGCTCAAAGTGACCATCAGTCCCCAAGAGGGGATCACAGAGCCCCAGCAGATGACAGGATGTACACTGGCAGGGACATGGGCTGATGTCTCTAAGCAGAAGGAACCTTGGAAGACCCAAACAAGAATTTATTCCTTAGTCTGCAGTCCTCTTCCAAAAACAGAGGTGCTTTAGACCCCAAATAACTGTTCTCAGATCAACAGAGTCTGATGCTGACTACCACTTTCCTTTACCCCAAGGGGGCAGGCCACCATCGGTCCCCCTGTGCCACTGACAGCACCAGCTGTTAGCATCTCACTGCAGGTTGGGAAGACAGAGAATGTGCACACACACCAAATTCCACTTCAGGCTCATCTGGGCTCCTCTTGACAACAGGTCAGTTCTCAGACCTGTAAAATGGGCATAAAGAGAGCAAGCTCTTGTTACAAGCACTGCATTTGTGCACATTGTCCTTGTCTCCCGAGGAAAGGACTGCATCCTGCAGGACAGGAGTTGATGTGGGTACATGCAGGCTCCAGGAAATTCAGTTGGACTGAGAGGTGACATATCAATTATGGGGGCCTGACCATCCCCATGGGACACACAGAATTCCAAACAGGGAGCCCCTCTGCCACAGGAAGTGTGTGGGTCAGCTCTTCCCTCTGCTGACTGCATGGAAAGCTGTTGTTAGCCAACAGGCTGTGCGGATAAATGTCAGTTATCACTCTTCCTGTTCATTTATTCCCAAGTTTACAAAAACTACTTCCTATAAGGTGCTGTGGTAGCGCAGAGGTAGGCCTGACTGTAAAATCTCTCCTTTTTTCCTCTGGTCTGATAAGAACAGAGTCTTACCCTTATGTGCCTTCCTGTGTCTGGGCTTGTGATGGCTGATATCTACAGATCCCCTACCCCATAGCCTCATGCACTCATAGGTGTTGCTTTGGGGAGGTGACTGGATCATGGGTGTGTGATACTGGATTATGGATGTGTGATAACTGGATTTGTCCACTGCTTGGTTTGGTATGGTTGTGGATAATGGGATTACTGAAGAGGGAAGCCCCACTGGGTATGGGTGGTACCAGCCAATAGGCTTGTAGCCTGGATAGAATATAAAGGGAAAGAAGAAAGGCAGTGTCTTGGTTACTTTTCTCTCATTGCCAAGACAAAATATCTGACACCCAAAATTAAGGAAGGAAAGGTTTATTTAGCTCACAGTTTGTGGAGGTTTCAGTCCATACTTGGCTGGCTCCAAGGCAGAGTGGCACATGGCAGAGGGTTATAGTTCTTGGTGGTGGAAAACAGCAAAAGCAACAGGAGCAAAAAAGGGAGGAGTGGCAGAGGGAAGAGTAAGCCTCTTTCCTTCCCTTACATTGTATGCAAACTACCCTCCCCAGGGCAGGTGTAGCACTCATACCCATAATCCCAGCGTTGGACAATGGATCAATCATAAACTCTATAAGCCTGCCCTATGACTGAATGAGGCTTTGGAGGGGAGACATCCAGACATAAACCATAACAGACAGGCTTCTGCTTTCTGTTTGCCATGCCATGGACTGTTCTTCTTTCCCATGCTGCCCTACCTCAGAGCATGCCAACTATGGACTGAAACCTCTACAAATTCTGAACTGAAATAGTATGTGAAGCTGTGAGTGTGAGGCCAAAAGCACGGCAGAGAGCCCAAAAGGTTGGAGGAAGATGGATAGTCTGAGCAAAGTTGCAAGGAGTGAGCAAAGCTGCCCCAACAGAGAAGCCACAAACAGAATGTTAGTCAAATGGTGGCCATTCAGTGAAGAACACAGCCCGCCTGAATTTAGGCTTTTGAGCAGTACCTCTTAGCCAGGGATGGAAGGGGAAGAGGATAGTGAGTGAGAAGGCTAGCAAAGAAAAGAGTCAGCATGTACTCATAAGAGGGCTTGAGTAACCTAAAGTGACTAGGAGTAATCTCCTAGGGAATGAGTAGGGGTAATGGAGTTTAGAAGGAAGGGGTGACTGTACATTAGCTCAAAAGGACTCAGACCTGTGGGTTATTTTGGCAGGGCCTGTATATGGATGAGGGCCTGGGTAATTCCTCTAGGTAGGCAGGGATGGTGGGGTTGAATGGAAAATTTAGTGTATTTTTTTTTTTTTTGAAGGAAGTTGTTTTTGTTTTCTGTAGGCAGTATGATCAAGGTCTTTGAAATTTTGTCTGTTGTGAGGTGTTTTCATGGGGGAGTGATTGTGTCTCAAATATGTGTCTGGAGTCAGGGAGCCCCCAGCACCCCCTAGGGGTTTAGAAAGAGCTTCTGTCTGTGAGCCAGGTATTGGCTGTCTGTGGGATGTATATTGGGAAAGTGGGAGAGATCATGGTGGATGGTTTGAAAGCAGCTGTGAATGATATCCTGAGCTGGAGAGGTCATTAGGGGTTTTGGGGAAGTATTATAAAGGGGTCTGGCTATGAGGCCAAAGTTGGGAACCCAGAAGCAGAGAAAGCCAGTTAGGCCAAGGAATGAGAACAATTTTTGTTTGTTCTGGGTGCTGGACATGGAAGTACAAGATTTAATGTTTGCTCTCCTGGATTTTGGGCTTGCTTTGGTCCCATTCCTTTCTATTTCCTTTCTATTTTTGGAATGTGTCAGTCACTTTTCTCATTGCTGAAACAAAATACCCAACACTCACAAGTTAAGGAGGAAAGATTTATTTAGTTCACAGTTTGTAGAGGTTTCAGACTATAACTGGCTAGTGCCAAGGCAGGATTGCACATGGCAGAGTGTCAACCATTCATGGCAGCAGAACACAGTAAAAGCAACAAGTGAGGAGAGACAAGCTTCTTTCTCTCCCTTAAGTGATATGCAGGCTACCCACTCTGGGGCAGGTGTACACTTACACCCTTAATCCCAGCTAGACCATGAATCAGTCACAAATTCTAGATTCAGCTGCCTCTGAAAAGCCCATCTTCCATGACCACGTGAAGCATTGAGGGGACATCCAGATACAAACCATAACAAAATGGGAATGCTTATTTTGTGCCATCATATGTTGGAAGTGTTTAATTTTATGCATATTTTTATAGGGGCTTGGAGCTAAGAGTTTGCCTTATAAATCTCAGAGGCGTCTTTGGACTTGGACTTTCTAGCAGTGCTGAAACTGTTAGGACTTTGGCAACACTTAGAGATGTACTAAATGCATTTTGCATAAAGGAATGTGTATGAGCATTTTAGGAGCCAGGAGCAGAATGTTAGGTTTATATTTAGATGTTCCCCCAAAGTCTTATGCACTCACAGGTGAGGCTTTGGTGAGGTAGCTGGTTCATGGCTATATGATACTGGATTATGGGTGTGATAAGTGAATTAGTCCATTGATTGGTTTGGTATAGTTGTGGGTGATGGAATTACTAAAGAGAGAAGCCCCACACTGGGTTGGATGGCACCAACCAATAGGCTTGTAGCCTTGATGGAATAGAAAGGGAAAGAAGGGAGGCGCCTATGAGCGTGAAATAAAGCTTTCCTCCTTTAACTTATGTCAGGTAATTTGTCCCAGCAATGAGAAGAAAACGAAAGAAGGGCTCTTCTGGCTGCTTATCACCTCCCTGTCTGTCCACAGAGGTCAGATCAGCACCATGTCCCTAAGAAGCTGCCATGACCCACTGTCCACTCAGTAGCACCTGTGTGATACTAGATAAACCTTTTAGATCTACCACGTCCTTCCCAGGCTCCCCTCAAAGTGGAGCATATCTCCTTGTTACAGATGCGGAACCTGAGGCTTGGTAAGGTGGGACAGCCTGCCGGTTTTGAAGCTGGGCTCACACCTTGTCCTGCCGGACTCTAGAGCCTCAAGTCAGATTCCCTGAAGACCTTGCTGCATACTGTACCCCACAGTGGCCACAGCCATGGCTGAACCTCAGGTCAGCAGCCTGGCCTTTCACTCTACAATCTGGGCCTGAGCTGAGCTCAGCTCACCATGTTACCTCCAGGCTCTGGTCTTGTTCTGCCTACAACCCACACCCAGCCCTGGATGTGCTTGGTCCTTGCCTGGCAAGGCTGCTGGGGACAGCAATGCTCGTGTTCCAACTCTCAGTCCTAGGGTTCCAGGTACCCTGGAGTTTGGCTCATGCCCTCAGGATACGTACTGTACAGACGGTGGTGACACCAGGCCAGGTAACACCATCTTGTAGCCCAAATGCCTTGGGAGGCAGAGGAGAGCCAAAGAACCTCAGCATATAAGGAAGTTTTCCAACTGAAGAAAGTCGGGCTTTGTCCAGCCCTGGCCCTGACAGCAGAGAGCAGCAACCCTGCTGGGTCCAGGCACAGGGAGTCCTCCTGGGTCCTCATCCCGCACCCAGTGAGACCCTGACACAGCCACTGATGGATGAATCAACTTGCATTTGCGGGAAGCCACAAATAACCACCGCTGTTTTTATTATTCACTGACTTACAAATGTCAGCCTAGATAAAGTAATGTAATATTTCAAAGGCCTCTGGTGAGTGAACAGCTCCCAGATAATGGTGTGTCACTGTATTTAGAAAACACTGAGCTGTGCCACTGAATTAAAAGTTAACTCCTCATATGTTCTAGACAACATAATAAATTGCAATTTATTAAAGACTACCCCTACATTAATAATACTGTTAGATGCAATAGAGAAAAGGTAAAATGCTTGCATAAAAAGAATTTTTAAAACTAAAAACATTTATTGATAATTCAAAAATACATTTGAAGAAAAGTCAGATATTATACAAAGTCTCCTGGTGACTAGGGCTTAGTAAAGGGTCATACAGAGGCTGAGTGAAGCAAGAGGACTCATTTCTATTTTGGAGTGGGGGTGGCCCAGCCCTGAGAAGATGAGGTCAGCTCAGGGCCCCCCTGGAGGAGAGGAGGAGATAAAACAGCTTCCTATGACCTTCACACATGGGTTCACTGGAAACAGGCTTCAGAATGGGGTGATGGGGTCCTCCTGACCCAAGGAGGCCACACACACACACACACACACACACACAAGCTGCTTGACAGGTGAAGGCCTTGTCCAGAAGCCCGGATCTGAAGAGGCTTCCCACTGTCTTTTTTCTGGTCTGTACTGTGGGAGACAGGCATCCTTCAGCCTCTCACATGCTCACCTAGCCCTTGTGAGCAGCTCAGGGAGGACAGGAACTGGGTAGGAGAAGACATGCTTCTTTCCACACTTCTTCAAGAGGCTTGCATGGGCTCTGCAGCTGCAGCTTACAAGACTGATGTGCCCAGGCACCAGGCACACACCTGGGCTTTGTCTTCCTCCATCGCAGCAGATGTGGTACTGAATCAGACCTTAGCTGGCAGGTCCCGCGTCTCAGTAAGAAGTTTCTTCTACCCCTGGTTGAACAAATCTGTTGAAAATGAGAGAACAGCCCCTGCACCAACCGTGTGAGGCCCTTCCCATCTCCCACTGAATCCAAGAAGAATGATTCTTGGTCTCTACTAAGCCCTAGTCACAACCCTGACAGTCTTCAACCAGGAGACCCCACAGCTACTCCTGGACTGTCCGACATACTAGCTCTGCAGAAGGCTAAAGCCCCTCCCTGGTTTCCCAGCCTGCTGCAGGGATCCTGTGGCCACCACAACCAGGGGAGCCACAGCACCAAGACCACTGACTGCGGTTCTAGCTAGAATCAAACCAGCACCTGGCAACCAGGCCACTCTCACTGGCTGGGGCCGGGTGGAGAACAGTGAAGTCACCCACCCTCAAATACCTTGCAGAAGAAATGAGCCAGTGAGTGGAGGAAGGAGGGAGACCAAAGCCATCAGGCCTTAAATATATATTTAAGTACTTAACACACTGAAGTAGATGGTACCCACCTACACCTTGATAATACCAGGTTATTTTGTTAAAATTCACTATTTTGGACTACAATAAGAATTTCTAATTCATTTATTTGTTTGTTTTCACAGTGTCCCAACCGTTGAAAGTTTTTTTAAAAAGTACAAGTAATGGAAATCTTTATCTGCAGTTGTCAGTGGTAGTAGCAACAAGTGAAAGGCAAGAAAGTAGCAATTTTAGAGCTCCCTTGGAAGTAAATTTTGGATCAAGAACTCATTAAAATGGTAGGCTGCTCAGAAAGTCAAGAATGGGGAAAGAAACAAGGAAAGCAGAGAAACAGAAATGAGAAATAAAAATATCTTAGAACTCAGGAAATCTAAAGGCTTTGAGCTAAGCTGGTTACAAAGTGATGGTTCTTTATTTTTTTAATAGAAGCAAAAATGTATAATTGAAGATGAGACAAGTAGAAAACCAAAGATGATGAAGAAAGTAAGAACTATTTGGAGCTGGGACAGTGAGGCGCAGCAGCAGGGAGGAGATGGGATGGCCCATGGCTGCCAGACTTCTCATGACCCTACTGTGAAAGTGGAGCAGAACCAGGACACTGTTAGGTCAAGGGGTCTCCCCCTCTGTCCACCACAAATGTATATAATTTTCCTTTGTCAATTATACCTCAATAAAAAAGAAAAATCTTTTTGTGGTTGATACCTCTTCTTCAATGCATGATCTATTATTACTGCCATAATATCATTAATTAAAATATTTACTTACTATAAAATTCTCAGTCATTGATATCCCAGGACCAAATACAGATGATGTTGAGCATAATTGATGGGAAGAACTTGGATTATATTTCTGGAAGATGATTTTTAAGTTGGAGTTGAAAAACTTCAGAGAAACCACCATGTGAAGAAAAGTAGAGAGGGAGATGGGTGGGTGGGTAAGGAAGGGGTCAAGGAAGACAGCGTTGCAGCAAAACTGTGTCCAGGAAAGGAACAACACCCAGGGATGTCAGGAGGCAGTGAGCAGCTTTATTTTACACCTGTGGTCCTGGCTGGAATAACTTCCAACAAAAGCCAGGCAACGAGTGTCTGTGAGCCAGCATTTTTACATGCAGCATAAGCAGGGGTTACAAAGGTGCAACAGGACAGCCTGGCAGTTCTTCTGATTAGCTAGCAGGGTGAGATCATCAGCTATAGGGCTAAATGAATGACCATCAGTTACAAGCCTAGATTAATGACCACAAAGCTTGGTACAATCAAGCATCCTGTGTATTCGGTTATGTTGTCATGGTTCCAGGGGTCAAGAAAGCAATTACAGAGCCATGAAACAGTTACAGAGCTAGGCAGCTTCAAAGAGAACATAGTGTTAAAAAGAACAATTTTTCGTAGTACAGTTTTTCCCTTTCAAGAGGTGGGGCCCAAGGGGATAAAACAAGGAAATCAAGACACTAAAAATGGAATAGAGTAGAAAAGAGAGGATGTCAAGGAAGGGGATTTTCAGAGACCCAGAAATTCCATCTGAAATTCACAAACAAGATAGAGCATCCATGACAGAAGGACATGTGCAGAGGTCCTGTGACAGGAGGGAGCTCAGCCTGACCTGTGAGGCTAGGGTGGGTGGAGTACGGCAGAGCAGAGCCCAGATTGGAGGCAGAGAGGTGGGCACTGGGCAGACATGCAGGAGATGACGCTGTAGTCGCACACTTTGGATTGTCAATTCTGAATGGACTAGATGGACTAAAGGACTACAGTTGGGGTGAGCCATTTCCCACATTCCCAACACACTGTGTGGCTGAATTCACTGGACATTCCCAGGCCTCAAATCTCCTCATATGACATTTCTCATAGTTGACTTTGGAAATGCTTCTTTGCTTGTCTTCCAAAGACCCCACCCCCTAGTATTGCCTCCCTGCCTTGGCTGCTCCTCCAAACTCCTCTGGGGCTCCCAGATTCCCCAGTAGTGTGAAACTTGCAGACTGCATGGCCCAGAAGTTAGGCCCCTTTCTTGCCTTCAGAAATTATTTTGCCTTTTCTGTCCACAAGTCCCTTCTACAGACAGGTCCCCCCAGATGCTCTGTGCAGGTCTTTTTGTCCATACATGTCCCTGCAACATGCATACCACACTCTGTAACGTATATTTTATCACCTGCCTGTGGAGTGGCTTCTCAGGGCAGTCTCTCCCCTCCCCTTGGCCATGGTCCTGGGTCTTTGCTGTACCTTTCTCCTTCCTGGCATTCTGATCAGATCCTCATCTAATGCGGGGCAAAGCCACACAGGCCTGTGCTCACCCTCTAGGGAACATGCCCCAGAGTCCCTCTAGCCCCACTGTGGCAGCTGCACAGGCTCCGCTTCTCCCTGCTCCAGGGACATGAGCAGAGCTCCTGCAGACACCTGCTTCTAAGGAAAAATCACTGGGCTAATCCCCTCATCACTGAAAATGAGGAAATGTGCACCTGCTTAATGGCATGGCCACACTCATTTATTCCCCTTGATCATCCAGACACTGAGCAGATGTGGCCAAGTCCCCTTGTACACACCTTGCTGCAGGCAACATGCAAAAAGGGGTAGAAGGATGGGCCGGAGACAAGGAACCGGTAGCTGTGCATGTGATCAAGGGCACTCTGAGGCCAAGGAGCTGCTGCCCATCCCAAGGCCCTTGCACATTCCTCAGGCTCCTTGGTCCTCAGGCTGTATTTGAGGAGCAAATACAGCAATACACTGACTTAACATAGGAGCTGGTGCTATGGTTCGTGTCTAGATGTTCCCCAAAGGCTCATGCACTTTAGACGGGGCTTTTTTGGAGGCAGGTGAACCTAGTTTGTGATTGATTCATGGTTCAATGATGGAATTAAGGCTGGGTGACTGCTGGATCAGTCCACTGACTGGATTGGCACTGCCCAAACTCCAGCAGTCTGGATGAGACAAAACATGCAGAAAGAGGCTTGTTTCCCCTTTTTGCTCTCTCCTCTTGCTTTTGGTCTCTTCTGCTGCCATGAATGGTGGCCCCTCTGCCATGTGCCACTCTGCCTTGGAGCCAGCCGATTATGGACTGAAACCTCTTCAAACTATGAGCTAAATAAAACTTTCCCTCTTTAACTGTAGGTGTCGAGTATTTTGTCCTACTAACGAGAGAAAAGTAACTAAGACTGCTGTTAAATGAGAAAGACTCAGTCCATTGTGGGGAGAGTCTCCCACAGGATGATTTAGGGTAACCCTGAGGGGAGGCCCTGACTTGCTGGGAGTAGTAGAGTTCAGTGTTGCATCTCTGGGGGTTTGCAGACAAAAGCTCAGCATGGAGTAGTTGCTCCTTAGTTTTTATTCAGTGTCCTAGAAGGAATTATTAATAAAGGCTTTAGATTCGTATGCACAATGTAGGCCAAAAAGATCTCTTTTCTCCAGGAGACAGGAAATTTCCACTTCAGAACAGCCCAAGTTGGAGGAACTCAGACACCTGTGAGCCCTTCCCTCCCTGTGCTGCAAGGATGCTGAGGCCCCTATACAGCCAGGGACCCTGAAAAAGACCAAGGTTCCTAAGTCTCATAGAAGCTCAGGGTGTGGAGGCAGACAAGGCTCAGATCAAAGTGTCTACATCCTAGGCAAGGCTGCCAGGCAGACACTTGCAGCCACAACCAGTGCTGTGCCCCTGAGAAGAAGTCAGGTCCCCAGCATTCCCCTGGGGCCATGGAGGGCCCTTCCTGAGCTGGTGTCCTGGCTGCTAGCAAGGGTGCTGAGACCTGCTGTCCAAGGCCCAGGCTGAGGACAGATGGGGCATGTACAGCAGCCACCGATGAAAAGCCAGGAGAGTTTGAGGCTTCCAAAACCATGGTGGGCCAAGGACCACTTAGGCACTTTAGGAGCAGATGTGTCCTCCCAAAGCCGGCAGGCAAAGGCAGAATGTCCTCATATGTCAGGCAGTTTGTCCATCACCCAGAGGTAGCCCCATACCTGGGAACCATTACCGCAATGCACACAGGTCTCAGGACTGGCCTGTCTGGAAGGGGGATCCGAGGAGCCCCTACTTACCTACAGCACCACCAAAAGGGGGTGGGGGCCAGGTAAGGGAAGGGGCTCAAAGGTCACATGTCTTAGCCTTCACCCAAGGGTCACTACACTAACCCTAACCCCAGGGGGCCCCTGGAGGCACTGGATGAGACCTGGACCACAAGCCCTAGAGGTCCAAAACCCAAGCCACATGTCTCTGAGAGGTCAGTAAGCTGGGTTTATAAAGCTGCTTCCCAATCCAAATTCCAGCCCAGCCTGCCTTGGGCTCTCTTCCAGGACAAGCAAGGTAATGAAACCAGCTCTTGGTTCCACCCTGGCTCTGCACTGTCATATAGAGCATCACCCTGGCCTTGCCAAGAGCAGCAGGTTCACTGCCTGACTTCCAGTCAGCCCAGGCTCAGGCCTGAGGACCAGGTCCACAGCCTTGTCCCAGTCTGCTGTGCCACAGCCCGGGCCCATCTCTGGCCTGACATGTGTGGGTGTGGGACTCTGTGATAGCTAAAAGATGCCACTTCATAATGTTGGAAGAAGACATGAGATTGGCCATTGCCTTGGCCCCTTGCACGTGACAGTTGCCCAGGAGATGTCAGATGCCCAGTATGGGCAGAGCTTGGCCAAGGCCCTGGCCGTGGTACTGGCCACACATAAGAAAGGAAGGCCTGGTGTGCCTGGGTCACTGATGCCTTGATATCTGGTTAGGTCTGGGCTGTGCAAGGGCTGAGGGAGAGGATTTTCTCTTGATGAGGGTGACCTTCCCACTCGTGTGACATTGTCCTGCTCTGAGGGACAGGCAAGGGGACATTATGACACTGCATTCAAGGACCCTGACCCCCAGCACCCAGAAGCTACCTGCCTTCCCCCAACATCCATGGTGATAGCAGGGTGGGGCAGAGGAGAGGGGTGGGCTTTGCCAGAAGGACAGAGGCTGGGTGGGCACGATGCCAGGAGGAGTTGGGGGGACAGAGTATCTGGGATCTTGAGAAGAGTGTGCAGGGCAAGGTCAGGCCCACGCCAGCCAGCTCTAAAACACGAGCTTCTTGGGCACCTCCCAGGGGAATTCACTCCGTCCGAAATGGCCGTAGCAGGCTGTCTTCTGGTAGATGGGCCTCTTCAAGTCCAAATCCCTGCATGGCCAGCAGAAGACAAGGTCATGTTGGAATGGGCCTCTTCCCCTGACCCTGAGTCCAGGAGCAGGGAACACACTCTAAGGGTAGCGTGGCTGGAGCTTCAGCCCCGTGCGTGTCCTGCCTTTGCCGCTGGCCCTCCTGTGCCATGGCTTAGGAAAGGGAGGCTCAGATGCTCCCGAGAGCTGACTGCACAGGCACATCAGGAAAGGCTGCTAACCCCCACTTTATGGTGCCTGTCGCCCACCGCCTGGCCAGGCCGAGGACTGCGTAGCCAAGCTCTGGAAAGCAGGGTGGCGCAAGAAAAGCACACACAGTGCATTGCTGACTTGATTCCCAGCAGTTGACCTCACAGTCGCTTTCCCAAGGAGCTGCTGTCTGCTGGATCAGCAGGGCTCTCACACTGCCTCCTCAACTTGGATGTCAGGTATTCCATGCCCAAGTGCACTGCCTTCTGGGTGAGGAGCCTTGCCCTGACCTGTGGGCAGCTGGAAAGTCCTTCCTTCTGCTTCCCCTTCAGTCAAGCCATGCATGTGGGGAGAAAGGGGCAAGGTCCCATGCAACACCTGGTGGCCCTTTTACCTGACAATGACACCTGGCCGGAGGTCAAAGTTCCTGTTCACCACCTCTAGCAGCTCCCGTTCTGTCTTCTCTGAGGTTCCATAGGTGAAGATGGAAATGGACAGTGGCTCTGCCACTCCGATGGCATAGGACACCTTTCAGAAAGACCACACTCAGAGATGTTGATGTCCTCAGGCAAGGACAGCAGGGCCAGGAGGGTGGACTCAGAATGTGGGGGTGACCTACCTGCACAAGCACTCTCCGGCACAGCCCAGCTTTCACCAGGGACTTAGCCACCCAGCGGGCAGCGTAGGCTGCTGAGCGGTCCACCTTGGTGGAGTCCTTTCCAGAGAAAGCCCCACCGCCATGAGCACCCCAGCCACCATAAGTGTCCACAATGATCTTGCGGCCAGTGACACCCGCATCCCCCTGCAGAGGCAAAGGAATGGAGGGAGGATATGAGCCCCTGAGCCCCTGAGCCCCTGAAGAGGTGAAGGGGGCTGAAGCCCTTGAGAAGGCTGCCCTGAAAGTGCCTGCAGGGCTTTTGCAAAGACCCCTTGGCTGGAAATCTTCCAGAAACCCCAGATTTTCCTCCAGGTTCTATCCCTGACTAGCTATGGAAATCAGGTGACCTATCAGCACCTTACTGGAAAAATGGGGACAGAGGTTGTCTGGGGCCACAGCTGCCCCACCCACCATGCCTTTGAGTCCATGAAGATAAATCTACCTGCAGGCAGGAATTACACTGCAATAAGCGTAACGTTGGGCCACGGCCCAGCTGGTGCTACCAGCTACTGTTGCCCCCTTTCCTTTCCAAGTATGCCTTGTGTATCTTTGATCAATGTGACCATTAATCCTGACACATCAACTTGACTGGATTAAGAAATACCTAAAAGTTTAGTAAAAGATACTTCTGGGTGTGTCTTGGTAGGTCATGGAGGTACAACCCCTTGGGTACTACATATGGCTCCAGGACAGTTCCTCTCTGGCACTATTCCCTCCTCTGCTTCTGGGCTGCAACAAACTAAACATCTTTGCTCCCCCACACCATTCCACCATGATGTACTTGCCTTGGAGCCAGCTGACCATAGACTGAATTCTCTGAAACTGTGAGTCAAATAAGCCTCCTCTTAACCCTCTCCTCCTTTAAATTGCCAGTGTCAGGTATTGTGTCTCAGAAAACGAAAGCTGATTAATACATAAAAATGTTTTTAAAGGGTGGGGCTCTACGCTAAATGGTCTGGGGGAAGTCTTCCTACTCTAACCCCTTTATTAGGGTTCACTCTACTATATCTAGGCTTTGAAAAGTCCTGCAAGACAAAACTTCCTTTCACTCTATTTTCTACACTCCATTTGCCCCCAGGACCCAACCCACAGCTGCAGCCCCAGCAGCAGTCAGTTGCCTCTCCAAGGTGCTCTGCTGTTTAATGTCCACCCCTTTACTCCTGTAGTATAGGGGGAGGGAGCATCAGGAGTCCCCACTCAGAAGTCCCTGCCTGACTGTGATACCCACAAGAGCTGGTGGCAACCACAGCAGGTACCCAGCAAGTGCCACCTGGGAAGGGGTAGCCATGAGGGAGACCCTGAGCTTGGCAGGGCAGTAGCTTCTGTGTGCAAGTAAGATGGCATTTGAGACTCCTAGAGGTGTGTCCTTACTTCCATGGGTACTGACATAGCACTCAATGGGTGAGACCAAAGTTTAAGACTGCTGAAAGCTCTTTTGCAGCCTGCTCACTTGGACACAAGCTACCTCAGTAACCAAGACCCAGGAATGGGCTTCACTCAGGGACCCGCACACACCTGGGGCCCACCAATGACAAAGCGCCCACTGGGCTGCAGGTGGTAAATGGTGTCTTCATCCAGATACTTGGCAGGCACCACGGCCCTGATCACCTGCTCCTTCAGAGCCCTGCGCATGTCCTCCAGTGCAACGTCCTCATCGTGCTGCACAGAGATGACGATGGTGTGGACACGCACAGGAATCACAGCGCCACTTTTCTGTGTGTACTGAACTGTCACCTGGGTATTCAAAGGGAAGGCAAGGTATTGTGAGGCTGTTGCACATCACTGCTAGGCACAGAGCCCAGAGGTCGGCAGGACCCCTGGGGAAGTGAAGCCACCTGTCCTCAGAGAGTTTCAGAGAGCTACCGTGACACATTTTTACATTTGAAAAGTTGCCCGGCGCTGTGAGGTGACTGGCATAGGGCAAAGCTGCTCTATGTGTGACTCCAATGGGTACCACTTCGAGATGAGCTTCCTCTCGACTGGGACCCCCCAGGCCCCTCCCCTGCTGTTCCAGAGGCTGCTGGGTGCCCACAAATGTCCCCTTCCCCAAATCTCTCTTCTGACTCTCCACAGTCTCTGACCAAAGTATCCTTGCTCCTGCCAATGACAACAGGAACCCATGGGCCACATGTCACCGGCAGAGACAGAAGCACTTTGGCCATGGCTATGAAACTTGACAGAAGGCTTTGATGGGGGACATTTATTATCAGAGCCTCTGAGACAGAGGTGAGTAGCCCCATGGGGGAGCCCTGCTCCCACAGTGGGGGATCCCTGGCAGTGTCTGGGGCAGTGGACTTGCCTCTGTAGGGACAGGGTAAGAGGGACCCCAGCTGGAGTGGCTGAAATAAGAGAGAGCAGCTATCTCCAGACCAGCTCTGGACTAAGTGTTTTGCCAAAAGAAAGGGTGAGTACAGGGCCCCTGGGGGGAAGGACCACCTGTGAGGTCCTAGCAGGTCAGGTCACAGGAGTGGCTCTAACACAGACTCCCACCTCCACAGGCCAGTGCTGCTCCTGTCCTGGGTGTTATGTTAATCCATCAGATATCCCCACCCAGGAAGTACTGTTCTCCCCACTTCACAACAGAAGAACAAAGCAAGGGGAAGGAAAACCTGTCTGGTGTCACACAACCAACTGGGGAGAGGCAAGTAGCCAATCCCTGCTCAGCCCAATGCAAAACCCACGTTTCTACTACAGCACAGATAAAATGCTTCACCAGAGACCCTGCCTTCTACTGACACGTCACCAGGCACATTGGTCTGATGTCACAGACTGACCTGCCTTGGTGACAAAGGAAAGCAATCTGGGCTATCTGGGTTTGCAGAGTGCATGGGAAGATGATGGGAAGGACAGCAAGGAAGGCAGGAGGAGAAACAAGCATTGGTGGAGAGTGCACTGTGTCCTAGAAGCCATGCTGAAGATGAGAATCTGTAACCAGCCCATTCTACAGAAAGAAAGTTCAGGTTCCAGACTGAAAATATTTGAAGATCACACAGCAGGGCTGGGGTCTGCCCTGTAGCTTTGTTGCCCAACAGGCAGGATTTGTCTAGCAGAAGGTTGCCACTGGAGACCCAGAGTCAGGTGCTGGACCACAGACCTGACGCTGCCCAAAGCAGTGCGTTCCCACCACAGCAGGCTCCAGGTGCCTGCAGGATCATGCTATGGCCAATGGCAGAGGGCTATTCCTGTCCGAGGACTTCTTCAGGGCACGGGGCTGCAGGAAGTGCCTCCATGGTCTCTGCCTTGCTGGGTCTGTACTGGATGACTCCTGCTCTGGGTCCTGTCTGGTCCCAAGAGCAAAAGGGTAGGATTCAGAAGAAGGCATGAGAGCCCAGGCCCCTGACGCCTGACCCTAGGAGACGGCAGAGGCACAGGGACACAGATGAAGCCTCAAACACTGGAGTAGGGCTGGGACCAGGGTTCCCAGGAAGCAGACCCCAGGCAGGCTCAAGGAGCAGAGCACTCGCGCTCCAACCCCCACCCCAGGAGTGCCTGTACAGAAAGACAGAGCTGGGTGGGTGCAGCAAAGGCTCTTATCTCATGGCGTCAGCAAGATATGGGGAAAAATACACCATGGAAAACATAGCTCGGACTGGAGACAAAAATAGCCACCATCCTGCCTCCCAGTTCTCAGTATCAGCAGCAAGAGTTTGTTCAGGTGGAAAGATTCATTCTGTTCACAGTCAACACTGCACGGTGCTGAGAATCCTTCACAACAGGGTGTAGGAAGGAGGTACAAGGCTGCTCCACACAGTGGCCCTGCACCCAGCCTGTGCAGGGAGGGACCCAGGCCGTGCCGTGCCCCAGGGGCTGTATGGAGCTCACTGGCAACTTGCGTGCTCTCCGGCTAGAGCTGGCAGAAACCACCTGTGGCAGGGAGACAGGCAGACCTCTGGCATCCATGGCAGCCTATCTCTCCTCCTTCTCTCCATGCCCTAGACTGGAACTTTTTTTTTGTAGTATAAGGATTAAACCCAGGGCCTTTACACTGAGATACATCCCTAAACTTTTCTTTTAAATTTATTTTGAGGCAGGCTGTGGCTAAGACACTAAGTTGCCCAGGCTGTGCGTGAACTTGAGATCCTCCTGTGTCAGCCTCCCAGAGTGCTGGTGTTCCAGGCACATACCACCACACCTGGCTTTGACTGGGATGCTTGCTGTTTCTTACCTGAGCACAAAGAAGGAGGCCTTTCCTCTCTGGTGAACTGATCTGACAGGTGGATTCTCCCTGGTTCACTCTCACCTGAGGGCGCTTAGTGGGCTCCACCATTTCCTCTACAACTATTCTGGGACCCAATTTTCTGAGAATCTCCACTGTTTTAAATCCCAGCAGCATTCCAGATGGTCAGGTTGTGCCCCTTTCCTTGTGTACTATCACTCTTTGCAAACATTAGCTCCCCTGCCTCACAACCTAAAACAATACCCAGTGGTGCTAGGGTCCTGCTTCCCACCTGCAGTCACCTAGGTAGCACAGAAAGCCCCAAGTAGGGGTCTCTTCAGGCCATAAGCACACGCCCTAGTCCCAGCTGCAGCTGATCTGCAGCAGTCTCTGCTCTGTGCAGGGACTCACACTTGGGACAAGGACACTGCGCAGCGGGGAGCAGGACAGAGCCACACACACCACAGTGAGACCCAAAACCTTGTGTGTTCATTCCAAGTGCAGGAAAAAGAGAAGATGCTGTCTTCTGGCAGCCAGGGGTGGTACCCACAAAGATACCTACACTTGGCTAGCCCCTGTTAGACAAGCAAGGACCCACAGAAGACCAGCAAGGCACACATATGAAGCACCAAGAAACAAGGGCACCTGAGCCCAGTGATGCCCAGTGAGACAAGATGGGGTGGGATGGAGGTGCACTGGCTAAGGAAGGTGAAGCAGGGAGACCACAGAAGGCTTTGAGTGCCGGAATGAAACGGGGCTCCTCTCTCTTCCCACAGGAAACAGAAACTTGGAAGAACACTAGACTGTCTTAAGAAATTAAAAGTGAAGCCTGTAGGAAGTTGACAGGAGATTTCTAGCAGGGAGAACCTCTGGGAGGGCAGCATTCTGGCCAGGCTGACCTGGAATGAGAGGGGAGCTCAGCAAGGAAATTTGGGGCCCAGGCAGGGTGGAGACAAAGATGGCACTGAGCAGGGCTTGGCAACAGGAGGGGCTGTGACCCAGCCCTTCAGCACAGCAGGGGTGACGGAGCTCACAAAGCCAGCTCCTCAGCACACACGTGTGTGGGCACTGAGAACGGGCAAGTAACTTCAAGTGACAGGGCTGGGGGAGCCGGGAGCTGTGTGTGCTGCAGGAAGATGGGACCCAGAGCATGATGGGAGGGCTTGAGTGCATGCAGGAAGAGGTGCCAGGATGCGGGGTGTCAAGCAGGGGAAGGTGAAAGAGGAGCCAGAGCAGGAGGTGGCTGGGAATGAAGCCATTGCAGTCACCAGGTTCAGCAGGAAGGGACACAGAGTTAAGGCCAATGACACAGGTCCACGTGTGCCGTGCCTGCGCCACCCCAGCCTTCATGGCCGCCTTTCAAATAGAGGCATCAGGAGGATTTCAACAGTACAGGGAGCAGAGAGGTCAGGGTCCACTGGGCTGGGACTAGACCCAGCAAAGGTCAAGCTTTGCTATGAGAAAGAAAGATGCACAAAAGGGCTGTAGTGAGCTGGACAGCTAGATGGCCTGTTGGAGATGTGGAGACCATGCGTGTGGAAAGGCAGGGACCTAAATGCCTGAAACCTGTGGAGGAGCAAGGCCGCAGTGCAAACTGGGAGTCAGCAGAGTCTACAGATGACAATGAGGCAAAACAGGACCCAGAACCGCTCTTGCAAGCTTACTGTGGTTTTGAAATTCTGTATTAAAATGTGGTGGGGGGGATGTGGATTTACAATGGAAGTTTTCAAATGAACAACCTTTTCAAATAGACAAGTTGTTGAATGCGCAGACTGAATATTTTGATCTTAAAAATGTCAAGAGTGAAGAGGACATGATGGCTGAAGTTCCAGGAGCTCTGCAAGAGGTGTGGAGGCCACCTACCTGGGTCTTGGAGTCGGGCCTCAGCCAGGGGAGAGCACCAGTGCGCCGCAACTCCGCCATGCGGGCATTGAGTTTGTGTGCCAGGACAATAGTGAGTGGCATGCACTCCTCCGTCTCGTCAGTGGCATAGCCGAACATCAAGCCCTACAACCACATATGGGGCAGACTGAGCTCCTATCACCAGGATGACAGCTTTCCCCAAATCTACAATTTCAACATGCATTTGATGCCTCCTACATAGAAGACTTTGTACTGGGTGTGTCTGAAAGGGAAAACACCCTCCCTAACCCGCACACTCTAGGAGGGGAAGACAAGCTCCCTTAGGCATTAGCAACACAGCCTTCCACAAACTGCCCCAAGATCACTGCCCTAAAGCAGAAAAACCACCTCACTCCAGGTGTGCTCCTCCAGCTCACGTGTGGGTGGCAAGTCTGCCTAATAGTGTGAAATGGCAGGACTGAGACGGTATTGAATGAAGAGCCTTTACACTGAGCTATATCCCCAGCCCTTTTTTAATTTTTTATTTTGAGACAGGGTAGGTTTGAACTTGCAATCCTCTTGCCTTAGCTTCCCAGAGAGCTGGGATTATAGAAGTACACCACCATCCCCCCAGCTCCTCCATGCAGGTTACAACCTGACTACACTGGAGTGATGTCCCAAGAAGTTCCCACGTTGCTGAGATACCTGGTCTCCCGCACCAAAATCCTCTTCCTTTCTGTCTAGATGGACACACTGGGCAATATCCGGGGACTGCTGCTCCAAAGCCACGAGCACGTTGCAGGTCTTGAAGTCGAAGCCTAGGCGGAGGGGACAGCATGTTGGAGTCGGGACAAGTGTCAGACTGGCAGGGTGGACAACTCTGTCCCTTGTACAGTATTTAGTGTCAGGTTAGGTGGTCTCTGACCAGCTGGGGTCTGTCTAGGCCCATAGCTAAGGCCTAGGACAGCACGCAAGTCATGTCTCCTTCCCACACCATCCTGCTGAACTCTTTAGTCAAAGAAAATTCTTTCTGGTGCATTTTACTGTGTTCAGTTATACCTTGGTTGAAAAGATGTATCTCACAAGATCAAAATATGTTATGTGCACCTATAAAAATATCATTCTAAAACCCAGTATTTTGTAAAATTAACATGTACTAATAAAAAACATATTTAAAAAGAATTAACTACTTGAAATTGTGACATAAAAACCAGGTATCACAGAAGCTGCACTGGTGACGAGCACGTAGATGATCCATAGCCCTGTGTCTTCAGCTGTCCTGGAGGAGCTCCTCAGAACCAAGTTTGAAAATCACTGAACTGAGTGAAAATCAAGGAGCCTTCCAGTGCTGCTGTTCAGAAGCCCAGGGGTTAAATACATGAACAAATACAGCATACATGAACCATCTCAACAGAATTGGGGTGCTGAGACCCCAAGATATGCCCAGGGCCTACAGCAAATGGGAAAGCGAAGGTCCCTGTGTGCCACACTGAGGCCCAGGCTTGGAGAGCCAGGCCTCTCGGCACAGTGGGCACTGGACCTGTCCAGGGAATGCCATGAGGAAGCTGGTCCTCACAGCCACGCTGAGTTACGCTGCTGGAAGCCAAACACCAGACACCCCATCATGAGCGTCCTGACCTTCTCCCTGAGCCCTACCAGCCCTACCATATAAACTACATGTAACCTGAAGTTTATATGCAAGCTTCAGGTGGGATCTACTACCAAAGGATAAAAATATTGAAGCTGTACTGTACAACACGAGCTCCAGGGTTACCCTAAGCAACACTGTTCCCCTCAGTAAGTCTGTCTGCCTGGAATGCTGGCTCTCCTCCTACATACCACAGCCCCTGGCTCTCAAGAAATGCACCTTGTGTTTCCTCCTACAGTCCAGCCCCTCACCCTACACTACATCACAGACTCACCATTGCTCACCACCTGAGGTCTGCTGTTCCCCCACCCCAGAAGCACCAGGCCACCCTTGCCTTTTCTCTCCCCTGCTCTGCAGTGAATGTTTTTAATGTGCAAACCAATGAGCAATCTTTAGAAAGCTGTCAAAGTGTTCTCCTATTGGGGATTAGACATTTTGCACCTTGCCTAATCACTTCCTGTCTGTATAATGAATTTTGCCAGCACTAAAAACCAAGCAGGACTCCAAGGGATTGGGAGAAACAATTCAGGCACCAAAGGGAGAGGGGCAGAGCTTGGAAAGGACAGGACATCCAGTGACTACAGCAGAGAGCTCTGGGCCTGCGAGGTAGCATCCTAGCCATCCTGGGACTCTGGGGAGTGAAGAGAGAACTAGCAATGACCGAAAGGGCAACTTTTCTTTAAAAATTGGAATTGTCTGAGTTCATTGTGGAATCTTTAAGAACTGGGTCCAGAAAGCCAGCGTAAAAATAAGGCTCTGATGCTCGCATGGAATGGTGCTGTCCTCAGGGCTCTAGTTCTAGTCCCCTGGCATCAGTGAAAACCCCTCCAGCCTGTGCTGTTCCCTGGCTTGGACAATGAAATATGCATTAAGGCCCTATGTTGGTCCTAGCTCTGACCTGCCTGTTGGAGCTGTGCTTCTCCTCAGCCCCTGCCAGGCTGGGCCCCTCCTCTGGGCTTTGGCACCCACATGTCTGGCAGGGATGACTTGGGTCAGTCTGTCTCTACTGTTCTCAGTCCCAGAACTGGACTGCATCACCTTTCTCTGTGCCAGCAGTGGATTCTCCAACCTGGTGGCCTTTCACTGATTGCCACCTATAACTGTTTACCTCGCCAAGCCTCGATTTCCTCATCTGTGTAAGAAATACACCAGAATTTCTAGAATGAATAAAGGAGATGGTGCTCATCAAAAGACCAATGTCCGTGCCTGCCTGAGGGGATGTTCCTAACAGAGGCAGCTCCCTTCATTCAATGCTGCTTTCCTTTCCAGCACCGAGACGGCAGGGCAACAATGAGACTCATCTACCACAGAAACTGTGGGCAGTCACCCTGCTACTGTCCTACCCAGTCAGCTGTAACACTCTTGTCTAAGCCTTAGGACCCTGGAGCCTGACACAAGGTTCTACCAGTGATACTTCTCTAAGTAAGATTTGTACTCCTCTAAAACTAAGGTTCAGGTTCAGCCCAGCAGTAGGGAGGCTCTCTCTGCAGAAACCAGCAAGCATTCTGGCCCTCACCCTTCGCAGAGTCATCATAGCCAATGTGTTTGATGGCATCCCGCACCACGCGCTGGTAATCCACCATGGCCATGGAGGTAATCTCCCCACACAGCAGCACCATTCCCGTCTTGCACACCGTCTCTGCAAGAGAAGGCGGGGGACAGATCAGCAGTCACGTGCCAGCAGACAGAAGTGGGAGATGTCTCATGAGCAACAGATTCAAGAAAGAAAATAACAACGCCAACAAAAAGAATAAGCCCAGCACCCATCACTGAGCATCACCAGATGCTGCCTGCAGAAAGGTGCTTTGAGGAGAATAAGCCACACTTCAATTTTATACTTACTATTGGTATGATCTTGGACAATTTATTTAACCTAATTCTAAGTTTCCACATCTATTCTGTTGTGTGGATTAAAAGAGACCATGGTTGTAGGTGGCTGTTACAATGAACACCGGTCACCTGCCCCCTTCCCACATGTTGCTAAAATCCCACTGTGAGCTATAGGGAGTTGGATCAAAAGACCAAGACAGACCGTCTTTACCTCCAGCTGTTTACAAAGATATCAGGGTGTGCTCTACCATCTGAGAGCCATGGGTCCCTGAAGCATTTGACACAGGGGGTAGGATGCCACCAGAGATGGAGGGATGGCTCCTGTGTAGTGGGCAGGACACAGTGTTGATGGTCAGGACAGCAGGGTTGTCCCATGCACTGGCCCATGCCTTGGCCAAGGCCTTGATCCATTAGCACTGTGATCTCCTCAGTGAAGTGAGCGGCTGGACCTGAGCTATCCAGCCTCCAGAGTCCTTGGCTCTGATGCTGCGCCTCAGGCTTCAAAATATTGGCAAAGTGTGAAAAACTTATTCCACAAGTAACAGCAAAGATCTTCAGCATGCATGAGCCTCCAAGAGACAAGGCAGGATCTGACAGTAATGTGCCTTCAGAAAGTTGCTGCTGTTGTTATGGGCAATTGATAGAGAAGGCTCCCCCTGTAAATCACTGTAATGTTTGAACCATACCACCCGGTAGGACAGAAAAGTAGAGAAAGAGCCAGACAGGGCACAACCATCAAAGGCTCTTACAGCAGAATGCTGCTCATGGCCCTCTCAGCAGCTCTGTAGTTCCACTGTCTTTCATCTCATCTGGAGCACTGATCTCAGAACTTTGAAAGACCACTCCACCCCTAATAAACATCAAGTATCAGGAAGGCCTTGCAGTGATCCAACCCTCTGCTCTTTACTGAGGCTAAGATAGTTAATGCTAAAGGCCATCTTCCCGCTGAAGATGATTACCAATTTTTTTCATGGTCAGAAGTGGTTTTCTTCCCTGATGCAACATGGAAAGACCACATCACGAAGACCATGCTGCAGCCTGGAGCACGTGGACTTTTATCACTCTGCAGCCTCAGGCCCACTATGCATGTCTCACCCAGCCCACCCAGCTGTCTGGCAGGAGGGGATGGGTCACTTACCACAGGCCACCTTGGCATTGGGGTCTTGCTTAAGGTGAGCATCCAGAACTGCATCGCTGATCTGGTCACAGATCTTATCTGGATAAGAATGAACATGGGTGTGAATCACACAGGGAATGAGTGTAACAAATGTGAAATGATTAAATATTCTGTCAGTTTGCAAATCAATTCTACTAGCCTAAGAGGATACATTGCTCAACATAAGCAATTAGAAATATTTTGAAATTTCTATTTCTTTTCATTCCTACCTCATTTTGAAGACATATATTATGTAAATTATAGAATTCTCTAGAAGAAGAAATGTGCTTTAAAATCAGCTCTTCTAAGACTCTAGGGCAGTGCGCACACACGCACACACGCACACACATGCATGCACACACACTTCCTTAACTAAAATGTCTCTCATTCTTCAGCAGCATATTCTTTTTCACGCTAACATCTAGAAATTTCCTAGAAATAGAAATAGAGTCCTTAATAGCATCAGTGATATTAGGGGTTGTGATATAAAATCAAAGGGAACAAATAAGTGCTCTGCTTTGCATCACACAAAATACTACACCCAAGGACATAGCACTGCTTACAAAGAACCCTACAAGACCAGGTGGTGGTGGCTCACACCTAAAATCTTAGCTACAGGAGGCTAAAGCAGGGGAATTACATCACCTTGGGCAATTTTGCAACCTAGCATGCTGTATCAAGATAAATAAAGGGTTGGGGAAATAGCTCAGTGGTAGGGTGCTATGTTCAATCCCCACTACCAAAAACACAAAGGAAAAAGCCCAAGAATTCTCCCAACAACACTCCTAACATCATTGCTCTTTTGAAGAACATTCTCATAAGCATCTCCCACAGCCTCCTATGGCCACTGAAGACCAGAAAGCACAATAGCTGAGTTTTTCCTCTGCAATCAAGATAGACATGACAAAGCCTCACCCTGAGCTAGACCATCTTATTGCTACTCTTTGCCTTGAAGACTACATGTGGTCTAACACATAGATCACTAAACACCACTGTGGAAAATTCCACTCTTGTTTTGATTTTTGCAAGGTGAATAATCACAAGTAAAGAAATAAATATGACCTCTATTATACACATTACATCCCATACTATGTTCAAAATACTTATGGGTACTCTTAATAGGCTAATACATTTTTAAGACTCCAGATCCATAATCAAGCAATTCAACTCTCAAAAGCAACGGAGTTTTATATATATGCCAAAGATATATGGCACCCATGTTTGTCTTATCTGCCATCAAAGGTTAACTTTCTAATTTCTCCTTCAGAAACTACTACTAAATCTATGCCTGGGATTTTCTGTCCACACTCCTGCCAGTGGCAGATCCTGGCTATAAATCTAGGTTTATCTGAGTGCATAGATTTTGTACACACCCAGCAAGACTGCCCACAGCTGTCATACCCTGAAATGAGTAGATGATGAACACCTCAGACCTGCCCATTAGAGTTCCTAAAAGTTATTCACAGGCTGACTGTGGGTGTCTCTGCTTACTTAAAGGACCCAGTGCAAATGCAACAGCTATACAGACAAAGCCAGAGGGTAGCAATGTCATAGGACAGTACCTCAGATAAGATAATGCCTGAGGAGGTCCTTTCTGAGGGTTTGTCAGGCTCTAAAATTTCTATCAGCATTATTCAGTAGCCTCAAGACAGCCATGGGTCAGTTTTTTTTCAAATTCAAAAAAGAAACAAGTTTTACCTTTCTGATGGGCATGGAATGAAAAGCAGAAGTCAGTAAGCCTTAAAAGAAATCGACTTACTTGGACAGTTAATTTATGCTGGCAAATGAAAGCAGAATCAGACAACTTGATGAAGTGTTAGGAACCAAAACAATCCATGGATTGGTTGGAATTGTCATCCTCTGTTCACTGAGCACATTACTGCTGGGTACAGTGTGCCATGCTTAGGGCCACTAGCTACTCTACCAAAGAACTCACTTCCTCCAGGTAACAACCTTTCTCCTAACCTACATGTCACCCTCATAACCCACTGAGATGACCAGAGCATATCAGACACAGTTATGCATCCAAGGTTAAGTACAGGAAACCTACAAAGTTTATCTACAGATTTATGCACAGTGAAAGAGGCTATTTACATCGAATTAAGTAAGTCTTGTACAAAGTGATCTAATTCAACATTTTTCAACAGCTGCATTATTGAAACTTTGAGCCATATAATACTTTATCATGAGGCTGTCTTGCACATTGTAAAGGGAAAGTTTAGCAGCATGTTTGGGCCTCTATCCAGCCGGTTCCAGGAGCACCTTCCCTCTTTTCCCCAGTACTATGACAACCAAAAATTATCTCTAGATATTACAAAATGCTCTGAAGGAGAGAGGGACAAAATTGCCCCCAGTTGAGGACCACTGGATAACACATGCAGAAGAAGCAGTGCATTGAGATGACCACAGCCATGTTACAAGTTATCAAAGTTAAATCTTTGGGGGAAAGAATGAGCACAAGGAAGATGGGAAAAGGGGGACTTGGTGATGAGTTACCACACACTTTAAGTTCTCAGCTAAATTTGAAGAAGTTCTTGAACACACAACTCTGCGCTTAGTCCTCAAGATTCTGCTCGTATAGTGGTCCTAAAAGTGTGGTTTCCACACCAGCAGCAGAAGCATGTCCTGGGAACTTGTTAAAAACACAATTTCTTGAGCCTCTACCAGACCTATTGAGAGAGGTCTGGCACGCTGCCACACCAGGCCCTCTGGATGATGCTGACACACTCCAAGGCTCAACAGCCTCTCAATCCCACAACTTGAAGCTCTGAGTATCTGGGCATGAGCCTGTCACCAAGGAATCCTCTCTCATGTTCCACATCAGAGCCTTCCTGCCTTTCAGGGAGCAAAACAATGCTCCAATTCCTTTTCCTCTCCAGGAAGTCATAGGCTTTTCTCCTAGGTAATACACCTGAGAGCCCAGCACCCAGAGATCCGACTCAGCACCAATCATTCTATACCATACGGGCTTCACACCTAGAATTTAGCAACCGCTGATCTTATTTGGGGAACATTCTCTGTTGACTTAAATTGCTCAGTGATTACAGATAAAAAGTTCTGTCAAAATAAAAACAACATGTTAAGATCTGATGGGACATTTGGTATGTACCTGATGCTTATTGTTTGTTCTGTCTCAGCCCTGCTGTTCCGAAATTCTAGTGATGGGCAGCTGCATGGACCCTCAGCTTCATAATGAGCTACTGTTCATGTTGTCTTTCCAGAGATCCCTATGGCAACTAACACTCAACACTCTCAGAACTGCTGGTAAGTGACTCCCTGGGTCCAGGCTGGGGAGGATGGATTTGCAGTGAGGCTAGGACAACTCACTTACCCGGATGTCCCTCTCCTACAGACTCGGAAGTGAACATGAAGGCTCCTTCTTCACTTAGAGAATGGTCACATAAGCCATCCACAGGTCCATTCATTGTCTCTCACTTCTCCGCTCACTTTCGCAGGTAACAATTTCAATGCTGCGGCTTCGCCCGAGGTTTTCTCTACCAACCCAACAGGCTTATCTCTGGCAGAGGCACGGGGACGGCTCCTGCCTACTGTCTGGGTGCACTGACAGCAAGGTGAAGATGGGTGAGATGGGACGGTGCAGATGGAGGTGGATGTGTCACTCCCTCCGCTGGTCAGAGCTTGTTCCTGAGTGACTCCTATATATGGAAAAGTGAAAGTACCTGAGTAATCATGTGAGGACATTGGAGGAGTCCATTTCCTTGTAGGGGAGTCTTCTTACCTTGAGGAATTTTAGTCCTCAGTTCTCATGTCCCAAGCCTGAAGTACCTGGCCAGTGAAGGTGAAGAAGGCTGCAGGGCTTCTGCAGAAGCGAAGTTTTGTTGAATTTTCCCTGCAGTTCTCCAGCTAATCTACATATTTTTCCAGTGCCTTCATCTCACTTTAGAAGGCAGAGGGTCTGTGGTTACTCAGAGGTACAAATGGGCAGCAAGAAACTCCCAGAGGACATGGTTCAGGCTAAGATTGCAACACTGGGTGGCCCTGTGGGTGATTGCCCCTCCCCCTGCCTCTGGTCCAGAGTGGGCTCGCCCCCTCTCCCTCCGCAGGCCCACAGGCACACCTGCACCCTGAAGCAGCCGTACAACAGACGCATTTCGGAGGCAAAGCCTTTGAGTCCACACTTTTCTGCTAACAGAAATCATCTAAACTGTCAACTTCTCTAAGGCACTGGAAGCAAATTAACAAGCAAGGTGTTAAAAAAAAAAAGTGCCTGGGCAAGTAATATAGAACAATGGGTTTTTATTGTTGTTGGAGATGGACTTCTGAAAGACAAATTCATTACAGAGAAATTATTAGAGTCCAGTTTCCACAGCTGGCAGATAATAAATTACATGTCCATATATTCAGTTCTATACACTAGATAAATACCTTGTTCACATGACCCTTCATTATTTTTGCCTTGACCAAAAATATACTAGACTAGATGATATTTTTAGTTCATAGACTAAATGATACCATCTATCTGCTCATTCTCTCATGCTCTGGGATCGACCTGCATCCTCATATGCAGGGGACAACAGAGGACTGAGGCTGCAGAGAATGAGGACAGGTAGTGAAACCAGTTCCCTCTAGAGTGCCATAAAAAGTAACCACCTAAAACAACATATATCATAGGTTGGACAGTGGGAAACAAAGGCAGGAGACAGTAGCCCAGACTTGCAATTCTGGTGGCCAAAACCTCCTCTGTACTTATTCTAGAAGCATTTCAATGTTTCTGGCACTAGCGCTCCAAATTCTGAATTTTAGTAATTGGTCTTCAGTAGCAGCCCAATCTCTTCAGGTAATCAAAACCATACTGAAGGGACTGCCCGTAGGATAACATGAAGGATTTTACACAAACATATTCATTAAAGGCATTTAACAGAATGGGTTCAATCACTTAGGCACAACACCGCTGAAAGTTCAGAGAGAAAAAGGCCACTGGGGAGGAATGGACACATGAGAAATCTAGCTGGGATTCTAGACACACAGGCTGGTCATTGTTGGCACCAAGACCTTTCCTGTTTGTACCTAGAATTTCAACATTGCTGTCCCTTTGTAAATGTCTTTTGGGAACATTAGTTTTCCAGAGACAATATGAGCTAATGTTTAATTTGAACTCTACCCTAGCAGTTGCAACTGTATGACAGCCACTCTGTGGAGATGCCCTGCACGGACAAGTGGCGCTTTCAGAAATATGTGCCAGAGGCTTCTGCAGTCAGGCCACCAGCTCAGAGTGATGAAGAGTTTGGAGAGCACAGTTTGGTGCTGTCACATACATGAGTTCCTCATGAGTTACCTAGCACATCAATACTGAGATGCTGCATGATCTTTTCAAGACAGATGTTAGGAAGCAGTACAGGTGGGATGGAGTTATAAGTGGACAGTGGGAAGCAAAGGCCAGAGCCCTGGCTTTGCCTCCAACTTCCTGCAGCTTGGGCCAGGCCTCCTAACCTCTCCAGCCTGCAGCCTTCTGAGCTATAAAGTTTATATTAAATAACAATCTATCTCATAGCATTTTTATGAGAACTACATTAGGTCATTTAGGTATCATAAGTATTGAACATACTATTATCAAATAATAAACATTTAATAAATAGTAGCAAATATTATTAAGCAGTCTATGCACATATACATGGTTTTTCTGAGCAAAATGAAATCATCATGCACACACTCACACACAAATTTGTATCATGATTTTTCCCCCACAATTTATCATAGTCCTTTTCTTTACATCTTCATATACACACAGACCTCATTTTTTTGGAACCTGTATCATATCCCACAATAAGGATGAACTGTAGATTATTTAACAATTAATTCACCAGTGGTTGAATATTTTTTTAATTTTCCAATTATTCAATATCACAATAACTCTGCAGTGAAGATACTTATGAGAGGCATGTTTTCACAAAAGTTAGAATGAAAGGTTCTGGCAATACTAAACTAGCCAAAAGAGTCCATTTCTGTGATGAATTTTACCAGATTTTTAAAAATAGTTATCCAGCCAAAAGTTAGAATAACTGCAAACCATCCCTTTCAGAAAGAATTGGCAGATTGTGACAAAGATATAATTACTTTGGAAGCTGAACTCACAAGGACTTCACATTGTTGATCCCCCATCTAAACACAAATGCAATCTTCCGCATGCGCAGACTGTCCTGTTCCCGCTTGCCAAGGATTGTCCTAGCGCTGCCCGCAACCTCACTGATTACCTAAGCTCACCCTGTCAACGACCCACAGTTCATTTCACTTCCACGCAGCAACCTTCAACTTTGAACCTCACTCCAGCCTCTGAAGACACTTGGCTTTGAAAGTAGATCTCACTTTACCTGATTTACCCCTACTGAGTTTTTTGAGTTGGAAAGGGAGGACCAGCCCCAATAAGCTGCCCAGTTAAGGAAGGAGTTTGAGGGCAGCTGATCCTAGATAGCACTGTGAGGCCCCCCCCAACTGTCCAGCTGGACAGTGACTTTCACTGACACCTGCACTGCCTGCCTGATGGCCATGCCACAAGGAGATGACTGGGCAGCTCCAATGACCTCAAACTCCAGATACGGACAGGCAGCATGCAGTGCTTAGGTGAGACGATCTAAAGTCCACCGGAAGCTCCTCTCACTTAAATGGCATAATTGCAGGGAATATTTTTAAGATCTACTTCATCTTATTCAGTTTAAGCACATACTTTTCCCATATATGCCACCCTGGAACCTAAATAATTTATAAAAGATAAAATTGACTTGCATTGTCTGTTTTTTTTTTTAAGTTTAGGTAATTCCCACAATATACTGTATGACCTTCAGTAGGTGAAAAGTCCACATAAGGTTGTACAACAGCTATTCTGAGAGGGAAGAAAGACAAATGGAGAGGCTTTACAGAAAGACCAAGACCCAAACTAGGAACCAAAGGAATGACTGGGATTCAGAGTGGGAGCAGAGAGACAGGGAAGCCCTGGAGGGCATCAATCAGGTGGGGTCAGGTGGGGATCAGCCAAGAGCCAAAGAAGAAGAGCTTGTGGCAGCTCCAGGCGGGCAGGGAAAAAGCTGAGAACCAGCAGGGAGGTGGGGGCCCTGAAGAGTGGCAGTGAGGTGAAAGTTCCAGTCTGACAGATTGATGCCTGCTAAGTCAAAGGAGTAAGACTTCCAAGAGCAAAATGAAAGGTTAAGACTCCTCCCTTAATTCTGGCAGTAACTTCAAGAAGAGAAACTGATATGATCATAAAATATAAGGCAAATCCAGCTAGGCACTGTCACTCTCCAAAGCTATATGGCTTTTCTCCTTCCCCCAAATAGACACTGCCAAATGTTGTGGGCTTGAAATTCTGAGAAGTTGTTTAAATTCCTAATTATCTGTAATAATTTCAATTTTCCACAGAGCCTGTTCATTCCTTTCATTGGTGGCTTGGAAATCTCTCCCTCCATTTCTGTGTGCCCTCTGTATCCATCCATGTCATCTCAAGTTTGACTTGGGCACCAACTAGGCTGCCCCCTGTACAAACCCTGCAGGGGCTGGTACCATGATACACACATGAAGCATTTAAAAATATCTGCTGACTCATCCCTGGCATGGTAACGAGCCTTCAGCTAAGGCACACAAACAATATTTATATAGTGAAAGCCGAAGCCATCTCCTACAAACAATCTCACTCTGGAACATCATTCAGTAGTAAAACACAAACCACAGCATCAACACAAAGATATGATAAACTATGACAATATAGTATTCAGGTTTTAAAAAACCAGAAGATCCAGTGGTGCTCAGTGGATTCTGCACCCTAGCAGCAACCACGTACCAACTCCTGGCCAGCTCTCCCCCATGCTGCTCCCCCTCTCCACTGGCCACAGAGGACAGATCAGCTGACTGACCTGATGGTGGGTGAGGTCAACGCCCTTGGAGAGAAGTGAAAAATATGACATCTTCTACTTTTCATTTAAGAAAGTCAGAAAAATAAGAGACCCACACAGGAAGAGTAGCACCTTTGGCCCACACGAGCAAGCAGGCCCTCACCAGATGTGCAGCACCCCTGAGCCAAAAGCAGGGCCACCCAACAACTCCAACCCAGCATTACATTTTGCTTCCCCATGGCAGGAGATGGCAGACCTAATCCTAGAGGAGGATAACACCAAGGAGAGAAGGGCACAACCAGACCTTACAAGTGTGGACATAAATCCAGCAGCCCATTTGAACCCCACCCTGAGGACTACAGCCAGCAGAGACCAGAGGGCTGACCATATTCCCCATCTACCAGTGGGAGCAGGGACACCCTGGCTTAGAGGGTAACAATCTAAGGGGATGGACAGAGGGGCCTCTGGGACTGGAAAGGCACCTCAAAAACCCATTAGGCCCTAAAACTAGTCATAGAAAATTGGACTGGATGGATCCCAAGACTGAAGATCTTGGAAAGAAATCTTTCATTCAGTAACATAGGAATTTTTTCTTTGACTCAATATTTTTTTGATTTTTCTATTTTGTATTATTTTTGTTTTTCCTTCACTGAATTTTTTGGGGGTGGGCGTTTTTTTTTCCCTCTCCCCCTTTTTGCTTCTTTTATCTTTTTCTCTTTTCCCCTTTCAACATTTTCTCTTCCCCTTTCAACATTTTCTCTTCCTTCTTATCTTTCTTTAGCTCCTGTTTTTACTCTGTTTATCTTTTTTCCACTTTTTTGTTCACTCTTTTCTAGAACTGCTATCACTATTAGTTTCTACTTACTCCTCAGTAAGAGCAACTATCTCACTTTTCTCTCCTCCTTCTCATATCCCATTGACTAATTTTTTAAATTTTACTTTTTGTATTTGCAGTTCCCCATCTATTCTACCTTTATTAGTATAACTACTAAGCTTTATGAATCTCCAGCTAACTAGTTAACTATACTATTGCTATTGAATACTGTGTTATCAGTATCATTAGTAGAAGTAAAGTTGTTCCATTTAGTAACTATTTACTGTAGGTCAACAATAGGTCAATATTTGGTTTTTCTTAGTGATCAGACTATAATTATATGGTTAATTATAAGGTTCTCTATGGCATTTTACTGGTCCTTAGGGCTTTTCAGTATTCAGTTTTTATTTGACACTATAATCAGTGTTGATTTTATAACTATAGCCAAGTTAACATAGCTGTTACTACTAATCTTGGGATGCCAAAATTTAGATTATATTGGTGTCATTAACAATATTGTGGACCACTCCTGGAAACTGGCTGCTGGACCAAATAAACAGCAACCTCCCAGTTCAATTAAAAAGAGATGGTTGAATGGGGTCAGAGGCAAAGGCCAATAGTTGGCCATGCCCAGAGGACACTACTGAAAAGCAGACATTAATTAAAGAGGGCTCCATACGAGTAACAAAGCTTTCCACCACAAACAACTTGCAAGCCTCAACACAACAACAACAAATAATAGGAACATAAGAAGACAAGCCAACAAAACACCTATAAAACCTCTCAACTTGCCCGAAGTTGATCTATGCAGCACAAAAGGGGGAGAAAACCCAAAGTCACACACCTGAATTATTCAAAATTTTATTGGAGTAACTAACAAAACAGATCAATAAGCATTTGGCAAGTCCATCAAAGATATAAATAATAAATTTGAGCAAAATAAATAAAATAATCAGTGGTTCTAGAAAAGATACTAATAAAAGGATAGAAGAACTAAACAAAATGATGCAAAGCATATATGACCAGCATAGAAAAAAATCAGAATCTATAAAAAGGCTCAAGAAAATTTAGGAGATTAAAAATTCTTTTGGAAGTATGGGCAGCAGAAATGACCAATGTAAGGACACAGTGTCAGAACTTAAATGCAGGGCTTTTGTAGTGACCAATTAATGAAAAACACCTTAAAAACAAGAGAACATGGAAAAGTGATCCAATAGCTCCTATGTGATGCAATAATACTAATTAATTGGAATTAGTGAAAAATCAGAAGGTAGCACAAATGTCCTAAAAACCTATTTACAGAAATAATAGCTGAAAACTTTCCAAATAAGGGAAGAGAATTTAATATAGAGATGTTAGGCATATTAAATCCCAAATAGTCAAAATCTGAAAAGAACCTCTCCACAACACATTATAGTCAAAATCCTGGAAGTTCAACAGGAGAAAAGCAGTCAAAGAGCAATTAAAGCAGTTAAAGTAGTTAAAGAAAAGCAATGAATCACTTATGAAAGAAAACCCATCAGAATTATAATAGACTTTTCAACACAAACCTTAAAAGCTAGGAGATCTTAGAGGGAAGTATTTCAGACACTAAAAGGAAACAGTCTCTAACCCAAGCTGATATAGCCTACAAAAATATCTTTCAAAATTGATGGAGAAATGAGATACTTTCATGATAAAGAGCAGATATAGAAATTTATGACCACCAATCTAACCACTCCAAAAAAAATCTCACAGATACCCTAGAAAGAGACACTGAAGCTAATAGAATGAATACCCCAGATAGGGTGAGTGCTTAATTAGAAAGGAAAAATAGAGAATCACCAATAAGAAAATAAGGTAGTGAAAGAAATTGCTAATAATAGTACATATTGGTAATAACTCTCAATGTGAATGGTCTCAATTCCCCAGTCAAAAGACACAGACAAGTATAGACTAGTATAATGGATAAAGAAACAAAATCCAATGGTATCTGGTATACAAGAAATACATTTAACCCAGAAAGAAACATATAGACCAAAAATCAAAGATGGAAAACAATATTCTATGCAATGGGAACTCCCTCCAATAAAAGTAGGTATAGCTTGTCCTGTATTCAGAAAAAGTGAACTTTAAGCCAAAACTGATCAAAAGAGGCAAAAAAAAAAAAAAAAAAAAATCACTGTGTATTGGTTAAGTGGTACAACGCAACAGGAAGAGATAACAATTGTTAACATATTTGCATCAAACAATAATTCACCCAACTTTATAAAGCAAGAACTACTGGACATAAAAGACCAAACAAGTATAACCACAATTACAATGGGGGGACCTTAGTACCACGCTATCACAAATAAACTGATCAACTGGACAAAAAAATCAACAGAGAAATATCAGAGTTGAACAAAACCTTTGAACGAATGGACTTAATAGATATGTAGATTGTTCCACCCAATAACAGAATACACATTCTTCTCAGAAGCACATGAAACCTTTTCCAAAAGAGACCACAGACTAGCCAATAAAGCAAGCTTAAGTAAATGTAAAATAATTAAAATTATGCATGTATATTATCAGATTATAGCACAAGAATACTAGAAATCAATGACAAAAGATAGAACATATTCAAATGCATGGAAATTAAACAATACACTTTCTTTAATTCATATTTTTTATTTTATTAGTAATGTTTGCAATTCATGCAGCTTACCATCATCTTGTGGAGTGGTTATATGTACATATTACACCTTGTTTCTTTTTTTTTTTTTTAATCCCTTTACCTTTCCCCATCCTCCTCTGGATCCCCTATTCCATTTTGCATACTTCTTGGTATTATTTGCCTTAGCTCATGTTGTGGCATAAAGTGTTTACATTAATTGGGGTCATTAGGTTCCTATACATGGAATTTCTTTATTCTTCTTATTTTCACTTCCCCTCTTCCTTACTCCTCACCCTTTCCCACTTGGGTCACTTTTCTATTACAAGAGATCCACCCCTTGTCCCCTTCCATCCATTCTTTATCATTATCTTTGTACTTTGCCTCACTCAAATGAGAGATACCATATGGTACTTAAGCTTGTGTGTCTGGTTCATTTCATTCAACATTATATTTTCCAGTGCATCTATTTTCCTACAAATGCCTCAAATGTGTCATTCTTTATAGCCAAGCAGTATTCCATTATATATAAGTGCCACTTTTTCTTCATCCAATAGTCTATTGATGGGTATGCAGGCTGCTTCCAGGATTTACCTATAAATATTACATTCTTAAGTAAACAATGAGTCCCAGAAGAAATTGTGGAAGAAGCAAGACAATTTCTAGAATTAAATTATGAGGCCAGACAAAATATCAGAACTTCAAAGGAAGGAACAACTGGGATGAGGGAAAGAAGAAAAAAGAAAGAAGGGGGCTGGGGATCTAGCTCAGTGGCAAAAGCGCCTGCCTGGCAAGCGCAAGGTCGTGAGTTTGGTTCCCGGTACTGAAGAAAAACCAAAAAAAAAAAAAAAGAAAGAAAGAAGGAACACAAAATATAAATACATATATGAATAGCTGAGATAACTGTATTGCTGATGTCTGATGGTGTATTGAAATGACAGTTAATGCTTATGTTCCGATCGAATGTGCATGCGTCTGGTGGTCTGAGCAATTGATTTGAAGGTAACAATATGCAATCGAATTACAATGGTGAACTCCTACCATCTTGTCTAGTGAAACTCTGTATTATCTCTACTGTTTTATCAAAGAATTATTCTGTTATTCCCTATAATGGTTTGGGCAATCTTTCATTCTTACATCTGGTAATCTGAGCAATGTAGTTGAGGATAGTAATATGTAATGTAACAACCACTGTTGATTCATATTATTTTGTCCTGAGACTCTGTATCACTTTGAATGTTCTTACTCTGATTTATTTATGTTTGTGATACTCGTATGCTGCTGTTCTATTTCTTTGTTTGTTTCTCATTTACTACTCTCTCTAAAATAAAAAAATTTAAAAAAATCAGAACTTTTGGGACACAACAAAAGTAGTCCTAAGGGAGAAATTTATAGCTGTTACTTTCCACATCATAAAAGAAGAGAAACTTTAAATAAATAACCTAATGATGCACCTCAATGACTTAGAAAGGCAAAAATAACCCAAAGCTAGTATGTGGGAGGAATTATAAAGATCAGAGCAAAAATCAATGAAATTGAGAACACAACAACACAAGGAATTAATGAATCCAGAGTTGGTTCTTCAAGAGAATAAACAAAATAGACAAACCCTTAGGCAATCTAACTAAAAAAGGAGAAAAAAGATTCAAATCAATGCAATTAGAAATGAAAAGGTTTAAATCACAAGGGATACTGTTGAAATAAAAAGATAATTAACAACTACTTTGCAAACCTGTATGCCAATAAATCAGAAAACTCAAAAGAAATGGATAGGCTCCTAGATTACATATGAATTATCAAAACTGAACCAAGAAGATATTAAAACTCTGAATACGGCAATGAAATCAAAACAGTAACCTAAAACTCCCTACAACTAAGAAAAGCCCAAGTCCAGAAAGGAATCACTGCTGATTTGTACAAAAACTTCAAGGAAGTTTAACACCAATATGCCTTAAGTTTCTCAAGGAAATTGAAAGGGAAATAGTACTCCCAAAGCAATTCCTGAAGGTTATCATTACCCTGAGCCCAAAACTAGACAAGAATCCAACCAAAAAATAAATAAATAAAAGGAACTATAGACCAATCTCTTTAATAAAGATAGATGAAAAAAAATCCTCAACAAGACACTGGCAAACAGAATGCAAAGAATCATCAAAAAGAATCTACATTATGACCAAGTGGACCTCATCCCAAGGATGTGGAAAGGATGGCTCAACATATGCAAATCAATAAATGTAATACATCACATTAACAGAAGGACAAAAACCACACAATAATCTCAATAGAAACAGCAAAAGCCTTTGACAAAAACCCAACATCCTTTCATGACAAAAACGCTGAAGAAAATAGGTTTAGAAGGACCTTATCTCAATCTGATAAAAGCCATTTATGACAAACTTACTGCCCTGGTCATATTAAATAGGGAACAACTGAAAGGTTTCCTTCTAAAATCAGGAACAAGACAAAGATGTTGACTATCAGTGCTGCTGTTCAGCATAGTTCACAAAACATTAGCAAAAGCAATTAGGAAAGAAAAAGAAGAAAAAAGATATGTATAGAAAAGAAAGAAGTCCTATAATTATTTGCAGTTGACATGATCCTCTAAACAGAAGACCCCAAAAAATCTACTAAAAGACTCTTAGAATTAATAATCAAATTCATTAATATAGCAGGATGCAAAATGAACACAAAAAATCAATAGCATTCCTGTACACTAATAGTGGACCCACTGAAAAAGAAATTAAGAAGAAAATATCACTCACAATAGAACACTTCATCTCAATGACAATAATAATAATAATAATAATAATAATAATAATAATAACAACAACAATAAACAGATCTGAGCAAAACAGGAGCATTCATGGAGCATAAAATCAGATATAGATGTCTACAGAAACCATACTGCTAGCTGCTGTTACTTGAAGGAATAGAAGGAACAACCAGACAAGGCCATCCTAGAGAGGAATGGCACAGGCAGAAAACAAAAGCAGCAGCTGACACATGATTGGATGAAGTAAAAGAGGATCCAGAGGTGACTTTCAAGTCTCTGGCATGAGTAAACATGGGAGTCCAGAATGAATAATGACAATGAACACAAGTATTGTGCATTTTCAGGTTACACTGGGCAGTCCCAGAGTGAGCTAGTGGACTAGGGGAAGGGAGTTCCTCCTCCTGACCTAGGCTAGGTCCCAACCAAGCAAATACTAGTGCTCCGTCTTATGTGCACATTAACATCTTACTCAACAGGTGGTAAGGATGTATTAAATAAGTTTCCAAAAGAATCCAAAGTAAACATTCCTCTACAGATACAAAACATAAAAGTAATCCAAAGCCCTGATTAAAAGAGCAATTTCTACAAGGAACTTTAAAAAAATAAGACTCTATCTTAAACAAGCAATATTCTGAAGGTTATAGGTATCACTAGGTAAACAGTACTCATCTTACATAAGCAGGTACATTCCTCATGATCAGTATAGAGCTGAAGTGAAAACTGAACCATCATGGGTGTGTTTAGAATTAGCCAGTAACTTCAGAGGAGAAAACATGAAGTTGCATGGAATAGAAGAAGAGGATATGATTGGCTAGTTCATCTCCCAACCTAAGGTAACCTCAGTGGAAGGGAGGAAGGAGGACTGTATAAACCCAATTGTGAGACAGGGTGTCATGAATTGTGAGTGCTTCTGTGGCCTTCTCTATCCAGCTACGAGTAGCTCCACTAAGATTTTTAAGGTAGAAAAAACACTGAGCCAATTCATAGGAATAAATATATTAAATATATTATGCATGGCCAGACGTGGTGGTGCACACCTGTAATCCCACCACTCTGGGAGGTTGAGGCAGGAAGATCATTAATTAGAGTCTAAGCTAGGCAATTTAGCATGATTGTAGGGAATTAGCAATCACCTCTAAACTCTAAACTTTTCCATTTAGAGCACAGCTAAAATGTTTTAAAATTCAACTAGGCACCTTTTGACATCTCTAAACCTACATATGCACACAAAGCTTCCACTCTGAAATAAAATCATGATGACCATAGCCACTCAGTGTAAATCAGTTTTATTTTCAAAACTGAAGATGATCTCAACTGACTTTATGAAATTTATAAAAATAAAAAACATTATGCCCTTCTCTAAGTGAACTCATCATAAACTCAACAGCACAGAGAGGACACCTGGGAGGTTTGCAGGTTGACAGAGCCCTGTTTGACTTTGGTCCACACTCTACTTGCTGGGAGCCAGGCACCCACCTAAGGTTGTGCAACTCCACCAAAGGCTCTGACGGAGAGCCCAGTCAGATTTCCCCCAGAACACAGCTCCTTCACTAAATGAATCCCCATCTCAAACCACAAAACAGGGAGTTAGAACACGTCTAAGGACAAAAATTGTAGAGAAAGAAAATAACAGCCATGAAGTAACCTGATTTTAGTTTTCTTTTGAGAAACTAAAGCTACTTTAGTTTTCCTTTTCCTTTATTTTGCATAGAAAATATTCTGATAATAAATGATAATATTGTTGGAATCTAATTATTTTAAGTGAAGTAAAAATCCAAAATACTTAGATAATTTAGTCCAACCTATCTCTGCCACTCCAGTTTTCATTCCAAAACTACACAAAACGTGGCCAGAAAAAGGTTTCATGTGTAGAAATGCTTCTGCAATCATCTCATTTGTTGATTGGGAGCATAGTTTTAAATTTCTTTCTTTTTTTTTTTTTCAGAACCAGGAATCAAACTCATGACTTTGGGCTTGCCAGACAGGCACTGTGCCACTGAGCTAAATCCCCAGCCCCAGAGTTTTAAATTTCTACATGGAAGACAGCTTCCCACTACTGTTCCTTCCCTGATTCCAACTTTCCATACTGAGAGCCTCTCACAGTGTACAAGTCATTCATTCAAGGGTCACCCCACTCAAATCTCACCTTGACTCTGAGGCAGGAAGTCTTGCTCCCATTTAATGACAGAGAAAGCTAAGGACCACAGATCAGATGCTCTATTTCGGGTTGTCTGGTTAGGGAGCACCAAACTCAAACTCAGCTCTTCTGATTCCAAGTACAGTCTTCTTTCTACACACTGTATGGCCTACTAAAGCCACTTCCATTTTTTGCCCATTCAAGATTAATAAGAAGTAGCTGCCAACAAATTATGGTTATTTATGGACCTGCTGCCAAATACTCTAATGCTTTTTATTACCAAGTTTTAGGAGGAAAAAAAAGTTTTCACACCTTCATGTGCAGAAAGCTTGACTTTGAATATTCTAAAACTATACCCAAATCTTTGGACAATGAAGCAAATACTTAGTATGGTCTGCTTCCACTGGCTCTTGATTCATAAGGAGCATTTGTTCTGAAGTACTGTGACCAGTGAATCATTCATTAGGCATCATAAACAAGAAAAAGCAGTAGACCATGCTCAGACAGGGCTCACAACCCACAGCACGAGCCACTCAGCATGAACCAAGGCCGCACCTAGCACTGTGCCCATCACCCACCTTTCCATCACAAGCTGCCCTCACCTCCTTAGTTAGCATTGCAGCTCTCCCCTCAGATCTCTCCAGTAGCCCCAGCATCTACCAAACACCTCCTTTCCTGCCCATTCCATGTCCAATGAGCTTCTGTGTCTGCGTTTATAAAATTTGGGACAATATCTGAGCTGCAAAGCAATCAAGATAATGCAAATTATCTTCCCTACCTTGCCTGGCTCATTGGTTTTTTTTTTTTTTTTGGTTTTTCTCCGGTACCGGGAACCGAACTCACGACCTTGCGCTTGCCAGGCAGGCGCTTTTGCCGCTGAGCTAAATCCCCAGCCACTTGCCTGGCTCATTGTAAGTGTTTGCTTTATGCAAATAAATATCTAGGATGGGGCTAGGCATGATGGTGCATGCCTGTAATCCCAGCACTCGGGAGGCTGAGGCAGGAGGATCGCTGCAAGTTCGACACCAGCCTGGGCTACAAAGTGAGCTCAAGGCCAGCCTGAACTGCATAACGAGACTGTGTCTCAAAAAGACAGAAAAAGAAAAATATCTAGGATGCCCCTTCAGCCAGGGTGGCCACACAGGAGACACTGTGGACCGGTCAACATTCTTGTAACTCATAAAATCACACCTGCCAACCACTGTCAGCCTGGTGGTCCTGAAAGTCATTCATACACACATCCCTGATGAGTTCTCCTCAGCTAACTTGTACTTGAGAGTTCCCAATTCCTAAGCTCTTTCCCTTCCTCCTTGAAGAAATGTTTAACCAGCAGATTAAAGGAACAAAGATAATGGCAAGGCCAAAAAAAGGTTAAGATCTTTAAATTGCAATAGGTTCATTTTCAGCACTTAAAATATCATTGTAGCACTATCACCAATGTATAAGTAATGAACTAAAATTTTTATTCAATATAACTGGTAAAGGTATGGTTTACACCACTTTTAAATTGTCAATATGATTCTTTACTATATTTGAAGAGGATTAACTTGAAAAGATAGTCCTTACATCAAACCACCCACCTTAGAATTAATATTGACAGATGAAACAAAAGACAAAAGAGCACAAAACATGAATGAAAAATGACTTCTTTTTTTAAATTTAGAATCTCCCTTTTTTTGTTGGTTTGTTGGTGTTGGTGAGTGTTTTTGAGACAAGGTCTTGCTATGTAGTTCAGGCTGCCCTTGAACTCACTTTGTAGCCCAGGCTGGCCTCGAACTCACGGCAGTCCTCCCTCTTCAGCCTCCTGAGTGTTAGGATTACAGGTGTGTGCCACCAAAATTGAATTAAATAAAATAAAACTTTAAAATGTTGCTAAATAATAAATGCCACAGACTAAGTTAAAGGGCAGTACACCACTCAAGCAATTTCCCAACACAAAGGAATCAATAAAGTCAATAAGAAAGAGCAAAACAAATCAATAATAACTGTAAGCAAATAATCCAAACATGCAATTCCCAGAACAAATTCATCATCCACTAAACACAAAAAGAGGTATAACCTCACTAGTAATCAAAGAACATGCAAATTAAACACCAAAGGGGCTACCACAATTTCACTCCTGTCGTGGGTAAGAAATGCTGTAGTGTAATATTACCAAGTGTCAGACTACACCACGACCGGCACTCCTGTGCGTGGCTGGTAGGAGTGTGAACTCACAGCACTGCTTTGGTAAGCAGTTTAGCGCTAGCTAGTAGCTTCAGAATGGAAACCACCTGTGCCCGGGCTTCCACAAGTGTGCCTTGTCTATCAGGGCAGCACTTTCCAGAGTGTGGCTGCTGATGAGCTATAACAGCAGATCCGAGAGCTCGTTAGAAGCCCATACTCTGCAGCCCCAGCCCAGACCTACTGACTTGACTTAGAGTGGGTTTTAGGAGTGCTCCAGCACATTATGATAATACTAACTTTCAGAGATAATAGAGAAACTTTTTGCTTGCTCAGATAGTAGACTGTACCAGGATACCAGGATTGTGGTCCTTGATGCATTCTCTAGGAAGGGTGGTAAGAAAGACTTGGTCAGGGAACAGTATGGGAACAGTTTGACTTCCTCAAGAGCATACATTTGCATATACATGCATAAAAATAAAAGCTTACAAAATATTTAAATAAAAATGTATAAAAATAAAGCAGTAAAAGCCAGCATCAGAGTGGGTACAATCACACATTATACAGCAGTTAAATGAGTAAGGGATGGCCATGTAGCTCATTAGTAGGGTGCTTGCCTAGTATATGTGAGGCCCTGGATTCAACTTCCAATACTACAAAATAAAAGCAGTGGTGTAGACATACACGCATCAACAAGCACAAATCTGGAAAAGAGAATGAATGAATGAAAAAAGCAAACTGCAGAATAACAAGTATAGTATGATACCACTTAACATTAAGTTAAAATCTCATCCAAAAGAAACTGTCTTGATTATTGATAAATAAATAGAGACCTGGATGAAAGCATTAAGGATATGGGGCTAAGAAGTGGATCCCTGTACTGAGATCACGGTCTCTGTGGGCAAGAAAGGAGACTGGATGAAGGGGAAATTCGGAGAAAACATCAACTGAGGGCAGAGGAGTAACATCTGGTAACTCTGAGTTGGGATAAAGACATTGTATATGTTCTTTGCACTGTCCTGCATATTTGAACTATTTCATAGTACTTTTAAAAGTTAAAAGAAGTATAGATGGCCCCTGACTTACAACAGCTTGCCCAGAATTTTTTGATTTCATGAAGGTGGAAAAGTGGTAAATACGAGTAATAACCATTCTCCACATTTGAATTTTGATCTTTTCCTTGGCTAGTAATGTGCAGTCACTTTCTTGACAGTGGGCAGAGTCAGAGAGCTGCCACTCCATCATGAGGGGAAACAACCAGCCCTCTATAGCACCCTGTGTTGACTCTGGATACTGTGTTTTCTGTTTTCACCCACACCCTTATCTACAAAACGCCCATCTGTGTCTCCTGCTTCTGGTGAAAGAAAAGGAAGGCAGTTACTCTGGAGAGGGACTGAAGCAAATTGCCTGGTATGGAAGCCACATGCCAACATTGACCATCACACATGTGAATTAGGGCTTTGAACATAAATATCTCAACTATCTTAAAGCATAAGGTGCCAAAGCTTTTATTAAGGAAGAGATGCATATGGTAATTGTGGGTGAGAAGTATTATAAACAAAAAGCTTAATGGTGAAGAAATCACCATATATTATGGAAACATATGACATAGCACAAATACATTCCCCAAGACAATGCAGGATCCAAGGCATTCAAAGATTGTGTGATGCTACTCCGGGGTAGAAATGTTGCACACTGAAAATAAAGCCTTTCTTATCTACTGCCCAGAGAACCTTAGAGCATTCAAGACTGTGAGCAAGCATTCACTTCCCACTTGTTATTACCCTAGCAAGAAAGCCTGGATGACATCATCGTTTGAAGACTGGTTGTCTTGGTAACTTTCTGAGAAAAGACAAAGCAAGCCCAAGAGGGAAGCCAAGGAGAGCAAAACCAGCCCAAGAGAGAAGCCATGAGGGCTACAACCACTGGTAAGGTCTTCGGGGAAGGGCCACTCAAACCATTTGGAGTTTACGTCTTATCACGACTCACCCCTGGTGCTGGACAAGAGTTCGTTTGCTCTGCTGGGTTTTTGTCTTACTTTGATCTGATGCCCTGTGCTACCATATGTTGGAAGTGGTTATTTTTTTTTTTAACTTCCTTTTGACTTTACAAGGATCACAGCTAAAAGTTTAAGTCTCAGAACAGACTTTGGACTTGAATTTTTCAGCAATGTTGACACTTAGGACTCTGGCAACTCTTAGAGATGAACTAAGTCCATTTTGCATAAAGGGATACACATGAGTCTTTGCGGGGCCAGGGGTAACATGTTATGGTTTATAGCTAGATGTCTCTCAAGAGCTTCACAGGTGGAGTTTTTGGAAAGTGACTGGATTATGGAGCTTTACAAATGACTTGTTCCTAGGAAGCTGAACCTTGTCAGAAGAGCTGGCCACTGGGGCTGGGACCTACATTATTTCCTTTCCAGGCTCCTCCCTTCACTCTCTGCTTCCCCACAGCCATTGTGTGGGCAGCACTCCCCTGCCAGGCCCCTCTACCATGCTGCCCTGTCTCGGAGCCAGCCAACCATGGACTGAAACTCTACGAATGTTGAGCCCAAATAAACCTTTCCTCCTGTAAGCTACGGGTGTTGGATGTGACATCTCGCAGTGAGAAAGTGATACAGACAAGGTCTGCCTCCTAACAGCACATTCAGCTATGATCCAGATGAGCACAGTGGCCCCATGACCCAGTCATCTCCCACACACATGAGAATTCTGGAGGACATTTTAGAGGTAAACCACAACATTAGTATCACTGGAGCTTTGTGTTACATTATATGATTTTTCTAACTGTGGACAAATGTTAAGTATTCTCACCATGTTTACAGTAGACTGGGATGAGTTATGATGCTCTTCAGATTAACTGTATTAAGTACATTTTCAACTTATGATTTTTTTCAACTTACTGTGGGTTTATGAGGTTATCATGCCATCAAAAGTCAAGGAGCAGCAGCAGTTCCTCATCCTTATGAATACTAGAAACTTTATTTCTGTGTAAGAACAAATCTTTCAAAATGACTACCTCAAGAATTTTTTAAAACTTGAATCTTTGTGACATCTAGTGGTAGCATAAATTGCTACGATTTAAAACACAATCAGAAAAAATTTGATTCAATGCACTAATACCTGTATTTTTTGTTTAATTTGGTTTTCAAAAGCTTCTGCTTCTAGATGCTTTTTAAATAATCCTTAGCTTTTGTTGTTTTTGGTGCTCTAAAACAGAAAAGATTCATACCATGGACTCGGATTTAGAAAGAAGTGAAGTGAAGTTCTCCAGAGGACACAGGATGTACCTGAAATGTTCAAGAATCTGAGAGTACAGAACCCACATCTAGTGAAATCTGCCCTTCAACCCCTGTCCAGCACTTGGCCCCAGATTAACATGGAAGAAATGATGCCACTCAGTACCCCGAGACTTTCTTTGGTTCCCATTCAACTTACTCTGTGTGGCCACTCCCTACAACATCACTGGGTGTCATAACCCCAAAGAGAAAGGCAGGAGCTGGACACCCAGCTTGGCAGAGAGGTGAGTTCCTATATCTGCTCTTGAGGGAGGACAATGAGCCAAGCATGAGGAAGCTCTGCAGGAGGACAGCAGAGAACACTCCTTCCCCATCAAAGTCACATCACGGAAGTGCAGAGCACAGGTACCCCAGCGCATCACCTTCCAGAAGATGCAGAAGCCCTGAAACAACTCCTAGAAGGAATCGCCCCTTCTAAGGCAGGTCAGGAAGGTGGCTCCCTCCACCCTAGCAGCCCAGTGAGCCTCCTCCTGGGCCATCATGTTCTGCACTGATGCACACATTCTTTGAGCTCATCTCTTGCCTCCACTGGTTGCTTCAGAAACTCTTTCTTCTTTTTGCCTGATGAAGTCATATAAATAACCTTGTGTTTGGGATCCAAACAATATTTAAAGTTACTTCTAAACCCCTATACAGTCTTCTTTAAAAGGGGAGGGGAAGTAGAGTTCAAAATTGGAGGGAAAAAATACAAACCAGAGGTTGTGATTTGAAAGTTGAAACAAGCAGAGAAATTTATTGATCTTAGGTTGGTTGATCCTACAAATACTGGTCAATGTTTAGTGCAACCTAAAGGCAAAATAAAAAGTAAATATACCTTAATACAATGAAAACTGTGAATGGCTACAAGTCAACAAAAATAAGAGTGCAAGTAATTTCTATGTGACTATGTAAATAAACTTTTTGAGTTTCAGGTGATGTCTAAGAATATCCAAAGAGAATAAAGTCACCAATTACGTTTGTAAGGTATTTACTATCCCATCCCTCCCTTCATTTTCTCTTCCCTTCACATCCCTCTTGTGGGGGTCCTCTTCCTGTGGCCACCCTTCAGGTGTGGGTTCTAGTGGCTTCTCCCTGAGCCCACTGACCTTCCCTTCCTGCTTTCCTAGGTGCCCAGCTCACTCCCCTCACTCATTAGCACAGATGCCCCCAGCTGCTGAATTCAAACTTCCTGCCAGGGCCTCTTTCCCATCCTCTAGACCCACACCAATCATCCCGTGCTCTTCTGCCACTTGGTCCTGCACATCTCAGAATTACCTGGAATTTGGCCTCTCCATAGGTGAAGCCCTGTGTCCAAATGCTCTCCTTCCTCTTCCTATGTTCATCACCCACCAAACAGTAGCACTGTTGCCCCAGGAAGGAGTTTGGTTTCATTCTTGATGCTACCTCGCTCTTTTCCACAGGGTCAATCTCAAGCACTCAGGTCTGATCTCCACCGTCTAACCCTGCGCATCTGCCATCTGACGACTACAGTAGTCCCTTGTTCACATCTGCACCACTCTAATTCTCCTCCATCTTAGGAAAACACAGATTGAACCCCTAAAGCCTTTCAGGAATTCCCACTGTGCTGAAGTCCAAACTCCCCAACATGACCACAACCGCCCCCCATGACCTGCCCTCCCCAAATCTAATCTCACCATCCTCCTGGCTCCATATGAACCAGGCACAGTACTGCACCACTTCCCCCCTTGGCAGCAGCCTGCCCTCCTCCATCCTCTGGGCTTGTCTTGGTTCCTTTTCTCTTGTTGGTGAGACAAAATGCCCAATGCCCAGAGTTAAGGAAGGAAAGGTTTGTTTAGCTCACACTTTGTGGAGGTTTCAGCCTATAATCAGCGGGCTCAAAGGCAGGGTGGCAGCGCACGGGGCAACACTTCAAGGCAGCACAAGACAGCAAAAGCAACAAGAGCAAAAGGGGCGGGGGTGGTAACAAGCCTCTTTCCCTCCCTTATATTGTAAGCAGGCTACCCCCACCCAGCGGCCAGGCAGCACTCACATAATCTCCACACCCTCCTCCTGCACAGGCTCAGGATGATACAAAGTAAGGACCCGGCCCGGCTCAGTCACTTAATTACTCTTCTAAACTTCTCACACTGATACAATGGACAACATCCCAGAGCAGGAAGGGCTGGTCCTTTTCATCCCAGGATGCAGAACTGCTGAGTCACTCAGCCAAGCCTCTAGCCCCCAGTTGACAATGTATCAACCATAACAGGGCTCATCTCAGGCTGTCCTTGAACTTCACTTCCACAGGAAGACTTGCCCAGACAGGTTCGGGTCTCTTTGCCTAACCCTCAGAGCACTTTCCTACTGGCTCATGGCCCCCACTGGAAGATGTTTTGTTCCTGGTGACTTACTACCTCCTGCAGTGTAAAGTCTTCCCAGATATTTAATAAAAATGTATCCACAGAGTCCTTCCAGCCAGGTCCTGAACAGCTCTTGAAAACATCCTTCACATCAGACCCCCAATGTTTTGTTCATCTAGGTTACTTCAGATTTCTACCAAAGCTCCTACCTGGCCTCCTTACGCCTATGTCCCTATTCTTTTCCCTACACTAGGCAGTGTAATCAAACCATATGGTTAAAATTTAAATTTTTAAAAATTACAGTTAAAGATATATGGCCATTAATCCTCTGAAAATATCCCCTCTCACACGGAACACATTTATCTCACTGGTCTTGCCACTTTCTGAAGTAGTTCTGAAAGTCTTCTTCATCAAAGTACAGTGAATGCAGCCACCAAGTGCCATCCTGAGGAGAGGCAGCTCATACAAATGTTAGGCTGTGTCCTTACCCATCTTATTCACTAGATCTGGTACCATGCAGCTTGTGGTTGTTTCTTAAAGTCAAAATGACCATGAAAGCTAAATGTTTTCAATCAGTTCAGGACATTGAAGCAGCCACAATACCACTACTCATGACATTCATGAAAGAGGACTTCCAGAAGTGCTTCAGAAAGTGGCAAGAATGATGGGATGTGCTTTGAAACAAGGGGGAGGATTCTGAAGGGAGATTCACAACAATGTGTCTTATATAACAATGTTTTCAATTAGAACATTCACCATATTTTCTGAGCATACCTTGTATAGTCAGGTCTTTCTGTTCTCAGTTCCCATCTTATCAGTCTCCGCTGCCTGCAAGACCAAGTTTAAATGTCTGAGTACGAATTAAAAGTCCTTTTCCTGAGCTCTCCCTGCCTCACCGCTCATCCTTCACATGTCTCCTCCTGACTCTAAACTCTCTTCTACTGGGTCTTCATACTGCTCGGTGTTTCTGCCAGGAGCATTTCCTCAGCCTCCCACCCCGCCCCAATAACAACTCACCAATGTTCTTCCAGAGCCTTATTTGATCATAGCTTTTCAACTGTGTTCCTATCCCATCTTAGTACACAGGGATTAAAGGGACCCAATGTGCCCTTCTGCCATGATGGTGCCGGTCCATACCTGCTAATCTGGCGTAGTTATTAATAGCTCCCCCTCTCTTTCTCAAAACCACACTTGTTTGGACAATAAAATACCTTGTCGTTCTTACCATGAATATGAAAGGTTGGTCAGATTGTCTGTTTCTCCCTTGGACAGTAAACTTCACAAGGTCAAACTATGTGTCTTATTCATAACTACATCTGGTCCAGTGCCCAGCACACCAAAAACATGAAGTTCATGGTAAAAAAATGTACTTATACACTGTACAAGCACGTACTCTCATTGGGGTATGGGATATATGTGGTTTCAGGGTTTGGTATTGAGAAACAATATGGTACCCTCAAAATTTGTATTTCACAAAATTATTTTACAGGGAAGACATTTTGGTATTTTGAGGACATCTTGATATTTTCAATCTAACTCCAAAACACACAGATACAGATGATACAGATGTAGGTACAGAGACAGACAGAAAGAGATGAGGATGCAGATTTGCCAGTGACCACTTCAGGAGAGGGCAGCATGCACAATGATGTTATACTTAGAGCCAACAAAACTGGTTTTCTCCCTCTGAAGAAAAGATTCATTTCCCAACCAACTTTGGCCTCTTATATACTCAGCTTTCACAAAGTAAAAAAAAAAAAAAAATCTTTTTTTACAAAGTATTTTGATACTTACATCAAGTATCATTGGTTCATCAACTTCTTCCACTCTGCTCAAGTTAGGCGCCCCATATCGGTCACTAATTTCTGCTAGTGTTTTGCCTGCCTCTTGGGCCCCTTCCTACAATCACAGAATTCATTTTTACTTGTATATGACTTCAAAGTTAATAAATTACTTTTCTTTCAATTTTGATATAATATCTGGAAACAGCAAAATTCAAAACTGTCAATGGAATTAATTAATATCTGTAAATGAACAGAGATTTGTAGTAGTAAGTGATGAAATTTATTTTAAAAATACATTCAGAAACTTAAACTGTATGATTTGCAAGTAATTCTGTGGCCAATAGCTCAGCACACTCTAGCTTCTAAAAATACAAACACTGAATCAGTTTTTACCCATTTTAAGATTTTGCCTACCCCGAAACATACACTTGGACAATTGCTTTGACCATACTCTTATTAAAACTTTGTCTACTGATGCATAAAAATTAAGCTTTATATTCTAGGATCCTCATTTATTTCACATAACAGAATATCTTTTTCGGGGGCTGGGGATTTAGCTCAGCAGCAAAAGCGCCTGCCTGGCAAGCGCAAGGTCGTGAGTTTGGTTCCCGGTACCGGAGAAAAACCAAAAAAAAAAAAAAGAATATCTTTTTCTTCTCACCTCTGAATGCAAAGCATCTTCATCCTTGGCTATATTCTCCATATTCATTCTCATCTCCTAGAGCATATAAAAGAAAATAACTATACTTCATTTTCACTCCAAGTTTAATTTGTAAGCAGTTTATTTTTAAGGAATGTTTTGATTAACAGCAAAAATGCTGTACACTTTAAGGAGTGATCTGAATACACTTAACCCAAAATTGCAGATCATAGTTTAATACTCCATACTAGTAGAAGATAACTGGATTTTGTTTATAATTAAATAATTTTTAAAAAGTAAAACAGACTGAAATATTAAAGTTGAAGTAAAATTATTAGGGAATATGACAGGGGACAAAATAAAAGTTCTAATACAAACTTATAACCAATGAGATTTTACAGAGAAGTTGCAGTTAACTAGAATTTTATGCACATAAAGTAGTAAATATTTCTGAAGGAAATTAATTAAAAGTTTCTGAAGGAATTAATTTTGTGAGAGTTACCATCTGATGCCACAGCCTTCTCTTAGCAACACTGTCAGGGGTGTTCTGAATGCTATTACAGCCCAGCAGAGGAGGCCTCTTTCTGAAGGGGAAATGTGCTTGAACTCAGCCAACCCTTGCTGTAACAGGCAACATTTCATTCTCAGGCAGCAGGTAACCTAGCAGGTGCTGAGCAGACTCAGTTGCAAGACTAATGATCTCATGGCCATACACAGGGTCATCCTGCCTATGGGGATGCGCCTGCTACTATTTTCCAAAGTCTACTCCATTCTCCTGGGAACTTCTTATCCTGCACCCTTATGCATACCTTTTCTCTGTTCTTCCTTGATCACAATTCCCAGTCCTAGAGATAGATAACACAGACTAAGCCAGTCAGAATCCTTCCTCAAAATTCTTGTCTTAACTGAAACCAAAAAAAAGTAATCCATTCCTCTAGGATGTTCGGAGCCATAGCATGAAGCTCGGGACCATTAAGGACCATGTTGCTCAGTGCTGTGTGCACACAGACCTTCAGGAGAGACCCAAGCAAACAATCAGAGAACAGCAGAGGCCGGGCCCACAGCATCGAGCTCTCCTGCCGCCACGGTCTGGAAGGTCCCAGTGTCCCTGCCTCCTGCTGCACAGTTCAGTAGTTCAGGAGTTATGTGCCTTCTTCGATTCAGGGCTCTTCCAATCCCTTTCCTTTGAGAATGGTAGTTCAAATTGTGCATCTACAGCCACAAAGGCAGCCAGGGCAAAGGACATGAATGCACTGGTCTCTGAGCAAGGGGTGAGGCTGGGATACTGCGGTGGGGGCGGGGGAGGGTGACAGCCCAGCGGGGAGGTAGCTGGAAGTTACTGTGCTTCTGGTCACTCAGGCTGAAGAAAGTAAAATGTCCCAGGTATGACCCTGTGGAGTCACAGAACTGGGACAGCAACTTTCAAACACTCAAATAGAGCTGTCAAATCACCTCAGCGGGGGGGAAAAAAAATCTTATTTTGATCTTTACATTCTTTCATTTTTTAATCACTGACACAGCTAAAATGCAATACATGCTTACATACATGTGTGCACATGTACACATCCAGGTGCTACTGCTACACAGACTAACAGGAAGTCAGCATCTGTGTTTTTAAAACTATGTAAAAGTATTTGAATTTATGCTTTAAAGTTCCATCTTTTTATTCAGCTCACTTTTTAAAACTTACTTTGAATAACTCTGCTCTCATCCAAGTCCTTAATAAACACAACAAACATATTCTATAAAACCTGTTTCTAGTCTCCACTTGATTATGGGACACATAAGGAGAGAAAGAGGGGAGTGAGAGACAGCAGTGTCACCTCAGTCAGCCAGGAGTTTGGCATGTATCATACACACGCTTCAGCTTCAGGAAATGTTGGTCAAGTGGAAATGGGACACCACATAGACATAATCAGTGAATACAGCTTTTCTTGTATTAAGTCACTGCATAGTTTAATAAAAGATATGAAAATGCCTTTTGAAAATGTGAACTGTTATTACCTAACATGAAGAAAAGAGACAGAGTGGTGTTTCAAAGATCAAAACACCCTCAATATCACAAAGAATTTAACCTGCAACCATAATGAGGAAAAGCTAGCTCATGACTAAAATGCTGACAGAGTCCCAACTGGAGAACTTTCCTGCTCACAAAGCAGTTTCACTTGTGTGATTTGCACTTGGTCCTCACAGCAATCCAATGATTGATCCTCACTGCTATCCTTATCTCTGAAACAGGTAGCTGGGACTGAAAATGTTACAAAACTTGTTTAAGGGGCTGGGGATTTAGCTCAGCGGCAAAGCGCCTGCCTGGCAAGCGCAAGGTCGTGAGTTCGGTTCCCGGTACGAGAGAAAAACAAAACAAAACAAAAAAAAACTTGTTTAAGTCACACAGCTAATATGTGGCAGACCTGTAGACTATGAATCAAATGGTCTTTCTACTATGATAACCAGAAAAAACTTTGAGAATTCTAAAAGGTTTTAAACAAGCAGACATAAAAGCAAATTACCTGGTCTAATTGTTCATGTGCTCGCTCAAGCTCTTCTATTCTCTGTCTCTCTCTTTCTTGCATTTCCAGCTCCAGCTGCAATGCCAGCTGCTCCTGAATATTCAGAAATATATATGCCATATTGCAGACAGATTAATTGGGAGGGATTAATTCTGCTGCTTCTAAATGCCCCATGACCATTTTACTGATACTCACCTAAATTTCAGAAACTTAAATAAATGGTCACTGCCACATAACACTTAGGCTTCTACAAATATTTCTTAAAGTATAAAATAAAAAGGAAGCATCCTTAATTGCTAATTGTAGAAAGCACAGTCTGTACAAAATCAAGTCATTTTCTCTGTTTTCCTTGAAACGACAAATGAGACTGCAGTGTATTCAGGTAAAATCTCTTTAAGCATAGATGGGTCTTCAGATAACCAATCCTTGGATGCAAAACAGTGGGTGAGAAAAAATTTGAGACTCCTATCTGAAACCACGGGTAGATGGCAATATATTTGGTCCCAACTCCACACAGTTGTCACATTAGAATAGGGTCAGTAATACATCCTGTGGGCCAAATCTGATCCCTTTCTGCTTTGTTCAGTTCGTGAGCTAAGAATGGTTTTCACATTTTTAAAACGACTGAAGAAAATCAAAAGGATAATATTTCATGGTGCATCTAATGGTATGAAATTCACATTTCAGCATCTGCCAATAAAGTTTAATTGGAACACAGTCATGTTCATTTAATTAAATGTTTTGTGAGGGTTTTGCCCTGCAACAGCAGTGTAGCAGCTGCAACAGACTATAGGTGGCACTCGTCGCATGACAGGGCTGCTCAGCACCCTGTAAGTCACAGGACAATACTGTAACTCAATAGTCTTGGTAGTGTCACAGTGTCACCATACTGTGACTTTTTAAAAAATTATATACTGTACTTCATGGCAAAGAAAAGAATGAACTTCAAGTGTCCTACTTTTAAGGCACAATGGAATGAGAATTATTTTTATTATCAAATAAAATGGCAAAATATAGTTTTTAGTACACAATGCCTCTCTGCTAAAAAAAAAAATATACATACATATAAATAGATAGATAGATAGTAAGCATTAACATTACTACTCTAAGCATTTATCTCAATACCATCAACTCACATAAATGTATAGGTCAGGAAATTAGCAAACTTAAAACAGAATTATCTCATCACAGCAAAATTTCTCCACAAAAGTTAAAAATGAAAATAAGATGGCAACAAATGTAAGTTTGCAGGTAACTCATTTTTCACCTAAATAAGGCAAGGCATCTGCCACTGGGGAGTTTGATTAAAACATTTGATTGCAGTGGCCAGGAACATGTGTCTAGAAATAAAAATAACTTTGGTTGCATTAGGAACCTTTCCATGAGAACAGGTGGAGAAAGAGTAGACATCGCGAGCAACAGCCACAGTCCGTTCGGAAAAAGACAAATTTCCCTTAGCTGCTGGACCCAGTGCTGCTCAGCGATTTATTTGGACAGTCACCCCTGAGTTAGAAGTGACAGAAACATGGGGGAGCCACTGTCTCGGCCTCCAGCTTGCAGACGGGAGGCACTGAGAGATCGCTTTTCCCTGTGTCCCAGCTTCACTCCCACCTCAGCCCTTCTCTGCTGATCTCTTTACCTCTTTCTTCTTCTATCTCTTTCTGCCAACCCACTTCCTGAACTGACCATAAAATCTTCTTCAGGACAGTATTCTATATTCCACCTCTCAATACAATGCCTTGAGTGCAATGCACAAATTAATTATACTAGACAACAGGATAAGGCTAGAGAAATGCCCACTATGTCCAGCTTTCATTTCTAGTACTGCCAAATTTTATCTAAGTAAAATAAAAGTTAATGGAGCAAAGAGAGTTAAGAGTCTTCCCATTGGGATGTAATTGCTCTGAAGAAAGAGAGTTGCTGAGAATTTTTTTTCTAATAGACAGGGGACAGGTTTGAGCTGGAGGAGTTGTAAGAGGCAGGATGGATCTCACTCAAGGTTGCAGCAGGAGATACCTTGCCTGTCTAGCTGACAGTCTGACACCCAACTCAACATGCACCAACTTCCCTGGAGAATGAGCCAAATAACTAACTGACAGTAAAGACTAAATAGCAGCCAAGTTTTCAACAGCCTTATCCATCCTAGGCACCTTAGTACCTAGAATTTTCCACCTCAGTCTCAATGATAGTATATTAATCATAGCCACTATGTGCTAGGTCTATATCTTTCTTTTTTTCCATACCTCCAAATAGTAGGCTTCTTTCCTTTTTATAAATGTGTAGGCTTGAATGGAGACGCTATGCTATGGTAGAACTATAACAGTGACCTCCATTTAAGTCAGAAATTCTCTATCAACTAAGTTACTAAGTCTCTATAAATTAAGTAAATTAAGGAACTGTCCCTTATCCAATATAAACGGCAGAACCTATCCCTCTGATTCTTTCCCTATGAACACCTTCAGCTGCCCAGTCCTGCTGCCCAGTTCTTTACTCTGGTCAAAAGGTCTGGCCTGCCTCAAGCACGTTTTCTCTCAGATACCTAGGTCTATGTAGGGGAAAAAACACACAATCACACAACCAGACAAACGATTATGAGTGCCTTATCTTCAGTTGCTTCAAGCTGAGTATCCCTTATCCAAAATGCTTGGGACCAGAAGTACTTCAGATTTTGAAACTGGGAGGAGAGGAGATATTTCATGTAGATGATGAGGTTTCCCAGGGATGGGAACTGAGTTTAAACATGAAATTTGGCACAAGAGTAAAGTCCAGTGTGTTTCACATATTCTTTATACACTTAACCTGAAGGCAATTTATACTTTATTTTTAATAATTTTGCATATGAAATAAAGTTTAATTATATGGAACATTCTACTTGATTTGTGCCGACACGTAAGAATTTTAAGACTGTGGAGCATTTTGGATTTAGAGATTTTTCGAGTTGCAGATGTTCAACCTAAAATGCCTTGGTCAATTCTCCCTTCCACTCCCCAAAGCCACCACTGAAAATCTTCACCACTTTCCTCATCCTTCCTACCTCACCCCTCAATCTTGTGGATATCAGGGTCCCCGATTCCTAAAGAAGACTGCAATGAGTTTGTGCCATGAGACCTACGCTTTCACAGGTACCTAAGCCATCCTCTCTTCCATCTCTCAGTTACAACCAAACAAAGACCCTGCCACCTTCCATGTTCCTAACCTGTGTCCAGACCTCATTTCCTCTGTGCTTGTGAAAAGCTGACTCTACGAATCATCCTCTTTATTTCCCAATGTCACCCATTCCTCAAGCCCATCCAAAGGAGATAAGGTTTAGATCCATTGATTTCAGTAGAGCCCCAACCTACTGACTATTAAAATGATCCTCCTAAGCCATGAAAGCCATATTTCACAGAAAATCTCAATAGGCTACCTCTTTTAAGAAACAGAAACAGCTCTTTTTCCACTCAGTCTTCCTTCTGCTCCCTCACCATCTCCCCTGCTCCCTCCCGCAACACCCTCACCACTGGGTGAGCTTGTCTCTGCATGAACACCCTCTCCCTGGGGCCTCTGTCACAGGACACTCGGGTTTTCTTCTTACCCCAACACAGTGCTTCGGCACATGTAGATGAAGATGAGGAGAGGACAGAGCCATACCCACGTGACCAGAGCTAGGGCGTTTTCAGCATCTGGGCTGCATGCCCTGAGGCTGGCAAGGCTAATTCCAGGGTCCCCTGAACCCTCCCTTCCATGCCTCACCTGCTGAAACAAGAGCTCCTCCGCTCTGAGCCTCTCCAACAATTCCTGCTCCGCCAGCGCCACTGCTCGTTCATGCTCCAGCTGAGCCATTTCCTCCTGTCTCTAGTGTTGTTCAAAAACAATACTGCATGACCCATCAGAGACCAAACCATCTGTGAAAGCAACCTTAAAAGCATCTTAATCACCAGTAACAGGAAAAGCAAATGATAAGCTATAATTTATGCAAATTAGTCTATCCATTTGAAATTACACAATTGTTTGGGAAGATATGCATTTTATCTGAAAAAAAACAAGCACAAAATTAGAAGTATACTTTGAGCCAGGGGTATATAGCTCAGTGGCATGGTGCCTGCCTGGCAAGCGCAAGGTCCTCAGTTCGATTCTTGGTACCAAAAAAAGTATACTTTGAGTATGACTAATGAGCATGTGAAAAGAAATGTTACAAATGTGTAGGAAAAAGACCACACAGAAGAAAATTTCTAAAATATCTAAATAGTCTTCTTTGGGTTTTTTTCACCTTTCTACTTTTTATGTTGTCTAAGTTTTTGTACAACAAACATTATTGTTCTAACAGAAAGGATATAGAACAAGGCAAATGTGTTAAACCATTATTTTCTTTGGATTTCCTACAAGGAAACTATACTTACCAGCTGTTCCATAGTTGCATTTTCCTTATACTTGTAAATCCACAGAGCTAAATATTCTATTGGATCCATGGGGTGAACTCTTGCCACTTCTGCAAGACCCTGAGTTAGGCACGTCCCCAACTGCTTTTGAAGATAGGCCGATTCCATTTCTAACTTTTAAATAAAACCCTTTAAAAAAATAACCATTTTGCATTAGTTCAGGAGGTTTTTAATTTAGGCACAATAAGAGTAACGTCCATTGAGACAAACAAAGCATCACCAGCCATGGCACAAGTAAGCTGGCCCAGGAATCTTCAGTTTCCAATAGGGCCTCTTGGAAGTTTAAAAGTTAAAATAGTTTCAAACTCCAGAAGGACTCTCAGGTCCAGTCCAAGAGAGAAAGGGGTGCTAGATAACTGCAATATGACTTTGTGCCAAGCAACACGTATGTCATTTCACCCTCACAGCACACCTGAAGAAATAGGCACCATGGTCCCTGCTGTGCCCACAAGCAATTGCAGGCAAAGAGCCTGATTTCTGAAGGAACAAACCAGGACACACAGCTGGCAGATGAAGCAGACCGGGTTTGGATGCCTCTCTCGATCCAGAGCCCTGGCTTAAGGACTCTACTGAGATCTTCCTCCTAAGCATGTAAGCCCTGTTTACAAACCACCTCTTTTTATAAATCTATGCATTTCCAAGGTCAAAGAATAAAAATTCAGCTGCTACAGACAACCTGTGAGGCTGCTCAGGATCCAGCTCCCAGTTCCTTTTGGATTCACCTGCAGCAATCTCCCCTGTCCCCAGCACACTGTGGCACTCCCATCCCACAGAACAGCCCACCATTCTGCTGATCCACCTTGCACTGGGCCAACTCTGTCATTCTCACACATCATGATGATCCCACCCTCACCTTCTACTTGGAAAGTTCTCCTCCCCTGCCATACAGAGACCATTTCTCCTTCCCCGAGTTTCTCCAGGTACCTCAGGGTAGTGTGTCCTCTAAACACCTCACACAGTCCAGATCCTGCTGGTTGAGAAGTGTGTGCATATGCATGCGTGCGTGCATGTATGTGTGTGTGTGTGTGTGTGTATTTGTGCACATGTGCACGCACCCGTGCCTGTTTTCCCTTACGGATACTATCTCTTCTATATTCTTGAGGAGTGTTTCCATCACTGTACTAACACAGATGTCTCTCCATAGTGGCAGGTGAGTGAGTTTCTGCACTTTCCCAGTTAACACCCTTGCCTTTTGCAGTTATAAAGACAAACAACAACAATCTTAGACCAGCTTTTTGAAAAAAATGTAACAACTTTATCTCGTGTTCTTTGAAAACACAGTTGATCACTTCCAAATTACCCTTAATATTTTATGAAATCCAGACTCTTCTGAGCTTCTGATGCAATGTTTTAATTACTCAACAGAAATACACTGAGTAGCTATATAAGCTACTACAGTAGATAGGTACTAGGAATGCAAAACTCTCACTGACTGAATGCTTGTGCCACCCCCATTCATAGGTTAATGTCCTAACTCCCACTGTGACAGCAGCATTAGGCAGTAGGGCCATTGGGAGATAATTAGGTCATGAGGATGGAGCCTTCATGAATGGGATTAGTGCCCTTATAAGAAGAGAGGAAGAGGTTCCCCCTATTTTTTTTCCACTACCTCAGCCATGTAAAAACTAGGAAGTGGGCTCTTAACAGATACCACACATTGTGGAGGACCACGTAGGTGACTCTCCTTGAAAGAGGAGCAATTGCCTCCATTTTGGCTGAGCCTAACCCTATTTCCATGTATTGACATGTACAGAGCTGGCTCAAACCCTTTCCTTATCCCTTCAGTTGCCTTTAAGCAATGCATATCGCTTAGGTGCTGATGGTAGTCTTTGGAGATGGCAGGCATGTTTCCCCAGACCTCCCGTTGTTCCCATGAATGAGCCAGGATGAGGCAGGATGTGTGAACCAATCCTCCACGCTGTCAGCTGGGATTGAGCCTTCAAAGTAGAGGCTATGACTACCTGGGGCTTCAAATATTACACATCAGAGCTGAAGCACCAACCTCAAAATATTAGATACTATCTCAATTATGTTACGCAGATTACTGCATGTCCTTCTCTCTGCATATGGCAAAGGTGATTTCAGGCCTCCTACCTAGCCAGCCCATGACACTCACCTACTTCCCACGGTTCTCACAGTCACTCATCCTCAAGCCACTCCCTTCTTCATGAATGAATAAAACTCACTCATCCTCAAGCCACTACCTTCTTCATGAATGAATAAAACCTGGGTTTGGCCGTGGGTCAAGGACTTTGTTCCGGGTAGCCATCATCATGGCTGGACTTAGGACCCCTTGGCTCCCCATAACTACAAAAATGCTTTAGTACCTTTATTCTTGCCATGGGTTGCACTGGAAGTGGTAGATTGGAATTAAGTCACTAGAATTCCAGTAACTTTTCATGGGATTACAAATATAAACCTTCTGGGCCATGACAAGGACTGGGAAAGGCTCTCTATAACACATGCCAATACCTCAGCTTTTCCAGCCCCAAAACTGTGAGAAGTAAACCCATGTCAAAGCCACACAGTCTTTAATAACTTGTTATAGCAACCAGAACTCAAATAAAAGCAGACAATTTCTGCCTTCATAAAGCTTCCAGTGAAAAGGGAAGACAGACATTAATCACATATTCAAATCAATAAATGTAAAATTAAAATTGAAATAAGTGCTATGAAGAGCAGATAATTGCAGGATCTAACCAAGTCAGGAAATTCTTGTCCACAGGGTAAAGACACAAAATTTAGAAGGCATAAAGGAGGAGGAGCTTCAGCAGCTACAAGGGACAGGATGCCAGGGTCTGGACAAGTCCTGAGACAAATGTACCTAGCATTTCACTTAGAATTTCAGAAACACCAATATGCTGAGGTTTGTACCTAGGCCCCCATGTTGCTCTTCACCATGTGATGGTGAGAGGACAATCACATGGTAGAACCTCTTTGGAAGGGCATTTGGCAAAATCTAGAAATCCCATGCATATTTTCCCTTTGATCCACAAATCTGACTTCTTAAACTCTCAAAAGTGTACTTGCAATCATATGAAATAATATGTGCATGTGGTAATCTGCACTGCTATTTACTACAGTCAAATGGGGCAGCAGCTGGAGGTTCATGAAGAAAGGATTAGTGAGATACACCACCCAGACTCCAGTGCACATATAAAGGGAATTCAGACATTCTCTAATATGAGAGTGGTTGCTAGCACAGGGTGCAGGTAAAAGAACATGATGTGGAACTCATTTATGCCACCTTCCCTATGGTGTCAGCAGTGGGAAAATGAAAGTGTATGTGCCTACACATAAAGTATCCTAAAGACTCCAAGATCTGAGTACAAACCAGAACAAATGAACTAACTTCCTGTCAAGTTGGCACTGGTACCCCAAGCACACAGAGAGAAAAGTATTCTTGCCACTGGCTTTAGAATTGTTTGCCTTGGGACATCTTCTAAAGACAAAGCTCCTACAAAGACATCTCACTGTCATTTGAAGTGAGTAACATAAAAAAGGAAGCAATTTCTGCTGCTGCTCCAGGGGATAAAAGTTGAGAAAGGAACAGTGGGCCCCCAGGGAAAACCTCTGGCCTGAATGTCCAGCAATGTGGTATTTGTCTCAGATTTGAGAGTACTTGATGTCTGTTTCTGTCTTTGCTACTTTTCTCATTGCTGAGACAAAATACCCGATACCCAAAGATAAAGGAGGAAAGATTTATTCAGTTCACGTTTATAAAGGTTTTAGTACATTATTGGCTGGCTCTAAGGCAGGATGGCATAGCAAAGGGCCATCACAGAGGAGAAACAGTTCATGGTGGGCAGAAGACAGTAAAAGTAACAAGAGACCTTAGCAGCTCTTTCTGTCCCTTATATATACAGGTTACCCACCTTTAGGGCAGGTAGCACTCACACCCTTAATCCTAGTGCCCTTGATCCTAGCATTACACTATGAATCAATTCCAGTGTCAAACATTCTAGATGCAGCCACCTCTGAAAAAGCCTTGCCTATAACAGCATGAGGCTTTTGGGGAACATGTAGATACAAACCATAACATTCCACCCAGGACTCTCCAAAGACCTGTATACTTTCCTTTACCCAAAAGACATTTAGTCCACCTCCACAAGCCACCGAAGTCCTAAAGTTCAAAGGCTCCTCTGAGATTTAAGGCAAATTCTTAGCTGCAAGCCCCTGTACATATGAAAAGAAAAGTAAACACTTCCAACATTCACAAGATAGACATTTCCATTCCAAAAGTTACAAACAGGGAGCAAGTAATGGAAACAAAGCAAGACCGTAATCCAGCAAGGCAAACATTAAATCCCACAGTTCCACTTCCAGCATGCCCATCAACCTGTGGCAAGTTGTGAACTCCAAAGTGCTTGGATGGGTCTGCCCCTGTGGCACTTGTGGTGGTTGTGGCTCCCATGGCTTCTGTCTTTTGCTGGATTTGCTCATTCCTTGCAGCTTTCCTTGGATGATCCACATTCCTGGTTTATGCAACATTCTGGGGTCTCCACTACATCTTCAGCCTCACACTCACAGCTCCATACACTGCCCTCTCAGGGGCACACTACCTGGTCTCCAGGACCTGTGTCTGAAATCTGAAAGGAAGCCTTCCTGACCCAACACCTCTTGCATTCTACATGGACCTAAAACCAGTACCATGTGGATGATACCAAGGTCTACTGCCAGCTGGAGCAGTAGCCAGGCTTCCTTCCCTCTTAGCTATAGGGAGCCAATGCCTATGAACCAAATCCCTAGGAACAACTTCCCTAGGCCACTGGCATTCTGGAACATGGTGCTCTGGGCTCTCTTCTCAAAGCAGTCATTCACTTTTGCAATTTTGAGGCTGTGAAGGGTAGAGTCCTGCTGCTTCTTGTGATGCCCTCAGGCTATCTTTTCTATTCTCCTGTTCCTTCTAGGCAAGCAAGATTTCCTCCGCTCTATCTTTGCAGTCCATAGCTTTACTGGTGCTTCCTTTCTGGCCAAACTTTTAAATCATTCTGTTTTAAATCATTCTGTTGGGCTCTTTGCTCTTGATTCACAACATAAATCTGGCTAAAAAACCCTACCAGTACCCATGCCACTACTGCAACATTAGGCTACCTTGGAATTTTTTCTGCCAGATTAATTAGGACACCACCCTTAATCTCAGTCTCAGGCAAAGTCTCTGAACATAAGCAAAATGCAGACAAACTTTCTGCTAAGTCATAATACACATCATCTGGACTCCAATAGCCAATGCAATTCTTCTTTCCAGTACAAACCTCCTAACTCTGGTCTTTACTTGCAGGATTTCTATCAGCCTTCAGGTTTTCTGAGCTCTGACTAGAATCTCCCAAGTACAGTCTCAAGTGTCCCAGCTCTATTTTTTCAGCCAGCATTTCCAAATCTTTCCCAACTCTTCCCCTTCCCACAAACCCTCCCCAAAGGCTCATAAAACATCTAGTCAGGTACAGTCACAGCAACAACCCCACTTCTCTGGTACCAAATTCTGTCTTAGTTGCTTTTCTCATTGCTGAAACAAAATACGTGAGGCCCAAAGTTAAGGGAGGAAAGGTTTATTTAGTTCACAGTTTGTACAGGTTTCAGTCCATAATCAGCTAGCTTCAAGCCAGGGTGGAATCTCAGGGGAAAAAGAATTCATGGTGAGCAGAGGATAGCAAAGCAATAAGGGATGACCACAGCTCTTTCTGTGCCTTATATCGTAAGGGTGTAAGACCCTTTACACCCTTAATCGTAGCACCATTAATCCTAGCATTGCACCACGAATCAATCAACTTTAGACCCAACCACCTCTAAAAAAAGCCCCACCTACAACCACATGAGGTTTTGGGGGGACTTCTAAATACAAGCCATAACAGTTTGGGATTATCAGTGGGTCATGGATGAAGCTCGTCAGCCATCTTATTAACATCTCCTGTCCATGAAACATTGACAATACTTACCCTTCCTACTGTGGTGGTGGTGGTTTTGTACTACAGACTGAACTCAGGGCCTTCACGCTGCCATCTCCAGACTGTCTTTTATTTTGAGACAGAGTCTTGCTAACTTTCTAAATTGCCTAGGCCATGCTCCTACTTGTGATCCTTCTGCCTTAGCCTCCTAAAGTGCTGAGATTACAGACAAGCACTGTTTTCCAAGGACACCAACAGTCACCTTAGCTCCCTAGAGCAAAGCTCCTGCCCACAGTCCCAGCTGCCTTGCCCTGAACGAGCTGCCACAAGGGAACTAGAATGGAGTTGCCAGGTTTAGCAAATAAAATACAGCGTGTTCAGTTAAATTTACATTTCAGAGAAACAATGAATACCTTTGCCTTCTTTTGTGTACTAAAAGGTAACCCCTTTATCCGAAATGCAAAATTAGGCACGCAGTTTTTGAGGTACTAGCGATCAAACCCAGGTGTGCTCCAACCCTGAGCTATAAACCTAATCCTAAATTGCTCAGGCGGCCTCAAACCCAGGATTCCCCGCCTCAACCTCCTGAGTCGCTAGAATCACAGACGCCAGTGGCAGTGGTCTGCCGCACAGCATCCCTAGTTTAGGGTTTTCCTGGCTGGGCTCGGAATGGTCTCCCCACCCCTGGCCCCCAAGGGTGCTGAGAGAGGAAAGGGGGAGAGCGCGGTGAGAGAAGTGGGGAGTGGCCACGAAGGGGAACCAGTCCCCCCTCGGCCTCCCCGGGACCTACGTGACTCTCAAGGTCGGGCTGTGTAAGCCGCCTTCGCCTGGGTAGCCCAGTCCAGCGATGGGCTCAGCGCTGAGAGACGTTGGTTCCTTCTAGTGCGCGCAAGAGCATGCGCAGCTCCCCCGCCGCACTGACAGCCGCGTCCCGGTGCTAGGCAACGGCGGCGCGCGCTGGGAGGCGGGGTCGGGGCTCGTGGCTGAGGCCCTGCGCGGGTGAGCTGGGCCTGCCCGGGGCAGGGGCGGCGTGGAGCCGGTGGGGGCTGTGGCGTAGGGTCCCGAAGGCGCGGAGCTGAGCAGGAGCCCGCGGGGGGCGGCTGGCTGGGCCGGGACGGGCCGGGACGGGACGGGACGGGCGGGAGCCCCGCGCGGGGCCGCCGAGCTCTGCCTGGCTCTCAGAGCCCACCTGGCGCCCCACCCTCCTCCGAGGCCCCGCAAGTGCTGGGCGGCTCCCGGTGCAGGTCCCGCCCGGGTCGTGCCGGCTGACAGGCACCGCGGTGCCCTGCGGGAGAGGCCTCAGGGAATGCGGCAGAGTCCTGAGTCCGGGAGGGCACAGCTGCGGGGAGGAAGCCGAGCCTCACTGATCTGGAGGTGCGAGCCGAGCGCCCCGGGGGTACGGGGTTCCCAGAAACCCCCCGGGCTTAGCGCCCTGCTTGCTGCGCGCAAGGTCCAGACCGCGGCGGCCCGGCGTGAGCAGACCCTCGGGGAGCTTGGGAGCTCTGGTGTACCCCGCTCCCGCGCCCTCTAGCGCCCGAGGTGGTGGGGAGCGGCAGGTGATAGAGCCCTCGCTTTGACCCCGCCTCTCCGCCGGCACTGAGCTCTTGCTCCGAAGGAGATCTTACAGCGGAAGGCCGCTTTAGAGAAGGTGCTTCCTGCTCACACCTAAGCAGCAGGGGTCAGCGAAGGGGCAAGTCCTGGAGCTGCGAAACTGGCCATTCCGCCCTCGGCAAGTATAGGTCTATGGAGATAACGGCAAAGTCGATCTGCACTTTCTGGTCACTTGGGCATTGTGCTAAAATGCCAGTTTAGATCTGTGATGGAACCTGAGAATCTGCCCTTCCGGAGGGTCAGGTGACAAGGAGCAAAATGGATGTGGAAGACTGAAGGTTAAACAGTCCAGGACTGTAATCCCAGCACTCTGGGAGGTTGAAGCAGAAGGATTTCCAGTTTGAGCCCAGCGGGGGAGATTTAGCAATTTACTGAAACCCTGTCTCAAAAAAAAAAAAAAAAAAAAAAAAAAAAGTAAAAAGGGCTAGAGACATAGCTCAGTGTGAAGCCTGTGGGCTCATTTCCCAGTAGTGAAGAGAAATAAGTAAATAAATAAATGCTTTTTTATCCAGGTCATTGTAGGCCATAGGGCTACATGGACAGAGATATTGCCCACCTAAATCCCCACCCTCCACCCCTACCGGGGAAATGTAGTGCTTGAAACACTAGTGCATTCCAGAGGTCAGAAATCCAAAATGCATCTCATAAGGCAGGGCCTATGCCTACTGCAGACCACTTCCTTGCCCTTTTCTGCTTCTAGATGTGACCTTTGGCTCATGGCTTTGAATCACACACCTCTTCCCCTCTGATCCGTCACCACATTGTCTTCCCTGCTTTACCTTAAGGTGTACCTCTTATAAAGACCCTTTTGATTACACTGTACTGCTCGCATAACCCACATCTCATCTCAGTGTCCTTAATTTGATCACATCTTCACAGTCCCTTTTGCTACATACAATAACATGTCCATGGGTCTCCGATATTATGGCATGGACATCTTTGGAAGCCGTTATTTAGCCCTAGAGCAAGGACATTCTCTTACTCAATTAGATTTATTTAAAATCAATGAAGTTACTCTTCATAAGTTCCATTGTGTAACTTACAATTTGCATTTAATCTATCTAATTTTACCAACAATATTCTTTATACAATTCTTTTTTTTCTAATCTAGGATCATGTATTAAATGTATTTTTTTTTTTCTTTTTGAGGCAGGTTCTCTCTATGCAATTCAAACTGGCCTTGAGCTTACTTTGTAGCTCAGGCTGGTCTCAAACTCGCAATGATCCTCCTACCTCAGCCTCCCAAGTGCTGGGATTATAGGCGTTAAATGTATTTTTGTGGCTGTATCTTGGTTACTTTCTTGTTGCTGAGACAAAATACCTGACCCAAAGGGGTTTTGTTGTTGTTGTTGTTGTTTTGCCTTTTTGAGACAGGGTCTTGCTGTGCAGTTCAGGCCAGCCATGAGCCCACTTTGTACCCCAGGCTGGTCTCGAACTGGCAACGATTCTCCTGCCTCAGCCTCCCGAGTGCTGGGACTACAGGCATGTGCCACCACTCACGGCCTGACCCAAAGTTAAAAAAGGAAAGGTTTATTTAGCTCAGGGGCATCACAGATAAAAACAGTTCCTGGTGTGGCAGGCAGAAGGCAGCAAACAGGAGCAGCAGCAACCATCCTGCCTTTCCCTTTTATCCTATCCAGGCTTCCAGCCTTTTGAGTGGTAACAACCACACCCAGGGTAGGCCTTCCATTATCCACACCTTTAATTTCAACAACACATCCTAAATCCAGCCCCCTTCGAAAACCTCCATGACCCCATGAAGCTTGGGGTGTGGGTGTAGGACATCTAGGTACAAGCCATAGTAGGCTGCTTAGTCTCCTTTCATCTTTCTTTCTCATGATCTTGACAGTTGGAAGAGTACAAATGAGTTGCAGACTTTCTCAAGTTGGCTTTGTTTGATGTTAATTTTGCATTTGGACAGAAAGGTGTTATATTCCATAAGCAGGAAATTCCATCAGGAAGCATGTGATGTCACCTTGTTCCTTTATTGGTGATGTCTAATTTGATCACTTGGCTAAGATAGTGTTTGCCTGACTTTGCCACTGTCAAACTTTTGTATTTTAGCTTCCTTTTTATCTAGGAAGAAACTGAGACTCCATGAACTATACCTTTTCCCCCATTTGTCTACTTACTTGTTTTCATATGCATTTATGGATAAGTATTGTGTTCTATGAGTTATAATCTGTGAAAGTTGTCATAATCAAAGTAGAGTCACTCATGCCAACTCCTAACAGTCCAACAATAAAGTTTTAAGCTGATCATAGGGGACTCTCTTCCATGTATGCATGGAAACAAGAACTACCACAAAATTCTAGCGAACCATGTCCTCACACAAAGGCCACTGCGGTTGTTACAGTTTAGATCTGAAATGTCTCTCAGCAGTCTCATGTGTTTGTAATAATCATGGGATGTTATACTAATCAGCAGAGTCATCCATTGATGAGTTCCAGCTGTTTATTATCTCCACTAATCATCTAATTATTATGAGGCACATAGTCTAATTTTTCTTCATCTGATGAGTTAGTCCTCGTATGTGTAAACCAAGGCTCAGAGAGACTGAGCAACTTGGTAAAGATCACACAGCTATATGTGGCAGCTTACCAGGACTGGAATTTGGTTGATCTTAGAGTCTGTGTTCCTAGTACTCTGCCTTCCTGTTACGCCCAACTTAATGTCCTAATTTGGGCTACATTACCTCTTTCTCTTGAAATTTGATTAATAGTAAATCTGGGGGCACCAACACATTTTAAGTAGGTTCTTGCTTAAGCGCTAGAGTAAAATATTGTGTTAGCAGTGGCTACAGGGCAAAGCATTTTCCTTTTCTTTCCTCCCCAGAGCGTTTCCATGGTCCCTGATAAAATGTTATCTATGTCATAGACTGTAGTTTCCAACCTCACAGTAGTCCTCAGATGGATGTTTAGAGCCACACCTACTCTGTCATTTTCTTCCTACTCAAGGTTAGAAATGTGTGGGTAAGGTAAAAGCTTTAGCCACCTCTAACCCAAGCTCCTCTAACTGGTGACCCCTGAGATCTATTGTCTGACCTAATCTAACTGAAGAGCTTTAGAAAAAAGTTCATTTGAATATAAGCATGATTGGGAAGTATGTATTCATTTGTTCTTTTGACAAGGATAATGTTATGGTGTGGAGCTTAAAGTCTCCGAAAGGCCATGTGGCAAAAGGTGTGTCTGTGGCAGCACTGGGAGGTGGTGAGACCTTTAAATGGAAGGACTCTAAGTCATTGGGGATGTGTTCTTGAAGGGTTGTGTGGGACCCTGACCCCTTCCTATTTCTCTTTGCTTCGTGGCTACCATATGATGAGCAGCTTTGCTCCACCACATATAGCACCATACTGGAGTCTTCATCACAGTGGAACCAATCATGGGCTGAAAGCCCTGAAGCTATGAACCAAAAGCAAGTCTTTGCACTTTGAAGTTGATTTGTCAGTGATAGAAAGGTTAGTAACAAAATTGATGCCAAGAAGTAGGGTAATTGTTGTGATTATCCTTCATGATATGTTTCAGGTGCCTTTGGAACTGATTTTCAGGAGGAACTTAGAAACATTTGGAGAAGGAAGCTAGAAGCACTTCGAATGACATAAGCAGAACTTGTTGAGAAATTCTGGTAAGGCTCCGAAGACCAGAATGCTGATAGGAATGGAAAGAGCAAGTCCCAGACTTGTGAGATTTCAGATGGGAATGAAATTATTGGGAATTAGATTAGAGACCAGGCATTCTGACAAACAACTGGTCTGCATTTTGTCTGAATCCCTGAGACTTTATATTAGCCAGCATTTAAAGATGATGAGCTAGTTTTATTTGGCAGAGGTTACTTCTCAGCAGCAAAACATTCAGACAGTGGTCATACTGATGGCTGATTTTAGCCAGATTTATACTAAGAATGAGGAGCAAAAAGCAAAACAGAAATATTTGAAAAGCTTGCAGTTTTTCCATAAAAGGAGTCTGAATAAAGTTGTGACCAAGGAGAATGGTCACTAAAGAATTTAATGCCTCTTTAAAAAATCAAGTACTTTACATGGGGAGAATAAGAAAGATGCTTTGGGGGTACCTCAGGAATCAGTAAGACCACCCCCTTCTGTAGCAGGGTCAAACCCTGAAGTGGTCTGCTATTACAGGGCTACCTAGGAAATTATTTTACTGAAATTTGTTTCCCTATGCTCATCCATGTAGGGAAACACAGGGAAACATAGGCACTCAGAGATCGCTGCAGCCATGCTCCAGGTAGGCCCAGCTACTGCCTGAGCTGGAGGTTTTATAGGCATGTAGAGTGCAAGAGTTGTAGGGTCATGAAGACTTTCATTATGAAAGGAATGCCTGAGAGACCAAAATGTGTGGCAAAATTGGAGTCCCTGTGAGCAGCCCGTATAGGGCAATGTGTGAACCTGTGAGAGTATAGTTGAAGCTATAGTGGAGGCCCAAGGAAGTTAAGAGAAGCTAGAGATGTAGAATGTGGTAAGCAGAGCCAGCCCAAAAGAGAGGCCATTAGGTCATGTGCATTGCAGCCAGCAAGGCCATAGAGTTGCCCAAGCTTTTTGGAGCTTAATTATGCCACTGTGTGCCCAAATATTGGACATAAAGCTCCAGGGTTTAATGTTTTTCCTGCTGGGTTTCAGTTTTCCTTGGCCTAATTTCTCCTTAATATCTTCTTACTCCTTTTTAGAACGTGAATGATTACCCTGTACCATTGAATCTTAGAATGTAACTTGGTCTCTTAGTCACTTTTCTGTTGCTGAGACATGAGACCCAAAACCCACAACTTGAAGGAGGAAAGGTTTATTTTGGCTCACACATGGCCAACAGGGTCCAAGGCAGAAACAGGATGGCAGAGGGGCACAGCAGAGGAAAAGGTGCTCAATCCATGACAACCAGGAAGCAGAGAGAGAGGAGAGGGGTGAAGGGCCAGAATATACCACTCAAAGCAAGGCCCCTAGGGACCACCTCCAGCCAGGCCCCACTTCCTCATAACACATTCAGCTATGAATTCATCAATGGGTGAGTCCACAAATAAATTTAGCACCTCATGACCTGATCACCCTCCAAGCATGTGAGACTTTTGAGGCATACTTTAGATTTAAACCACAATACATGGTCTTTTGATTGTTATAGGGTCTCACAGTTCACATTTGCCCTGATTCTCAGAGGACACTTACAACTTTGACTTTTGAGCAGTGCTAACACTGTTTGGGGACTCTTGAAGTTGGACTGAATGTATGTTACATTGTGAGCCTTTGGGAGCTGAGGTGGAATGTTATGGTTTGGATCTTGAATGTTTCCCAAAGGTCATGTGCTAAACACTTCGTCCCCTGACTATGACACTATTGGGAGCTGGCTGAACCTTTAAGAGGTGAGACCTAGTGAATGAAAGCTAGGTCACTGTGCTTGTACCCTTGAAGGAGATTGTGGGACCCTGGCCTGTTCCTTTCTCTGCTTCATAGCCACATGACATCAGCTCCTCTGCCCTCTGTGGGTTCCCTACCATGATGTTTTGCTTCCCAACAGGCCAAAGGAACTGGTCCAAGCAACCATGGACTGAAACCATGAACCAAGCAAATGCTTCCTCCTTCTCAGTTGATTATCTCATTTTTAGTCATACTAATGGGATGCTAGGTAATGTAGATGGAATCTAGAGACATTCATATTTATGCGAGAATAAATCAAAGTTGGTTATAATGCATCTATTTTAAAAATCGATTACATTTGTGAAATACTCTCTCTGTTTTGCTATTTCCTAGGTCCCCAAGATGGAAACTGATTACTTGAAAAGGTGCTTTGGAAATAGCCTGTCCCAGGCACTGGCAGAGGTGGCACAGGTTCAGCCCAGTGACCCAATAGAGTACCTGGCTCACTGGCTTTATCACTACAGAAAAATTTCAGCAGGCAAACAAAAGGTATGTTTGTGAGCTGGGTCTGCTTAGTGAGGGCTCAGCTTCCATGGCGTAACTTGAAATCCAAGATAAGAGCCTGGAGCTGGCTCGTGGAGTTGTGTGGTTCATCCACTTCGCAGGGATGGTTTAGGGCCCAACTATCTCTGGAATGTGGACAGTGTGAGGGCTAAAAGCAGAGCAAATGCAGCGGGCGGTAGAGTTGGTGGGTGTGGACTCCCACTAGACTAATACTAGCTACAGGAGGAAGTTAAGTAGGCTTAAGGGTACCAGATCTGTCCCCAGCGCTGGGAAGGGACTGTTTCTAAGGCTTTTCTGTGCTGACTGGATTCGACTGTGGCATCACCCCAGAATAGGCAAGAGAAGATCCAGCTGCAAGAGGAGTATCATCGTAGCCTGAAGGAAAAGGAAATCATGGAAATGATGAAACAAGAAGAGTATCAAATCCAACAGCAATGTGCAGAATGTCACAAGGTAAGAGGCCAGACTCACCAGGGCCAGTGATCGACTCAGACCATCCACAGGACAGTCTGGGCATAGCACACTGAGGTTCCCTTTGCCCATTTTCCCTCCATAGTCACACATTTATATCAAAACCAATCTTACAATTCTTATGAATGAAAAAAGGGACGCATTAGAAGATAGGTTCATTTTAGATTTCAGGAAACACCGCTGATGATACTGGCTTAAAAATTCAGATTTTTTTTTTCAGTACAGGGGATTGAACCCAGAGACACTGTACTACTAAGCTACATCTCCAGCAAACTTCTCTTCATTTGTTTGGTTGGTTGGTTGAGTTTGTTTTATTTTTGAGCAAGGTCATGCTGACTTCTAACTTGCAGTCCTCCTGCCTCAGCTTCCCAAGTAGCTAAGATTAAGGGGTACACCACCACCCTTGGGCCAGATTTTTTTTAAATTTGTTCACCTAGGGTAAATGTTTTTTAATATAAGGTTCTTTGAGCCCTTTTCAACAACTATTCAGTATTTTTCGGAAACTAAGTATAGTTGTTATTAGTTTAACTTCAAATATACATCTTTATTTAATATCTATTAATTATTATATCCTGTTTACTTATATATCAAGCCTCAGATGCCTCCTGTATGCTGTTGTAACAATGAATATAAACTCAGGGGTTTAATATTAACTCAGAATAGTTGGAAAAAACTCAGCATTCAGCCATCTGACAAGCACATCGTTTATCTCCCATGATCTTTTCTACAATCTCCTAAAAAAAAGTCTTTTTCCATTTTATGCTTTCTACAAAGTACATGATCCCTAATTAGAAAAATCACTTAATTAGAGTGTTGGGCTTGGTATCTGATTTCTTCTTCACTGTCACTGTATTCCGTGTGTTAAAATCTTGAATGCAGTTCTATCAATTCACTAAGTTTTGCTAGTTTCCAAAGCCAATTTTGAAAACAGAAATATTAAGCTCAGTTACACTTATACTATTATACTCAATATCCTCATAAGCTATAGATATATTTTTTAAGGCTGAATATGTTACAAAAATGTGAAATCAAGAGAAAGATGGTTTAGACTATTTTTTGGCAGTGGTCATAGGGAACTCTTCCTTGGGATCCACTCTTTGAGCAGTTGTTTGGGGAAGGCTAAAGTGAAGGTCATTAAACAAACCTTATACCACCTTGCTGCCCTCTCTAATCATCTCTGTCGTTGTTAATAAAAGTGTGCAAGTATGGAAAGACTCAAAAACTCCCAACCTCGTCTTAATTTGCTTTATTAAAGCAAACTTTGCTCAAGTATTTTATATTATTCTTTTGTGTTGCACTGAGAAGCTACTGCACCCTGTAGCAAATTCCATAGTAAGACAGATGAACTGGGAGTGCTAGTGCATGTGCTCCTGTAACTCCAACAGCTGGAGGGAAATATGGGCTTCGGAGAGACAGTCTGGGAGGCTGTAGAGGTGGGATTGCAAGTTTGAACCCAGCTATGGCACCTTAGTTACTTCGCAAGATGCTGTCTCAACAAAAAGCCCTGAGGATGTAGGTCAGTGTGCAGGTCCTACATTCAGTCCCCAGGAATTCAAACAAAATGAAGCAAAACAAACAAAAAACAAAGAAAGAAAAGAAATGTTAGATAAGTAAAAGGTATACCTTCTCTTTCTTTCTTTCTTTCTTTCTTTCTTTCTTTCTTTCTTTCTTTCTTTCTCTCTTTCTTTCTTATGTGCTGGGGATTAAAACTAGGGCCCTCACTACATCCCATGATCCTTCTGCCCCAGCCTTCCAAAGTCCTAGGATTATAGGCAGTGGGTCCCATCATGCCTGGCTAGGTATGTCATTCTTTTGCCAGTGTGAGGCAAAGGCCAGTGTAAAGGACAACAAAATTAAAGCCAGTATTTTACCTAAAATATGCTCGAGTTCTTAATATTACACAATAATCACGTGCAAGCTGTGGTTGTGGAAATTGATTCCATGTGTTAGGAGGAAATAAACAAAGAGAACTCAAGAGTTAAAACCGAATAGACTGCCACATCGTTGAAAGACAGAGCCACATCGTTAACGTGTGAGTTATTTTCCAAGTAAATTTGAAAGAGCTAGGTAAATGGCAAAGAGGTAGAGCTATCAAAATCATACAAGATTCTAGGTTCTAGTTTTTGGTTTATGCAAGATGAATTACAAACAATTCCTTGTTATTGATCAGTTTTACATTTTGTCTCTAGTACTCATATACCTGGCTTCAAACAGGCCCAGGCCTGGTTTCAGATGTGTGGCATCAGTTTCTTTGCACATACCCCATGCTTTGCAAAGTTTTTCTTTGCTTTCACCTTAGCAAGTTTATAAGTGCCCCACATTGAATATTACTAGTCTAGTGGTCATGTCTAATGGACAGGAACAAGCCAGGTGTGGTAGCACACAGATGTAATCCCAGAACTCTGGAGGCTGAGGCAGGAGGATCACTGTGAGTTCGAGGCCAGCCTGGGCTACAGCGTCAGTCCAAGGCTAGCCTGATCTGCAGAGTGAGACCCTGTCTCAAAATGGGAAAGAGAGAGGGAGGGAGGGAGGGAAAGAGAGAGAGAAAAAAAAGAAAGTAAGAAAAGAAGAAAAAGGGAAGGGAAGGAGAGGGAAGGGGAGGGAAAGGAAAAAGAAACAGCATGCTAGGTGTGGTTGGAATCGTGTTCAACTATAGAAATCATTAAGGGCTTTACAGAGGAGGTAGCATTTGAGTCCAGCCTATAAGAGAGCTGGCAAAGACTGTCTTGTAATGATTTCTGTTCATTAATTAGGGAAGCTTTGAGTAAGTAAATCATAATTTTATTTCTAAGGCAAAGAGCAATTCCTTACTGTTTATGGAGATCTGAATCACACAAATGTTTTACAATATATTTTCAGAGCATTAGTCTGTTGGGAGCAGCTGAAGCTGGAAGGTAATTGCACATGCAGAATAAAGCCAGCCCAAGAACATGGGAATTCCTCGAAGCACATAAATAAACAAGCTGTTGTAGCTTGTTAACTGATTGCTGGGCAGGGAAGCAGAAATTAACAAACCTCTCAAGGGTATAAATAAATGCTCCACTGTTCTTAGGCAGGTCCCCTTCTCCACTCAGGAGAGAGAGGACCTCCGCCTGACCCCAGCTTTTTGTCTCTTTTCTATTTTTCCTCATTCTCACCACTGCTCCTTCCCTGGAGTATAGCAAGCACCCAACAGATGCATACATCAGTCAAGTGTTTGCTGCTTCTACTCAGCACTGGGAAACTAGCAAGGTGTTTCAGATAATGTAGGCAGTGCCCTGCAGGGCTTTCCCATTTTTCCCTCTTAAATTTTTGAAAATATTTTATGGATGTTTCAAGTCCTTATCCACCAACCCTGCCTGTGTTATTTCCAGGTCTCTTTCTGTTGAGTAACTTTTCTCTAGCTTATGACTCAAATTTTCCTACTTTTTCACATGTCTTATAATTTTTGCTTGTATACTGAACACTGTAGATGATAATTTGTTAGGGGTCTGGATTATGCTATTCTACCTTAGAAGATGTTGAGTTTGTTCTGTCAGGAAGTTAAATTGTTGGTGAATCACTTTGGTCCTAGCATGTTTGGTTTCATGGTTTATCAGCATGTCTGTTTTAGTTTTGTTCTTAGTCTTTGGCATAAAACTAGCAGTATTGTGTTCTATTCATTCCTGAATAACTACTACCAACTTCTTTGCTTTTCTTTTCTGTTTAGGAACAGATTTATACAGAGAAGGCCATGTTCATGCAGGAGGACACAGACCTTTCTGAGAAGGAGGCCCTGGAGCAAGAATCCTTGCCAGGTACTTCTGATATGATTACAGAAGTACCTTAGTGGAGCCCTACTACAGAGTCAGCTGGCCAAACTTCAGCAGAGTGTTGACACTCCACAAGAAATAAACTTTGAGAAGATGTTTGTTTCCTCTTGAAACTGTTCATGAAACACCTCCTCACTCCAAATCCCCTCCTTAGAGGATCAGAATGGAGAGAATGCAAAGGACCATTCTCTTAACCCTGCAAGCCAAGAAAATGACCAGCAAGAGGAGCTCTCGCTTAAATCAAGACTTGAGGGATGATGAAAGAGGTGTCTGAAGGTTCTCTCCAACCCAAGGACTGGTCTGCTAGCCAGGAAACCCCTAAATCATGAGAAAATTTGCACAAGTTAGAGGATAAAGTCATCTCACAATAAGGATCAAATCAAGTGACAAAACTGATAAGACTTGTTTTTTCCTCTTGTTTAATTATTTTGTTTTTTTAGATTATACAGTAAAATGCTTCCCTGAGCTCATGTCTTAACTTAGCTGCTTTTTGTAATCAGGTCTCTTGGGATATTTGCACATGTCCTGGAGACTTCCTGTGTCACTAATAATAGGTATTTTTTTTCATTGCATGTTACCACTATTTTTATGTTTTACTGTGATAAAACATACATAACATAAAATGTACTTTCTACCATTTTTGAATTTACAGTTCAGTATATTAAGTGCAATTATGTAGTTGTCAATCATCACCAATCACTGCCAAAACTTTTCATATTGCAAAGTTAAAATTTCAGACCCATTAAGTAATAACTCCCATTTCACCCTCTGCCTATACCCTAGAAACTACCATTCTGCTTTTCTGTTTCTATGATACTGACTGTTCTGAGTACCTCATATAAGTGGAATCATACAGTATTTATCTTTTTGTGACTTACTTCATTTAGTATAATGTCCTCAAGGTTCATCCACATTGTATCATGTGCCAGGATTTCTTTTTTTTTTTTAAGGCTGAATCATATTCCGTGCTATGTATGGACCACATAGAATGCCGGAATCTGCATTTGACCACCACACTGTGTGCCCTTGTGTGATGTGTGGAATGTGTGGAAAAGGGAACTGAAAGGAAGTTGGTCACCCATGAGGTGAGGATACTACAAGTGTGGGAAATCCAAGATAGTGGCCAGCTTTCTAGCTTGAGTACCATGGGGCAGGGTGATTTTTCTTGCAGTAAAAGACGAAGAAGAGCATGTGTGGACATGCTGAGTATGTGGCACCTATGAATAGAACAGTTCTACACATACCCAGCAGGAAGCCATTATAAACAAGATGTTTAAGAGAAGGTGAGAGCTTCAAGGGCCATCTTCCTACTGTATATACAACTCTTCAGAAAGTGATAAGCTGCATCAGAGAAATAATACAAAAGAGCACTCAAGGAACTGGGAGGCATTCAGTGGCCAGAGTGGATGAGAACCATGCGGTGGAGGAATGTCCCTCTGGGCAAGGATGGGAGACTCCAGGAGGGAACCACCTATGGAACAGTGCAAAGTGATACATACACTAGGAGAAACAGAGTTTGCCACACCAGGCCACTGGCAGGAAGTGAAACATAGAGCTACAGACTGCAAAGACAGAGGATGGGAAAGAAAAATTTCCCCATAAGCACAGGAACAGTTTCACTGCAAAACATCCCCACCTTGTGAGCTTTCAGAACAAAGACAAACTTCTCAAGCTCATGCCACTTCTTTTTAACTGAATGCCCAAATTAAGAACACCTCTGAATTCACAGATCAGCAAAAGTCTCCAGACAGTGGCCAGTGTCCTCATGTGTAACATCGAAGAAAGACAAGATCCCTTGGTTGGTATGTGGGATCCTCCCTCTGCATGTCACTGCTCACTCATGACTAAGGCTGAACTTCTTGGAACAGCACACAAAGCCCTTCTTGACGGGAGTCCTGCCAACCTTTCTAGTGTGTTTACTCACCTCCTGCCCTGACCCTGCATGTCAGCCACACAGAGTAACCTTCGAATGCCCAGATTTATCACGCCTTTGCCCCACACACTTCCTCTTTCCACATCTCATTCCCTTTCTATATGCTGATGCACCACTTAAATAGGCATCAGCTGAAAGGCACTGTCAGGACTCTGCATGCCAGGATCTCAGCTGGCCCATGGTGGCTCCCTTCCCTACCATGACAGAGGGAGAGGCTGAAGCGGAGACTTACAGCAAGGGAGGGTGGGTATAGGGGCTGCTCTGGCAGCTCAGTCACCCCAAGGGTCAGGCCTGCTGCAGCATCTGCCCTCTGCTCTCTTGGATGCTATTGAAATAAACACCGTCGATCCAAGCAACTCTCTGCCTGTATGATTCTTAAATAAATGAGGCTGTTTCTACTTACGTATTTCATTGACTTTGTAATTCTGGATTATATATTGTTGAATTGTCATGTAGTTGTCCATGAACTTAAAAAACGAGTTAAAAACTGAACTGAGAATAACTAACATTAATGTTCATAAACATGAAGAATTAAATAAGAGTGTTAAGCCACACATAGTGGCACACACCTGTAATCTCAGCTACTGAGGACACTAAGGCAGGTGGTCACTTGAGCCCTGGAGTTCAAGGGCAGCCTGGGCTGCATAGCAAGACAGAAGCGGGCGGGGAAAGGAAGAAGGGGAGGAGAAGAGAGAAAAGGAGAGAGAGGGCAAAGGAAGAGAGTAGAGGGGAGAAGGGAAAGGGAAGAGAGAGAGAGGGAGAAAGGGGAGGCGAGGGGAGGAGAGAGAAACAGAGAGGGATAATAGCTGTGTGTGGTGACGCATGCCTCTAATCCCAGCACTCTGGGAGGCTGAGGCAAGAGGACCACAGGTTTGTTCCCTCCCAGGGCAATTTAGCAATTTAATGAGACCCTGTCTCAAAATAAAATATAAACATCGTATTATCTCCATAGTTTAAGAACCTGAAGGAGTAAATAAAACCTGAAAGGTACAATAGATAATGTGAAAGGGAAAGAAACTGCTCAAGTGGAATAACAACTGGGATCAGAGAAAAGAAACAAGGAAGGGGCGCTGGGGATTTAGCTCAGCGGCAAAAGCGCCTGCCTGGCAAGCGCAAGGTCGTGAGTTTGGTTCCCGGTACCGGAGAAAAACCAAAAAAAAAAAAGAAAGAAAGAAACAAGGAAGGGGAAAATATGTATATACAAGATAGCTAAGATAATTGTACTACTAATTTCTATTGGTTTATTGAAAAGAACAGCTAATTGTTTGATTAATCTTGCATGCCTATATCTGGGTATCTGAGTAATCACTTTAAAGATAACAATATGTAATACAACAACCATTGTTAATTTCCTATCACCTTGTTTAGAAATTCTGTATCATTTTTATTGTTTTTCTGTTGTTTTGCTTATGTCTTTGTTATTTTGTTTTTGTTCTTTTTAAAATAAAATAAAAATATAAGAAGGGGTGGGGATGAAGCAGTATAACTCAGTGAAGGCCTTAGCGTGAATCATCAGTATGACCCCAAAAAGAAAGAAAGAAAGAAAAAGAATAGTATCAGCCTAATACCTGGGTGTTGTGGCACATACCTATAATCCCAGCACTCAAGAGGCTGAAGCAGGAGACGTGCCATGAGTTCAAGACCTGGGCTACATGGTGAGTTCAAGGCTACCCTGAACTGAGTATCAAAACCCTAATTCAACCTCCCCCCATAAAAGAGTACTAAGCTAAAATGCAAGAATTTGTATTTTTGCTCAATTATTTCTTTCACTGTCTTTAATTCCTGATTGTGTAGGATTCTGCTGGAGAACCTATGGTTATAGTTACGTGTGTGTGTGTGTGTGTGTGTGTGTGTGTAGGAGAGAAACATTTTCTTGACCTCTAGTGTCCTGTTGCTCCTTCCTGAGTGCTCAGCTTTACAGCCCCACTGCCTACTGTAAGTCTCACAATCTTGTTCTCCCCTAGATGAACCAGGACCCCTTAGGAGAAGAAAATTCCCTCCAGAGTCCAGGAGAGCAAAAGATGACCCTGAGGCATTGTGTGATCCTTGTCAGAGATCAAGGTTGTTTGAAGACCTGGGATAGAATGATTAGCCTGAAAGAGAGGTTACTGGTGGTTGAATGCTGACACTGTCTCAGTGAGAAACCTGTGTTAGCTATTAACTGGTGTCCTTTGAGCCTGTGGAATCCCCTGAGTGTGTGCTGCCCCTCAGAGAGTGTGAACAGCAAAGGTCCTGGAACAGTGGTTCTCAAGCTGTTCTGTGTGCTCCACTCTCCTGGGGAGTTGGGCAGCTACATGGCCAATTCTCATTCACTGGATCTGGTTTGGGGCCTGAAACTCTGCATTTGTACCACTGTTCTTGGTGCCCACACAGCTACAGCATCCACAGACCTTGCTTAAGTAGCAAAGAACTAGAGCAGTATTTCTCAGCCTTGGTACTACCAACATTTTGGAACTTCTTTATTGTAATGGGCTTTCTCATCTATCGTAAGATGTTTAGTAGCATCCAGAGACTCTGCTCCTTAAATGCTGACAACACACACACACAAACATACACCTGAGTAGAAACAACCAGAAATATCTCCTGACATTACTAAATGAAAAGTACCCTGTGGTAGGGTGACCAATATTCCAGTTTACCTGGCACTCAGGTTTCGAGGAAAAACATTCAGAGTTAAAATCCAGAAAAGTCCTGGGAAAGCCAGGACAGTTGGTCATTTTACTTGGGGACAAAATTGCTTCCCTTTGAAGGCTAGTGTGCTAGACATTATGTTACCCACTTTCTAACGTGGGTTACTTTATAGCTTATTTTATAAGTGATCATTTTGCTTTTGTGAAAAATGCACTGTTGGGAGGAAAATATTTGTTGAGCAAGATAATGAAATGCTATAATTTGCACAAATGATTCTTCAGGGGATTACTATGGTAATGGAAACAATAATTGCTTTATTTTCTGCCTGAGTTTCAAGAATATTTTCTTTTAAAAAATTAGACCTAGTGGGCTATTAGGAGAAAAGATTAAACCTTAGGTCAGAGATACATTAAAGGAATACATCTGAATGGCTTCAGACTTGGACTTTACTAGAGAGGGTGTTACATCCACACACAAGAAAGGTATGTAGCTGATTACTCATACAGTAGGCTTTGGGGAAAAGCAAAATGCCATCCCAAGCTGGCCAGAGAATGGCTTAAGACAAGACAAAGAAAGGAGACTAATAACAGAAAGGGGCCAGTCAGAAAAAGGAGACCAGTCACAGAGAGGACACCAGTCACAGAGAGGAGACCAGTGAAAGAGAGGAGGCCAGTCAGAGAGACGAAGCTAGTGACAGACAGGATGGGCAGTAACAGAGAAGGCCTATCACAGGGAGGGGGCCAGTCACAGAGAGAAGACCAGTCACTGATAGGGGAGCATTCACAGCGAGAGATCAGTCAGAGAAAGGATGCCAGTGAGAGAGAGGAGGTCAGTAACAGAGAGTTGGCCAGTGACAGAGAGGAGTCCAATAACAGAAAGGAGGTCAGTCACAGAGAAGAGGCCAGTGACAGAGAGGAGGCCAGACACAGAGAGGAAGCCAGTCAAAAAGAGACCACTCACCCAGGAGACCATTCAAAGAGAGAGGTCAGGCACAGAGAGAAAGCCAGTGTCAGGAGGTCAGTCACAGAGAGGAGGACAGTGACAGACAGGATGTACAGTAACAAAGAGGAGGGCAGTCACAGTGCAGTACCAGTAACAGATAGGAAAGCATTCACAGAGAGAGGTCAGGCCCAAAAGGAGGCCACTGACAGAGAGAAGAACAGTCATACAGAGGAGTACAGGTACAGAGAGGACTTCAGTCACAGGTAGGAGGCCAGTGATAGAGAGGAGACCTGTAGCAGAAAGGAGGCTAAAAACAGAGAGGACGTTAGTCACAGAGAGGAGGCCAGTCACAGAGAGGAGGCCAGTAACAGAGAGGAGGCCAGAGACAAAAAGAAGGTCAGTCATAGAAAGGAGACCAGTGACAGAGAGGAGGTCAGTCACAGAGAAGAGGCCAGTGACAGAAGGGAGGCCAATGACAGAGAGGAGGCTAGGTGCAGAGGAGGCCAGTCACAGAGAGGAGGCCTGTGATAGATAAATGGGCAGTCACAGAGAGACCAGTGGGAGAGAGGAGTTCGGTCACAGGTAGGAGGCCAGTGACAGAGAGGAGGCCAGTGGCAGAGAGGAGGCCACTCACAGTTGCAAGAGGCAGCCACTGAAAGACAGGAGACTAGCTGCGTGCACCCAGCACTGAGTGAGCAAGTGCTCCAAGAGCAGCTGGTCTCACTGTTCGAGTCCGTGCTTTACTCACACCACCATGGTTCCCAGCTGAAACTCACAGAGAGAGACAGGTATTTCCCATCTACTTCCTGAGGGCAGAGCAGGCGACCCAGGACACCACCGCCATTACAGACTGAGTCTCTGCCCTCCGGGCACCTGCGGCAGACAGGAGGTCCTCACTCAGAAGCCCCAGGGACTTCTCTGGCTAGGGGGGTGGCACGTTTACCCCTCCCAGTGTGCGCCCCTCACCGAGTGAGCAAGTGATCCAACAGCTGCTGGTCTCATGGTTCAAGTCCGGGCTTTACTGTCATCGCGATGCCCTAGGGGGTCGAAGGCATGGAAAGTCTGTGATTGCTACCCATCCGGCCTGCATCTGGTTCCTGTATGTGACCTGAACTGACTGGAGACAGGTGGTTCACAAACTGTAGATCCTGCAGTTTGTGTCTGGATTTTGTCTGTATGCTGAATTGCCTGTTGATATAAGTCCACTGGACCAGGATTGTCACACCAGTGCAACCTGAGTATGGGCCATGCACGTGCCCTGAACTGCAAGGGGACTCTGGATCAGATGGTCGGCCATCAGCTGACACCAGTGCCCCTGTCTGAGACTGGGGATAACTAGACACAAATCAACAACTGCCAGAAAACCCGAGACTAAGTAGCATTTCTCAGAGGTCACTCAAGGGTAAACCTGACCAAGAGGAAAACTAGGGACATTACTGACCTTTGCTGTGGAGCTACTGAAGAGGGAAACTGAGCTTTTTGAATCCCGTAGCAAACATGACAAAACAAAGGAATAAAACACAATCCCAGAACTCCACCCCACTCAGAACAAGTCCAGGAGACATTGACAAAGGGGAACTTGGTAAACACATGCCTGAATTAGCTGAAATAATTGCAATGGAAGTGAAGAAACAACCCAGTAAGGCCATAGAAGAGATGAGATCAGAAATAATCTCTCAGGCAAAAAATGAAATAACAATAATAATGAAGGAACTGCTCAAAAAGTCTGAAGAAGAAACATACAAGTAAATAGAAGAACAAAGGCAAGGAAC
>NW_004955510.1:358982-360015 GCF_000276665.1 Chinchilla lanigera
GGCAACAAGGACAAGTCAGGTGGAATCACAATCCCTGACCTGAAATTATACTACAAAGCTATTGTCATAAAATCAACCTGGTACTGGCTGAAAAATAGACCTGAGGATCAATGGAACAGACTGGAAGAAACAGCCACAACCAAAAACACACTCAGCCACCTAATCTTTGAGAAAGGGGCCAATCAAACTCACTGGAAGAACAATACCCTCTTTAATAAATGGTGCTGGAAAAACTGGCTTGCCACCTGACAAAGACTGAAAATAGATCCAAGCCTATCACCATGCACCAAACTCAAGTCAAAATGGTTCACAGATCTCAATATTAAAGTGGAAACACTAAATCTATGGTAAGAGAAAGTAGGTAAAAGCCTTGAAGACATAAGAGTAGGCAGAGAGTTCATGAACAAAAACAAAACTGCACATGAAACACTTCAAAGGATCAACATCTGGGATCTCATCCTACTGAAAAGTTTCTGCACATCTAAAGAAATCACCAGCAGAGTAAAAAGAAAACCCATAAACTTGCAAAACATTTTGGCTGACTATCCCTCAGACAAAGGGCTTCTATCTAGAACATATAAAGAATTAGAAAATAGCAGCCCCCTAAATTTAAAGACCCAATCCAAAAATGGGCAGCTGAGATGAATAGACACTTCTCAGACAAGAAGATACAAATGGCAAATAAATATATGAAAAATGTTCAACATCATTAGTCATTCAAGAAATGAAAATTAAAACAACACTAAGATTCCACCTTACTCAAGCAAGAATGGCTAATATTAAGAAATCGACCAATAACAAATGCTGGAGAGGCTGTGGAGAAATAGGAACCCTTCTCCACTGCTGGTGGGAATGCAGACTGGGGAAACCACTGTGGAAAGCAGTTTGGAGATTCCTCAGAAAACTAGGTCTAGAGGTCACATTCAACCCAGCTACTGCCCTTCTGCATATTTTCCCAGAAGATCTAAAAACATCATATCACAGTGATATATGTGCACCTATGTTCATAGCAGCACAATTTGTAATTGCTAAA